>NC_091993.1:80199283-80544655 GCF_044704955.1 Pristiophorus japonicus | reverse complement strand
CTCTCCTCTCCTCTCTCTCCCTACCCCCCCCCTCCCCCCCCCCCCCATCCTCTCCCCCCTCTCTCTCTCCTCTCCTCCTCCCCCCCTCTCCTCTCCTCCCTCCCCCCCTCTCCCCCTTTTCACTATATTTATAAATAACTTAGATGAAGGAATAGAGAGCCGTATATCCAAATTATGCTAGTGACATTAAGTTAGGTGGAACAGTAAGTCATGTAGATGGGAGCAGAAAGTTGCAAACTGAGTGGGCAAAACTGTGACTGATGGAGTTCAACATTGGGAAGTGCAAGATCACCACTTGGGCCCAATAATGATAAATCAGAATATTTTCTAAACATTGAGAAACTAGGAACTATGGAGGAGCAGGAAGATTTAGGGGTCCATGTACAGAAATCAATAAAAACTAGTGGACAGTTACAAAAAATAATTTAAATGGCTAATGGAATGTTAGCCTTCATATCAAGGGGGCTGGAATGCCAAGGGGTGGAAGCTATGCTAGTTGTATTAAGCTCTGTGGCATCACACACAGGAAGAATATATTGACCTTGAAAGGCGTGCGGCACAGGATACAGGAGTTAAAAAGGATTAAACTATACGGCAAGGTTGCATAGACTAGGCTTGCATTCCTCACATATAAAGATTAAGGGGCAATATATTTGAGGTGTTTAAGAGGAGTTTAAAGGATCTGATGGGATAGAGAGAAACTATTTCCTCTTGGTGGGGAGTCCAGAACAAGGAGGACTAACCTTAAAATTAGAGTTAGGCCATTTGTGGTGGTTAGGAACCACTTCTTCACGTACAAGGTAGAGGAAATCTGGAACTCTCTTCCTCAAAGCTGTCGAGGCTGGGGGTCAATTGAAAATTTCAAAAAGGCGACTGATAGATTTTTGTTAGGCAAGGGTATTAATGGATATGGAACCAATGCGGGTAAATGGAGTTAAGATACAGATCAGCCATGATCTAATTGCATGGCGGAACAGACTCAAGAGGCTGAATGGCCTATTCTTGTTCCTATTTTGCATGTCAGATCTTGTTTGAATGTTGGCTTCATGATCTTTTGCATATTACATAAACCTTCCACTGAGGGCAAGATTTTAGTAAAATGTGTAACTTTTTTTTTAAAATGTTGATTTTTTTTGCGCTAAAATCTCAGTGGTGAATGGTACTTACGGTGCAGATCACCTATCTTGTTTGAACATCTGCGGCTTAGCACTGTAATTGGGTTACATTTTCACCAAACTTTAACTATGGCTGCACTGGGAGCTAAGTTTAGATGCAGACACATCATGTTTTACTGTCGAGAAATACTACAAAGTTGGTAGCTCAAATCACAAAGCTAGCCACTTTGGAAGGTTTTAACCTCAAATATATGAAAGGGTGTATAGGAGGTTGTTCAGACTAATACACAAAGTAAGGCTATTGTAGAGCCTTAGCCTGGAACATTCGAGATGGAGAACACAGCACAAACAGATTTTCTTTAAACACAGCAGCACACAGCAAAAAAACAAATTAGCTTTACCGTTTAAACAAAATGCCTGTGCTCACTCAAAACTAATTACCAGGCCCGAAGAACAGAGAGTGATGTGTTGAATTGCCAATCTATCACAATCCATAGCATCCATATTAAAAAAGACAATTTTAAGAAAAGAAACCTACTATAATTCTCAGTCTAACATCCATAATTCCTAATAGCAATAAATGGACATAAACCAAACCAGTCGTATACAATTTGTCCACAAGGTGCTGCCATAGTTTGTTTTGTAAGAATGACCCTAGCACCCTTTGAATCAATATAAGCAATAGAACAGCATTTGGAAACACAAATTCCCTTGCAAAAAATGTATATTTCAAGTCTGCCAAATATTGAAACTTATTTGCATTTCTGAATATTCACATCACATCACCGATACTCAAATTGAAATATCAAAAGGACGCCACAGTTCATAAAGTTACTGCTGATACCAGACAAAATGTTTATTCTCTTACCTATTTCTTCTATTTAGCACAAGACCATTTTCAATTAATGGTTTGTTTTTCTGCAAATTCCAGCCCTCACAACAAGCAAACAATCAGCATTAATAAGCAGGAAAATGAAAGGGCAAAATTCGACAACATTTTGACAGTTCATTTCATGTACGAGCAAAATTTGAGGTTTTGGTTTCAATGTATTTTAAATTGGCCACATGACATGAAATTCTGAGCCATATGCTTAACAATGTGACAAGTGATACATATACAATCTCCTACTTTTCAAGAGTGACCATCACCATCAGCTGTAAATAAAATAAAATGGCCCAAAAATTGCAGGCCATCAGACAGCACCCACCATTAGTTAGACTTGCCCTTGCCCATTTCAGCTCAGAGATATTTTGCCCGATATTGTTGGAAGTGAGCGATCAAAATGGCATGGCACTTTCTGCAGGGCATCTGGGGTCTGAGTGAGCAGGGAAAGCAACTCGGTATCTCCTTAACCCAATCAGATTGAAGGACTGTGAAATTAACAGCGCACGGTCTGAACAATGAAGTGTAAATTAGAATGGTGAATTAAATGTCAAATCAGCAACAGAAAGAGAAAGAGGTAAAAGAAAGAAAGACTGGATTAAGAGAGAGAGAAAAAGATAAAGAAAACATCTCCAACAATTAAAACCTGAAGAAATGAGGCTCCACGCTTGTAATCGTTAAATTTCAGTGCCAGAGGGGTTGACTGGCAGTAATTTACACTCATCACGTTGTTAAAAGGATACTTTGACTGAAATGGACAAGCCCCTACTTTATGGCGAGTTTACGTCATCTCTACCGTGCTAGTACGGATACTTCACGCCGCTCAATGCATTTGAATAGGGAACTACATAGCGAGATGCCGTTTTCTTCAAGCTAAAAGCAGAGCAGCGCATCTCCGCAACTTGTGGATTTCCACGTCTAATCACAGATCTGGCCTTGCCATGAAATTGCTGTGCATTTCCAGATAAATCATGGCGAGTGTCATTAGTCTCGCTGTTATTTTGACAGCAATTTTTGGGCAATTGTTAAATCTGATCACTTATTCTATTTCTGTTGAAACTGAAAAATTGCAGAAGATAATCAGAACAAAAGGGATGGAGAAGTCAATGGTGGCTAAAAATGTGAGGAAGCTGAATTAAGAAGTGAAGCTTTCCCACAAGTGCAGTTGGAATGTCGATTTCCTCATCTTGACTGCCCCTTTGGGGCCAGCTCAGCTGCATTAGAGGCAGCTGGAACCAAGTCAGTCGCAAATCAGAATGGCCCAAGGACACCAGGAAGAGAAAGGTGCAGAAAATGTTAATGACTAACATCGCTTAGCTACTATGCTCACGTTATGTGGTTCAGAAACTCTTCCATGCAAATATTTTCCTTTCCTGCTCCCCAACATGTCAGAAATACTAAGTTCAAATCTTTGACTCAAACAATTGCATGCTGCACAAAAAGTTTAAATCCAAACCAAGTTTTCTTTCAGCCCGCTAAAGTTTTCATTAAGGTCCAATAAATACTAGACCTTTGACCAGCTCAACTTCCTACCTTTCATTTACTTTAAATTTTGTTTTCTTTGCACACTAGACGAGAATTTCCACATCAAATTCTTTCTAAAGGTATAATTCCAATATTGAACAGAACACTGCTGCAATGGCTGTGCACTTCAGGCTCTGTTTTTAAGTGGCTTTGTGCAGTAATAACACATTGAGCCATGGAACAGTTGGGCAGAGATTTGGGTCTAAAATTCTTCACGTGCTGAGCTCCTGATTTAGAACATATTGGTGCAGAAATTCCGCTTTTTCCTTCCCACGGGTGTTCGACTAGATTTGAGGAAAAAATGCGCACCTACCTGAAGCTGCTGCACCCGCTCAAGTTCCCGATCCACGGGCCTCCTCTCCCGGCGCATCGCAGCGCGTGCACATCGAGACGTGCGCAGGCCTGGAGCTGGAGTCACATGGCTCTGGGCAGCCAATCAGGTATAGTATATTCTCATTCATAGTAATAGGAGTTTCATCAGTCCGAAAATCCTATTACTATGAATGAGAAACCCCCCCCCCCAAACACTAATAAAAAATAAAACAAACACACTACATATTTAAGATTCATTTAAATTAAAGTTATTAATATCCGATTTTTTAAAAAAGTTTTTTGAATTATGCCTTAAAATAAACATCATAGTGGGGAGGGTTTTTAACAATAAAATATGTTTTCATAACTTTATTTTAATATGTGTGTGTGTTTTAAAACACTTGCGCCTGTAAAAGTAGGCTATGCGCCTGCTTTTTCAGGCGCAAGATTTTTGAGGACATTTGCTGGGCAAGATATGCGTATTATGCTCGAGCTTGACGGATCGGAAAAGCATGCGCATTGCGCGTTGAAAACCAGCTTTCCCGATGCCTTCCCGGGACCATCGAAATGCCGTACGGGCCCGGGGACATCGGAATTTCTACCTTATTATAATTGCACCAAGTGGAGGCCAGTCATTTCCACACAGGGACCTGCTACTGGCCAGTTTCAGAATGGCATTTAGCGAGGTCCGAGAAGGTCATCGGTCCTCTCAGCTAGAAAATGCATGTTGCACAGGCAAATAAATGGCAAGGTAAGAAACTAACATTCAAAAAGAAAAGTAAATTCAAAACATTGAGTCTCTATGTCCTTGAGTGACAACAAAAGGAGGGAATAATCCCAAACCTGCCACCTGCCTGTCAGAACAAGAGCAACCCAGCCTGTGGAGATATTCCATAAAGGCCACCTTTCAATCAGCAGCATAGATATGTGGAAAAGGAGAAACAGGGGAATATTTACAATGAATAGCTTTAATCTACAGCATAATCCTTTTTGAAGCATTATATTCTGCAATTGAGAACAATTGATTTCTGTATACCATTGCTACGAAAATAATTCAGAATTCTTATTACAGAAAACTGACCTGATGCACCCAAGTTTGATCACCAAATAGTCATCAGAGCTACAGAAACTGCAAAACATATGGAATCTTCCACAAGTTCCAGCAAACCTATAGAAACGGTACTTAAATAGCTGTCTAATGATGAGTTTCACCAAAATTGAGATGTGACCATTTGTAGAGTAATTGCATTGCTATATTCTCATTTTAAATCTTGTATTTGGCAGTACCCTGTACTGATACCAATGACTTAACAGCAACCACGTACAAAAAATGTAATGGATTGTTAACAAAATATATTCGTTTATTCCATAAAAAAGACCAAACAAATATTTAAAGAAAAAAATTGGCACGTTATGCATAGGGATTTAACCAAAATTTGTTTTGTGTAATATGAACATAAGAAATAGGAGCAGGAGTAGGCTATTGGCCCCTCAAGTCTGCTCCGCCATTAATAAGATCATGGCCTATCTGATCATGGACTCAGTTCCACTTCCCTGCTCGCTCCCCAAACCCTTTATTCCCTCATCACTCAAAAATCTATCCATCTTTGCGTTAAATATATTCAATGACCCACCCTCCACAGCTCTCTGGGGTAGAGAATTCCAGAGAGTTACAACCCTCAGAGGAAATTCCTCCTCATCTTAGTTTTAAATGGGCGGCCTCTTATTCTAAGTATGCCCCCTAGTTTCAGTTTCTCCTATAAGTGGAAATATCCTCTCTGCATCCATCTTGTCCAGCCCTCTCTCTACCTTATATGTTTCGATAAGATCACCTCTCATTCTTCTAACTCCAATGAGTATAGACCTGGCCTACTCAACCTATCTTCATAAGTCAACCCCCTCATCTCCGGAATCAACTTGGTGAACCTTCGCTGAACAGCCTCCAATGCAAGTATATCCTTTCTTAAATACGGTGACCAAAACTGCACTTAGTACTGCAGGTGTGGCCTCGCTAATACCCTGTACAGTTGTAGCAGGACTTCTCTGCTTTAATACTCTATCCCCCTTGCAATAAAGGCCAACATTCCATTTGCCTTCCTGATTACTTGCTGTATCTGCATACTAACTTTGTGTTTCATGCACAAGGACCCCCAGCTCCCTCTGTATTGAAGCACTTTGCAATTTTTCTCCATTTAAATTATAATTTGCTTTTCTATTTTTTCTGCCAAAGTGGCTAACCTCACATTTTCCCACATTATACTCCCATCTGCCAAATTTTTGCCCACTCACTTAGCCTGTCTATATCCCTTTGCAGATCTTGTGTGCCCTCCTCACAGTTTGCTTTCCCACCCATCTTTGAATCATCAGCAAACTTGGCTACATTACACTCGGTCCCTTCATCTAAGTCATTAAGTTGAAGACCCAGCACCAATCGCTGTGGCACCCCACTAGTCACTGTTTGCCAACTGGAAAATGACCTGTTTATCCCGACTCTGTTTTCTGTTAGTTAGCCAATCTTCAATCCATGCTAATAGATTACCGCCAACCCCATGAAGTTTTATCTTATGCAGTACCCTTTTATGTGGCACCTTATCGAATGCCTTCTGGATTTGCAAACACACCACATCCACCGGTTCCCCCTTATCCACCCTGCGCTCGTTACATCTTCGAAGAACTCCAGCAAATTTGTCAAACATAATTTCCCTTTCATAAAACCATGCCGACTCTGCTTGATTGAATTATGCCTTTCCAAATGTCCTGCTACTGCTTCCTTAATAATGGACTCCAGCATTTTCCCAACGACAGATGTTAGGCTAACCGGTCTATAGTTTCCTACTTTCTGTCTGCCTCCTTTCTTAAATAGGGGCGTTACATTTGCGGTTTTCCAATCTGCTGGGGCCTCCCCAGAACCCAGGGAATTTTAGTAGATTACAAACAATGCATTCACTATCTCTGCAGCCACTTCTTTTAGGACCCTAGCCATCAGGTCCAGGGGACTTGTCCGCTTTTAGTCCCATTATTTTACCAAGTACTACTTCTTTAGTGATAGTGGTTGTATTCCCCTCTCCCTATAGACTCTTGATTATCCCCTATTGGGATGGTTTTTGTGTCTTCTACTGTAAGGACCGATACAAAATAGCTGTTCAAAGTCTCTGCCATTTCCCTGTTCCCCATTATTAATTCCCCAGTCTCATCCTAGAGGGGACCAACATTTACTTTAGCCACTCTTTTCCTTTTCATGCACCTGTAGAAACTCTTACTATCTGTTATATTTCATGCTAGTTTACTTTCATAATCTATCTCCCCTCTCTTTTTTTTTTAAAATACTCATTCTTTGCTGGCTTTTAAAAATTTCCCAATCCTCTGGCCTCCCACTCATCTTGGCCACGTTGTATGCTCTTGTTTTCAATTTGATACCATCCCTTATTTGCTTAGTTAGCCACGGATGGTTATACCTTCTCTTGCAGCCTTGTCTTCTCATTGGGATATATTTTTGTTGAGATTTATGAAATATCTCCTTAAATGTCTGCCATTGCTCATCAACCGTCCCACTCTGGAATCTATTTTCCCAGTCCATTTTAGCCAACTCTGCCTTCATACGTTTGTAGTCTCCTTTATTTAAACTTAGGATACTGGTTAGAGATCCAACTTTCCCACCCTCCAACTGAATTTGAAATTCAACCATGTTGTGGTCACTCATTCCGAGAGGCTCCTTTACTAATCCTTTACCAGGAGATTGTTTATTAATCCTGTCTCATTACACAATACCAGATCTAAGATAGCCTGCTCCCTGGTTGGTTCCACAACATACCGTTCAAGGAAACTATCCCGGATACATTCTATGAAGTCTTCCTCAAGGCCAATTTGCTTTGTCCAATCAACGTGAAGGTTAAAATCGCCCATGATCATTGCCGTTCCTTTTTTACAAGCCTCCATTATTTCTTGATTTATACTCCATCCAACAGTGTAGCTACTGTTAAGAGGCCTATAGACTATGCCCACCAGCGACTTTTTCCCGTTATTATTCCATATCTCCATCCAAACTGATTCAACATTTTGATCTTCTGAGCCAATATCATTTCTCACTAACGAACTGATCTCATCCTTTATTAACAGTGCTACCCCATCTCCTTTTCCTTCCTTTCTGTCTGTCCTTCTGAATTGTCAAATACCCCTGAATATTTAGTTCCCAGCCTTGATCGCCTTGCACCCACAGTTCAGTAATGGCTATCAGATCATACCCATTTGTATCTATTTGTGCCATCAACGCATCTATTTTGTTAAGAATGCTGCGTGCATTCAGATATAGAGCTTTTAAATTTGTTTTTTAACCCTTTTTTCCTGCTTTGACTCCACTTTCTGATTCACTTTTATGTTTATACATTCTGTCCCTTCCTGTCACGTTCTGGTTTCCATTCCCCCCCCCCCACCCGCCCCCCACCCGCCCCCCGCCCCCCCCCACCCGCCCCCCCCCACCCCGCTACACTGCTCTATTGCCTTCTCCTTATTCTTTGACTTTTTAAACATTTTCGCTCAGCTGAACCCTCCCTTGACTATTTAGCTTAAGCCCTCTCTACAGCCCTAGTTATTTGATTCGCCAGGACCCCAGTTCCAGCACAGTTTAAGTGGAGTCCGTCACAACGGAACAGCTCCCTCTTATCCCAGTACTGGTGCCAGTGTCCCAGGAACCAAAACCCATTTCTCCCACACCAGTCTTTGAGCCACGTGTTTAACTCTATCATATATACCCTATGCAAATTTGCTCATGGCTCAGGTAGTAATCCAGAGATTATTACCTTTGTGCTTCTGCTTTTTAACTTGGCCCTTAGCTGCTCATAATCCCTCACCAGAACCTCTTTCTTTATCCTACCTATGTCGCTGGTACCTATGTGGACCACGACAACTGGATCTTTCCCCTTCCACTCCAAGTTTATTTCATTGTTAATCTGTTTAACATGATTGATAAGCCAATTGTAACTATGTCTGCTCCCAGTATCAATTTTTTTTGCACTTTAATTTAAAGATTATGCGGTTCTGGAACTATGAACCTGCCATAATGAAAGAGTGCTAAGCTGAACTTGGCGCACAAACAGGAATGAGCCTGGATTCAGTTCTCAACACCACAGTGCTTCACACTACCTAGCTGTTAACTTATTCAATGATCAAATACTTGAAATCCCAAAAAGTGCTCAGTAAGGCAGTCGTTCTCATGGTGGCATCAAACAGCTTACAAATTGCAGATGCTGGGACTCTTCCAGCATTTTCTGATTTTGTTTATAAAAGTAAAGCTTAATTTCCTTTTCTTAGCTGAAGTACCAGAGAACTGATTATTTTTCTTCTGCATTTAATGCATAAATAACTGGAAGGTGAAGATGGAGCTCTCTACATGTACAGATGAATTTAGGGATTTAACAAAAATCTAATAAAAAATGCATTAAAAAATAAAATGCAATTGTGTTGAAATACTTTGATATTGAGGTATCCTTGAGCAAATCAACAGAAACATCCAACTTGCTAACCATCCAAGTCATTAAATGTACACAAAATCCACCTGGTGCTGACTTAGCGAATCATACCCAAGGCAAAAGTAATAAAGTAAAGAGCCTGCATTTATATAGTTCTTTTCATGGGCATCCCAAAGCACTTTACTACAAATGAAGTACAGGCACAGCGTCGAGAATCCGCAGTTCCGGAATCCGGACACCGGGATGATCCCTGGCGGGGTCGTCCGGAATCTGGAAAATGTTCCGGAATACGACCCCCGCCGACTTCTTCCCCCACCGACCTCATCCCCACCACCGACTTCGTCCCCACCTCGAGCCATCGCCGACCTCATCTCCACCTCGGGCCGCCGCCGATCTCTCCCACCCACCGACCTTGTTCCCAGTCCCGAGGCTTACGGATTCTTCACGCTGTACCTGTACTTTTGTAATGTAGTCACTGTTGTAATATTGGAAACGCGGCAGCCAACTTGCACACAGCAAGGTCCCACAAACAGCAGTGAGATAATGACCAAATAATCTGTTTTAGTGATATTGGTTGAAGGATTGATATTGTCCAGGACACTGGGGAGAACACCCCTGCTCTATTTTGAAATCATTTCATGGGATCTTTTCCATCTGCCCTCTATTTAACTTATCAGAAAAATAGCACCTCAGACAGTGCAATCGACCTCAGCAGAATGAGAAACAGAAACCAACCATGAAAGCTGCACATACTGGATAAAGATTAAAGCTGTTTTCTCATGCAACCAATAAATAATTGCAATAAAATCCAAATGATATAACTTTGGAAACAATAGACAGCTATAGGGAAGAATCAGACACAGCATGAGCCAATTGTCAGCTGACCGAGATAACTCTTTTTAAGAGTTCAATATAACTCATGTATTCTGAATCTATTTTGGGTACCAGGGTTAAGAACGTAAACCATATGCCTGATGCACATAATGTCACTGCAAATCAATGTCAAGGCCGTTAAAAATTGCTTCAGCGCTGTAAATCAACAGTATTTTATGCAGCACTTATATCAACGTTTATACAAATAGGATAAGATCCTTGTTGAAAGCACAAAATTGAATTTAATTTGCCAAGTTTGGCAGAAGAAGACAAAACTCAGTGTCCTTGCAGAATATGATCTGAAAAGAATGTTTTATGGCATGATAATTTTTAATGATTTTTTAAAGAGGAGAACACTATTAAACGGAGATAAATTACATTGCGAACGCATTAGGGGCCACTTAAGTACAGCATTAAGTATATCATAGACAGTATCTATTCAATTAGGATAATGCATGAATCAAGCAAATAGTTTCCAACAGCCAAATAGATCACTATCAATTAGCGTCTGAGCAAAATCAGATTCAATTTCCTAACACTTTAGACCAAACATCTGACTGACCTACGTCATCAAGTTACTTGTAAATGAAGGTACTTCTAAACAGGTTCCTGGTTTACTTTCTAAGAAAACCTATTGCAAATTGCATCACTTGACATGGAAAACAACTAGCATTTAATTATTACCAATGATATGGCGTTACAACACACGTTTTCTTCCCTCTTCACGCCAATTATTACGCATTAATAAACAGAACCAATACAAGGATTGAATGGAATCACAAATATCGTGGTCAACATAACCAAATTATTTCTTTTGCTACTGTAGGAGGAGACAGGGATCCAGAAAGAAGATAACTGCGTTCACTGAAGTCACCCACACCTGGAATGTGAATCTGACTGTTATTCTTGAGGTATGTTTCCCATATATTAAAACTTTAGTCAATCTGGTTGCTGCAAATGGCCTCGGGGTTGGCGAGGTCTTCCATTTGTAAGCCAAGATGTAAGGATATGCGGTTTGCCACACAAGAGGCCAAAATTTCATCACAGAGATCAAATTGACCCAGGTTGAGAATCTTCAGTTTGATATTTCCTGAGGATTACTGACAGCAACAGCTTTGCAGACTCTGGTAGACCGCTGTCCACAACTGGTGCTTCAGCCTCCTCTTAATCTTCCTTAGAAGCTTGTTTTTGAAGGTGTCAAGGTGTGCGAGGACCCCCATATGAACAGCAGAAATAGCAAGACAATTGAATTGTGCAAGAAAACATGATGTAGCACATAAGCGTTGCAGATGGCACTGCACAAGCTCCACAATGATAACACAATGATATTTTTTCATCTTGAATACTTGCAAGAAAACTGTTTAAAAATCCTGCAAAAATTTTAAATAATTAAATAATTTTCAATCATCTATTGAAATGATGTTCAAAATGTACATAATTGAGAGTTGCACAATTTAGGTGTTTTTTTCCACATTCCATTATCCAATTTACACATCTAAAATCAAAATGCACAAGAGTAACATGTATTGATTACAGTTTGTCGAAATCTCGACCTCCGATAAATGACTCGGACACCTTCAACTCCGGCAGAAGTTTCTTTAATTTACTTGCTAGCAAGGGAGAGGTCACTCGGTCAATGGCTAAGTGAACACCTCCCAAATGGTAGTTTCACGAGATATTTATACAGTAAAACCCAAGTTATGGCCTCTCCGTGTATTGGCTCTGTCTCGCAGTCAGTGAATACAGATAGAGTTAATTACTACATCCTTGTCCTGACATGGTTTCCAGATATTTCCTTTTGTCAGGGTTATTAGTTGGCCAGCCGGCCATTACTCGATGGGAGTGTGGTAATGAGCTATTACCTGCCTTGCATTGTGTCAGGATTGTCCAGTTTCCTAGTCAGTTATCTTTTTGCATCAAATGGATGAGGTCTCTACAAGAGATAATGGCTGGTGGTCTACTTCGAAAAGGGTGGAGTGGCATGGAACTGGTGTTATATAGACAATAGGAGAGCACCATGGGGGGGGGGGGGTGTACTTGTCTCAGCAGGACTTGCCTCCTAGCTGTCTGGTGGCTATCAGCCCTTTCAAGCCAGGTTTAGCTGTTTATGCAAGCCGACTGCTTTATGCAGAAATTTCTGGAAGGACTAGGACTCCATTTTGTTATATATTAAAAAGGGCACAAAAATACCATGTGGTATCAGCTTAGATAAAAATACATTTCCACAAGTTTACACTACTTTTTTTTGTATTCGTTCCTGGGATGTGGATGGTGGGAGTCACTGGCAAGGCCAGCATTTATTGCCCAGCCCTAATCGCCCACTGCAGGCCATGTGGTAAAGATATTACCACAATGCTGTTAGGGAAGGTGTGTCAGGATTTTGACCCACCGACAGTGAAGGAACGGCAATATATTTCCAGGTCCTGGTGGTGTATGACTTGGAGGTGGTGATGTTCCCTTGCCCTTCTAGGTGGGGAAGAGGTCGCAGCGTTGGGAGGTGCTGTTGAAGAAGCCTTGGCGAGTTACTGAAGTGCATCTTGTAGATGGTGCACACTGTAGTTTCTATGCGCCACTGGTGGAGGGAGTGAATGTTTAAGGTGGTGGATGGAGTGCCAATCAAGTGGGTTGCTTTGTCCTGGATGCTGTTGAGTTTCTGGAATGTTGCTGGAGCTGCGCTCATCCAAGGAAGTAGAGAGCACTCCATCATACTCCTGACTTGTGCCTTGTAGATGGTGGAAAGGCTATGGGAAATCAGGTGGTGAGACACTTCACCACAGAATACCCAGCCTTCTGACCACTTCTTGTAGCCACAGTATTTCTGTGGCTGGTCCAGTTAAATGTCTGGTCAATGGTGATCCCCAGGATCTTGATGGTGGGGGATTCGGCGATGGTAATGCCATTGAATGTCAAGGGGTGGTAGTTAAGACTCTCACTTGTTGGAGATAGTCATTGCCTGGCACTTGTGGCACGAATATTACTTGCCACTTACCAGCCCAAGCCTGAATGTCGCCCAGGTCCTGCTGCATGCGGGCACAGACTGCTTCATTATCTGAGGAGATGCGAATGGGACTGAACACTGTGCAATCAACGAATGTCCCTACATCTGACCTTATGACAGAGGGAAGGTCGTTGATGAAGCAACTGAAGATGGTTGGGCCTAGGACACTGCCCTGAGGAACTCCTGCAGCAATGTCCTGGGGCTGAGATGATTGGCCTCCAACAACCACCACCATCATCTTTTGTGCTAGGTATCACTCATGCCAGTGAATAGTTTTTCCCGATTCCCATTGACTTCAGTTTTACTAGGGCTCCTTGATGCCACACTCTGTCAAATGCTGCCATGATATCGAGGCCAGTCACTCTTACCTCTGGAATTCAGGTCTTTTGTCCATGTTTGGACCAAGGCAGCAATGAGGTGTGGAGCAGAGTGGTTCTAACTGGAACCCAAACTGAGCATCGATTGCTTAAAGAACTAAACCCAAATGCTTAAACAAGAGTGAGCAATGAGATGGAACAAGCAGCATCTGGCTTTAGTTCTTTGACTTTCCATTTAGTCACATCAACCATTCAATTTTTTCAATGCTTTATTTATGGGTTGTGGTAAGGCAGCGTAATTGTCCTGAGGGCATCAACAGTTTACCACATATGTGGAACTAGAATCACGTACTGGCTAGACCAGGCAGCGGTGGCAGGTTCCCTTTTCTTATGGACATCAGTGAACCAGTTGAGTTTTGTATGACAATCCAGAAGCTTGCATAGTTATTTTTTTTGGTGCTCATCCACAAATTGCCAGATTTAATGAGTTAAATTTCATAAATTGCTGTAGTGGAATATGAACACTCAGGTTTGGAGTTGCTAGTCCTATACCAAAACCACTAGGTTACCATGCCCTCTTCTGCTTGGGATATGGCTGATGCTGGCAAGGTCACATTTATTGCCCATCTCTAGTTGTGGTGAGGTGGTTCTTGGCAGGCCTTTGCTGCAGTCCTTGTGTTGACGGTGCTCATAATGAAAGCCACTCATCAACTGTATCTTCTTGGAATATGCTGCTGCATCCTCTCAATAGTCTATATCTATCCTTCCTATAGTCGGACATGCAAAACTGGGCACAATATTCTAACAGTGGCCTAACCAATTGTTTGGAGAGGTTTAACATTGCCTGCTTGCTTTCCTACTCTACCCCCCCTATACTTTAAACAGTTTCACCAATTTGTCCTCCCAGGTTCTGACCACTCCTTGGGCTCAATTTTCCCCACGAGTTGCTCTTTTTTTTTGGAGTAGGCTGCTTTTTCTGGCCTGACTTAAAAATCCCCAGTTTCCACAATTAATTTGCACCAGCGTAACTTCCTTAGCTAAGTTTTTTTTTCTCAAAAGGAGGAGTTACCAGCCACCTACGCCAGTTCTGGCCATTTAGGCAACTTTGGCCAGCTAATAGTTACTCCATTTCTACTTAGGCCAGCGTATGTGGCCACTTGAGAAAACCCTTGCGGAGAGTTAAAGAAATCAGCGCAGGTAAGTGCAGCAGATACCCTGACAGCAGCAGCTGGAAAGGAGAGAGAGAGAGCGGGGAAGAGAGAGATGGAGGAGGAAGAGGGGGTGGGGGGTAAGCCTTTGACCGGGAGGGAGACCACTCGGCCTGGGGCTAGGGAGCGGACCGGGAGGCCACTCGGCCAAGATTTGGGGCGAGAGAACTCACCAGCAGGCAGGAGTAATCAGAGATCGCACCGGGAGGCCACTCGGCCAGGGCTCGGGGCGGGCAGGAGAACTGACAGAACTCACCTGCAGGCAGGAGAACTCACAGGTTACCATGGCAGCCCGATCTTTTTGGCGTAGATCAAGGCTCCACCCACCTTGGGTTAGGCCACGCCAAAATGGAGATCCTAAGGGGAAATTTACAACAATTTTTTTTGGCGTACTTGGGCCACAAAAAAAAAAAAAAAAAAATCGGGCGTAACTCTTCAAGTATGTCAAAAAAATGCTTTGAGGAAAATTGAGCCCCTTGACACAGCTGGCTCAGGTCAGTCTGTGAACGTACTGAATCTGACATTAAACAGATTGCAATGGTGGCACCCAGACACTTTAGAGCAGAAAGCCTTGAACACAGAAGTAGAGCAGCCAGATAAGGAATTTGATATACATTATGGCAATGTTATTGACCTGAAACATTAACTGTTTCTCTCTCCACAGATGCTGCCTCATCTGCTGAGTATTTCCAGCATTTTCTGTTTTTAAGATTTCCAGTATCCGCAGTATTTTGCTTTTGCACTGATATACATTATGTCTGAAACTGAGAACGCAAAATCACAATTTATTTTCACGTGTCAGCAATGATGTGTTTAAACCCAAATACATCAGAGTCAGATGAAGAGGCATGGGAGGAGGATCATGTAGAGCATAAACATTGGCATTTACCAGTTGAGCCGAATGGCCTGTTTCTGTGCTGTAAATTCTATGGGCTCAAGTTTCGGCCTCAGTTGCTCCTGATTTTTTGGAGCAACTGGTGTAGAACGGATTATCTTAGAAATTCAAATTCTCGGCATTTAGTTTGCTCCAGTTCTAGTCAGTTAGAACAGTTTCACTTTGGAACAGAATTTTATTTTCAAAAGGAGGCGTGTCCGGCCACTTACGCCTGTTTTCAAAGTTTCGGCAGTGAAAACTTACTCCAAACTAACTTAGAATGGAGTAAGTGAAGATTTTTGTACGCTCGAAAAAACCTTGTCTACACTTTAGAAAATCAGGCGTAGGTTACAAATCAGGCGTAGGGAATGAGGGGGGGGGGGGCGGGGGTTTAAAGGGAAGTTTACAAACATTAAACACTTCAGTTTTACAAATAAAGAACCATCATCAATAATAAAAACATCAATAAATCAACCAATAAAATCAAAAAAAAATTAATAAGAAATAATTTTTAAAAAAAATCAATAAATAAAACATTTTCTACTTACCGACTGCAGCACCGGGAGCTCTCCAACAGCGTGCTGGGATGCCCCCCCCAGTGTGTCTCTATCTTTCGGTCTGTCTCTCAGTGTCTGTTTCTGACAGCGAGATGGGGGGGGGGGGGGGGAAAGAGAGAAAAGGAGATGGGGGGGGGGGGGGGAGAAAAGGAGATGGGGGGGGAGAGAAAAGGAGATGGGGGGGGAGAAAAGGAGGAGGGGGGGGAAAGGAGGAGAAAGGAGAATGGGGAGGGAGGCTGAACGGGCCGGGCCGGGCCCGGCCCGACCCAGGACTTTGGGCAGGGCCCGTCCCCATCACCGGATTTACAGGTAGGTGGCATTGGGTCGGGTCGGGGTCGGGTCCACGGGGCGGGTCGGGAGCGCTGGTCGGTTCGGGTCGGCCGGGGGGGGGGGGGGGGGGGGGGGGGGAAATCAGGTCGGGTGGGGGGGAAAAGAGAGCGGGAGTCGGGTCCGTCCCGGGGGGGGGGGGCGGGAGTCGAATCGGGTCGGGAGGAAGCAGGAGCTGGGCGTGGGAGGAGCCTTTTGCACGCAGCCCCAGTGAGGCCATTCGCCAGGGCTAGGGGCTGCGTGCTTCGGGCCCCTCCCACACAGTTTTGGGTGCCTGGAGCTACTGCACATGCACACCCACTGTAGCGCGCATGTGCAGAGGTCCCGGCACTGTTTTCAGTGCAGGGACCTAGCTCCGCCCCCCCCACAGCTCGTGCTGCGCCGCGCCGAGGGCCAGAGGACCAGCAGGGAGCCGGAGAATCTGGATGTTTTTTTTAGGCACACTTTGTGGCGCGAAAAATGGGCGTCCAGGTCGGGGCTGCGCCGTTCTCGGCGCGGCCCGAAACTTGGGCCCTATAATTCTATGTAACTGATTTAAAAAAATGAACAAGTAGTTAAAACAGATGGTCCTTTGCCTTACAAGGAAGAAAATAAGCATCAGTTTTACTGCAAACATGACTGAATTTTAGTCTGAATACAATGTTTACTGTGTTCTTCTGGAATCATTTGCCAAAGAGATTCAAATATTTCTGAATTAGCTGTGTGGGAAGTTTACAAGATGTGCTTCAAACAGAAACCTAAACGTATCAGCTGCCCAGTCACCTTTTAAAAGGCATGTGGGCACAAAGTGACCAATGTAACCTTGCAATATGTATTTCTAAATAAACTGAAAAGAAAGGAAGTGGCTCCAATTGCGGAAAAGTATGATGCCTTTAGAGCCCAATATGACAGATCAAAAGTGAATAGACAAGTTTCAACAGCATCAGCGAAGAAAACCAACATTAAATGATAGAGACAGGTGTGCAATTAGCTTACTTTCTGAATACCTAAAGGTGGTTCATTTCTGAAATGCTATTACTGTAGTTTTAGACCATGAAATGAATGTTATATTGGATTCAATGAAATATTACATTGAACAGAAAAAAATTCCACAACACAAATTATATAAATAATATTCACCATTTAAACCTCACTCTGTTTATGACACGAACAATGGAGAATAGTTCATTGACAACTATAACTGAAGGAGAAAAGACCCAAGACTGTAATCAAGATTTTTCAGAGTCGCAAAAAAGACGTTATTAAATGAGCATCTTCCCGTTCATTGTCCTAAACTAATATAACTGTGAAAGGTAGAGATAACAATTAAAATTTGAATGGAGAATATTGGGTTGACAAACCACAGGTCAATCCAGCATTGCAAGGCTCAGCGAATCACAGGCTGTAATTTGCGTGTCATCACCACTTAGAAGTTCTAGCAGGTAAGTCACCTGCCATCTTTTTCAGAGCATTTCAGATTGTAGGCTTTTACTGCATAGGAACATCCGGATAGGAACGAGTGTAGGACAGTCAGCACCTCAAGCCTCTTCTGCCATTCAATGAGGTTATGGCAGATCTGGACCTCAACTCCATTCACCTGCCTTTGTTCCTTTGATGCCATTACCTAGGGGCGGGAGCATCCAATGTTGTGCTGGCGGAAATAAACGGTCAATGGACAGCATGTCAGACTTGAAGCTCAGCTCAGGATCAAACAGTATGCCAATATTACACATGATCTGGTACAGCCAGACAGTTATTGAGCAGGAATAATGAATGGCAAGGGACTGGAGTATGTGGCAGGAAGAGTACCTGTATCTGTATTTGATGTCACACAGGGGCAGCATGTAACCAAGTAAGAGGACAGATCCTTTGGAAGCCCAGAGGCAGGGAAAAGAAGCCATTGCTAGAAATGTACTGGTTCCTTAAGATAGGTAGGAATGTAACTATGTTAGGGCAGTCAACAACAACACGTTGTTTATATAGGATTGAACATAGGAAAACATCCCAAGGCACTTCACAGGAGCATTAACAAAATTTGATACCGACCCACGAGATAAGAGTGCAGGTGGCTAAAGAGGTAAGTTTTAAAGAGAGTCTTAAAAGGAGGAGAGAGAGGTCGAGGTGGAGAATTTAGGGAGGGAATTCCAGAGACAGGGGCCTTGGCAGCCTAAGGCACAGTCGCCAATGGTGGAGCGATTAAAATCTGGGATGTTCAAAAGGCCAGAATAGTTAGAGCAGAGAGGTCTAGGGAAACACAGGGGAGATGGGTGAGCGGGACCATTAGCACACAGGCAGCAAAGTTTTGGAAGAACTCAAATTTATGGAGGGTAGAACTAGACAGGCTGGCCAGAAGTGCAATGGAATAGTCAATAGAGATGATAAAGGCATGGATGAGGGTTTCAGCAGCAGTTAAGTTGAGGTAAGGGTGGAGTCGGGCTATATTATGAAGGTGGAAATGGGCGGTCTTCGAACGGATACGAGGTAGGAAGCTCAATTACTGATCAAATATGACACCAAGGTTGCGAACAGACTTGGTCAGCCTTGGACAGTTATCAAGGAGAGAGATCAAATCAGTGGAAAAGAAATGGAGTTTATGGCGTAAACCTGAGACAGTGGCTTTGGTCTTCCCGATATTTAATTGGAGGAAATTTCTACTCATCCAGTACTGGATGTTGGACAAGCAGTCTGATAGAGCTGGTGGTGGATTCAAGGAAGGTGGAGAAGAACTAGAGCTTGGTATCATCAGCATACATGTGAAGACTCACATTGCATTGCCAGATAATGTCCCCAATGGGCAACATGTAGATGAGAAATAGGAGGGGGCCAAGGGGGCTACGGTAACAGTGCGGGATCAGGAATAGAAGCCATTGCAGGTGATTCTATGGTTACAGCTGGAAAGATAGGAATGAAACCAGGCAAGTGTAGTTCCTTCCAGCTGCACAACAGTGGCGAGGCATTGGAGTAGGATTCTGTGGTCAACTGTGTCAAAGGCAACTCCAGTAGGACGAGAAGGGATAGATTACCTTTGTCGCAGTTTATTAGACCTTGTCATTTGTAACCTTGGTAAAAAGCAGAGATGAGCGGTAAACCAGCGGGAATGACTAGAGTGAGAGTATGTAATGATTTTAGTGGGGACAAGAGCAAATAGGCAGAGAGGGTGCGACTTAGTAAGACAGTAGCTGCAGAAGCGTCGGAGAATTGTAGGCCAAAGGCTAGGTAGTTGGGAATTACAAAGTGCAGTGGTAAGGGACTGAAGCGAGGTTTTTTCCCAGGGGCGGACAGAAAAAGAAATGGGTTTAGGAGAGGGAAGGGGAATGTGGGAAGAGTGATTTAAGGAAATGGTCGGAGGGGATAGCGAGGCTACGTGAGATAAGATCAAAGGGTGGCTGTGCATATGGATGGGGGTGATGACGTGAAGGGAGAGATTAAGGGAGGAAAGGATGGCAGTGAGCTTAGAGAGAGGGTGTAAGGAGTTGAAATGGGGGTTAAAATCAGAGGATGAGAAGTTGCTTGGTGTAGAGGCAGAGGGAAGAAAGCAGGGTTGTAGGGCTGGAGGAGGTTACAGAGATAGGGAGGATTTAAAAAATTGAGGCGTTGCTTAACTGGGAGCCAATGTAGGTCAGTGAGCACAGGGGTGAAGGGATTTGGTGCAAGTTAGGACACAGAGTTTTAACCTCAAGTTTACGGAGGGTAGAAGATGGAGGCCAGCCAGAAGTGTGTTTATTAAGTCAAGTCTACAGGTTACAAAGGCATGGATGAGGGTTTCAGCAGCAGATCAGCTGAGGCCCGAGCAGAGTCTGGCTATGTTACAGCGGTAGAAATAGTTGGTCTTGGTGATGGCACTCATATGTGGTCGAAAGCTCAGCTTGGCGTCAAATACAACACCAAGATTGTGAACAGACTGGTTCAGTCTTGCCAGGGAGAGGGATGAAGTTGCTGGCTAGGGAACAGAGTTTATGGCAGGGACCGAAGACAATGACTTCTGTCTTTCCAATATTTAGTTGGAGGAAATTTCTTCTCATCCAGTACTGAATGTCAAACAACTTAAAGACAGTGGAGGGGTCAAGAGGTGGTGGTGAGGTAGAGCTGGGTGTCATCAGCATACAAGTGGAAACTAATGCTGTGTTTTCAGATGATGTCGCAGAGAGACAGCATGTAGATGAGAAATAGGAGGCGGCCAAGGATAGATCAGACTTAACGGTACGGGAGCAGGAAGAGAAGCCACGGAATTGGGCGAGAGAAGAAAGGCGTCAAAAAAGGATGGTGTGGTCAAGGATGGTGAGGTCAAGGAGGTCGCAGAGCGATAAAGCAACAATCAGTCACAGAGGATGTCCTTCATGACCGAGATGGTTTCAGTGCTGAGAGAGAAATGAAAGCGGAGAGTGGAGGAATTCAAACAGGGAATTTTTCGTGAGGTGGGCACAGAACTGGGAGGCAACATGTTCAAAGATACAATCACTATCACTAAAGTAGTACTCGGTAAAATAATGGGACTAAAGGCGGACAAGTCCCCTGGACCCGATGGCTTACATCCTAGGGTCTTGAGAGGTGGCTGCAGAGATAGTGGATGCATTGGTTATAATATACCAAAATTGCCTGGATTCTGGGTGTTATATATGTGGACTTGTATTTACTCTGTACAGCCACCAGAGGGCTCATCCGCTGAAGTCCCAAGGGATCCCATAATCCCTTGGGAGTATAGGTATTTAAGGAGGCTTCACAGGTTGGAGGGGCACTCTGGAGACCTGCAATAAAAGACTACTGGTCACACTTTACTTTGAGCTCACAATGTTCAGTCTGACTCTTTCTCCATACACAACAACTGGCGACGAGATACAGATAGCGAACCGAAAGATGCCGAGAACAGTAGGCACCCTGGAGAAATTCTCGGAGGGAGATGATTGGAAAACTTTTGTGGAGCGACTCGATCAATACTTCGTGGTCAACGAGCTAGATGGGGAAGAGCGCGCTGCCAAACGAAGGGCGATCCTCCTCACCGTCTGAGGGGCATCAACGTATGGCCTCATGAAGAATCTGCGCTCTCCAGCGAAACCCACAGAGAAATTGTACGACGATTTGTGCACACTAATCTGAGAGCATTTGAGCCTGAAGGAAAGCGTTCTGATGGCGGTTCTACACCTACAAAAAGGTGTGAAGGCTAGGAAGAGGAGTTATGTCGCCGAGCTAAGACTCCTTGCAGGACATTGCGAATTTGAAGGACACTTGGAGCACATGCTAACAGACTTTTTCATACTTGGCATTGGCCATGAAACCATACTACTTAAAGTTTTGACTGTAGAGACCCCAACCTTGAGTAAGGCCATAGCGATAGCCCAGGCGTTCATTGCCACCAGTGACAATACGAAGCAAATCTCTCAGCACACAAGTGCTGCTACAAGTACTGTGAACAAAGTGATGTTGTTTTCGAATCGTAATGTACAGGGCAGGTCACGCGTACCTGCAGCTGCACGTCCACAGATGACTCAGAATCCACCATCAAGGGTGATGAATGCAAGGCCATTAACACCTTGTTGGCACTGCGGGGTTAATCGTTTCCATTCATGCCGATTCAAAGAGTACATTTGCAAGAGCTGTAGAACAATGGGACAGCTCCAACGAGTGTGCAGGCAAGCTGCAAAGTCTGTTAAACCTGCAAACCAGTATGTTGCAGAGGAGGACAGATCCATGGAGGATCACGATGAACCAGAGCCCCAGACCGAGGAGGCAGAGGTACATGGGGTGCACACATTAACCACGAATTGTCCCCAGATAATGCTGAATGTTGAACTAAATGGACTCCCAGTGTCAATGGAGCTGGACACAGGCGCGAGCCAGTCCATCATGGGCAAAAATACTTTCGAAAGGTTGTGGTGCAACAAGGCCAGTCTTAACTCTAGTTCGCATGAAACTAAGAACTTGCACGAAAGAACTGATTCCTATAATTGGCAGTGCTATGTAAAGGTCTCCTACGATGGAGCAGTGCACAATCTACCACTCTGGGTGCTACCGGGTGATGGGCCCACGCTGCTCAGCGGGAGCTGGCTGGGAAAGATACGCTGGAACTGGGACGACGTCCGAGCGCCAGCACCCGCTGACGACACTTCGTGTGCGCAGGTCTTAAAACAAATTTCCTTTGCTATTCGAACCAGGCATTGGGAAATTCCCAGGAGCAAAAGTGCAGATCCACCTAATTCCGGGGGCGTGACCCATCCATCACAAGGCGAGAGCAGTACCATACATGAGAGAAAGGGTAGAGATCGAGCTAGACCAGCTGCAACGAGGGGGCATCATTTCACCGATCGAGTTCAGCGATTGGGCCAGTCCTATTATCCCATTCCTCAAGGGAGACGGCACCGTCAGAATCTGTGGCGATTACAAAGTAACTATCAATCGTTTCTCCCTGCAAGACCAATACCCACTATCAAAAGCCGACGACCACTTTGCAACGCTGGCGGGAGGAAAGACGTTCACGAAGCTGGATCTGACTTCAGCCTACATGACGCAGGAACTGCAGGAATCCTCGAGGCCCTCACCTGCATCAACACGCACAAAGGTCTCTTTTGTTTATAACAGATGCCCATTTGGAATGCGATCAGCGGCGGCGATATTCCAGAGAAACATGGAAAGTTTACTGAAGTCGGTCCTGCACACCGATGACATCTTGGTCACAGGTCGGAACACAGTCGAGCACCTGCAGAACCTGGAGGAGGTTCTTAGTCGACTCAACCATGTGGGGCTCAGGTTAAAATGTTCGAAGTGCGTTTTTCTGGTGCCTGAAGTGGACTTCTTGGGGAGGAGCATTGCGGCGGACGGCATCAGGCCCACCAACGTGAAGACGGAGGCAATCGAGAACGCACTGAGGCCACAGAATGTGATGGAGCTGCGATCGTTTCTGGGACTCTTGCACTACTTTGGTAACTTCTTACCGGGTCTCAGCACATTGCTCGAACCACTACATGTCTTACTACAAAAAGGGGGTGAATGGGTTTGGGGCAAAAGCTAAGAAAATGTCTTTGTCAAAGCGAGAAAATTGTTATGCTCAAACAAATTGCTTGTGTTGTATGATCCATGTAAGCGTTTGGTACTAGCATGTGCTGTGTCGTCATATGGCGTCGGGTGTGTATTGCAACAAGCTAATGATTTTGGGAAACTGCAACCGGTTGTTTATGCATCCAGGAGTCTGTCGAAGGCTGAGAGAGCCCACGGCATGATTGAAAAAGAAGCGTTAGCGTGTGTCTTTTGGGTAAATGCATCAATACCTGTTTGGGCTAAAATTCGAATTGGAAACTGATCATAAGCCACTTACATCCCTGTTTTCCGAGAGTAAAGGGATAAATACCAACGCATCGGCCCACATCCAGAAATGGGCGCTCACATTGTCCGCAAACAACTACGCCATCAGGTCAGGTACAGAAAACTGCGCCGATGCTCTCAGTAGGCTGCCATTGCCCACCCCGGGTTGGAAATGGCGCAGCCCGCAGATCTAGCCATGGTTATGGAAGCATTTGAGAGTGAGCAATCACCCATCACTGCCCGGCAGATCAAAACCTGGACAAGCCAGGACCCCTTATTATCTCTAGTCAAAAGCTGTGTGCTTCACAGGAGCTGGTCCAGTGTCCCAGTGGAAATGCAGGAAGAGATAAAGCCATTCCAGTGGCACAAAGATGAAATGTCTATCCAGGCAGACTGCCTTCTGTGGGGCAATCGAGTAGTGGTCCCCAAGAAGGGCAGAGACACCTTCATCAATGACCTCCACAGTACACACCCAGGCATCGTAATGATGAAAGTGATAGCCAGATCCCACGTATGGTGGCCCGGTATCGATGCAGACTTGGAGTCCTGCATTCACAGATGCAATACATGCTCGCAGTTAAGCAATGTCCCAGGGAGGCGCCGCTAAGTTTATGGTCTTGGCCCTCCAAACCGTGGTCTCGGGTACACGTCGACTATGTAGGCCCGTTCTTGGGTAAAATGTTCCTTGTGATTGTGGCTAGAGAGGAGCAAGGTGTTTCGGGTCAAACTTTCAAATGGACTCATTCACCGGAAACACTTGGACCAAATCAAACTCAGATTCACGGACTATCCTGAGCAACCCACCTTGGACCCTACCTTTTTTGATCCCCCAACATACACACCAGTGGCAACCGGCACCACGGTTGACCACAAAGCAGAACCCACCAGGCAGCCCAGCAAGGCCAGCTGCACAGCAGCCCAGCGAGGGCCCAACAACACCAGCTTTCACATCGAGACGATCAACCAGGGCAAGGGCCCCAGATCGACTCTCATTGTAAGTAGTTACACTATTGACTTTTGGGGGGGGGGGGGGGGGGGGGGGGGGGCGGTGTTGTTATATATGTAAACTTGTATTTACTCTGTACAGCCACCAAAGGGCTCATTCCCTGGAGTCCCAGCACAGGTATTTAAGGAGGCTTCACAGGTTGGAGAGGCACTCTGGAGGCCTGCAATAAAAGACTACGGTCACACTTTATTTTGAGCTCAGTGTTCAGTCTGACTCTTTCTCCATACATAACACTGGGGAGGTCCCAGCGGATTGGAAAACCGCAAATGTAACACCCCTATTTAAAAAAAGGAGGCAGACAAAAAGCAGGAAACTATAGACCAATTAGCCTAACATCTATCGTTGGGAAAATGCTAGAGTCCATTATTAAGGAAGCAGTAGCAGGACATTTGGCAAAGCATAATTCAATCAAGCAGAGTCAGCATGGTTTTATGAAAGGGTAATCATGTTTGACAAATTTGCTGGAGTTCTTTGAAGATATAATGAGCACGGTGGATAAGGGAGAACCAGTGGTTGTGGTATATTTGGATTTCCAGAAGGCATTCAATAAGGTGCCACATAAAAGGTTACTGCACAAGATAAAAGTTCACAGGATTGGGGGCAATATATTAGCATGGATAGAAAATTGGCTGACTAACAGAAAACAGAGTCGGGATAAACAGGTCTTTTTCCAGTTGGCAAACAGTGACTAGTAGGGTGCCACAGGGATTGGTGCTGGGTCCTCAACTATTTACAATCTATATTAATGACTTGGATGAAGGGACCAAGTGTAATGTAGCCAAGTTTGCTGATGATACAAAGGTGGCTGGGAAAGCAAACTGTAAGGAGGACACAAAAAATCTGCAAAGGGATATAGACAGGCTAAGTGAGTGGGCAAAAATCTGGCAGATGGAGTATAACGTGGCAAAATGTGAGGTTGTCCACTTTGGTAGTAAAAATAGAAAAGCAAATTACAATTTAAATTGAGAAAAATTGCAACGTGTTGCAGCAGAGGGATCTGGGGGTCTTTGTGCATGAAAGACAAAATGTTAGTAATATAGGTACAGCAAGTGATCAGGAATGTTGGCCTTTTTTGCAAGGGGGAATAGAGTATAAAAGCAGAGAAGTCCTGCTACAATTGTACAGGGTATTGGTAAGGCCACACCTGGAGTATTGCATACAGTTTTGGTCTCCGTATTTAAGGAAGGATATACTTGCATTGGAGTCTGTTCAGAGAAGGTTCACTAGGTTGATTCCGGAGATGAGGGGGTGGACTGAAGATAGGCCCAACCTACACACATTGGAGTTCAGAAGAATGAGAGGTGATCTTTTAGAAACTTATAAGATAATGAAGGGGCTCGACAAGGTGGATGCAGAAAGGATATTTCCACTCATCAGGGAAATTAAAACTAGGGGACATAGTCTCAGAATAAGGGGCAGCCCATTTAAAACGGAGATGAGGAGGAATTTCTTCTGAAGGTTGTAAATCTATGGAATTCTCCGCCCCAGATAGCTATATAGAGGCTGGGTCATTGAATATATTTAAGGCAGATATAGACAGATTTTTGAATGATACGGGAGTAATGGGTTATGGGGAGTGACCAGGGAAGTAGAGCTGAGTCCATGATCAGATCAGCCATGATCTTATTGAATGGCAGAGCCGGCTCGAGGGGCCAAATTGCCCAATCCTGCTCCTATTTCTTATATTAAGAAAGGGAGCTTAGAGATGGGTTGGTAGTTGCAGAGGGCGGATGGGTCAAGGTGGTTATTTTGAGGAAGGGGCTAATAACTACAATTTTGAAGGGGAGTGTGTTTTGCATAATATAAATGGAAAGGTTGAGAGAGGCTTTTTTTTTTAAAAAAAGGCTTTTATGGACATGGAATA
Organism: Pristiophorus japonicus; assembly: GCF_044704955.1. Classification (NCBI taxonomy): domain Eukaryota; kingdom Metazoa; phylum Chordata; class Chondrichthyes; family Pristiophoridae; genus Pristiophorus; species Pristiophorus japonicus. The sequence goes on along the minus strand of NC_091993.1, from coordinate 80,518,060 downwards.
TCCTACCAGAAAGTGATGGAAACAAAATCCATATAGCTTTTAAAAAGGGAAGTAGATCAATATTTCAACAAGATAAATTTTAAATGGTATGGTCAAGGGAATGGAACTAAATGTATAATCCTTTTAGTGGGCTGGCACAGCAGCACCAGACCAATTGCTATAAAATTCCATGATTCTATAATTACCATAAACCTCAAACAGCAGGGGCAAGGACAATGCTGAGTGTTAGAATCGTAATAAAGGAAAGAGAATTGGAACGCACATTTTATGGAGGATACAAAGTCCTTTTTGGGGAAGAATACAAAAAAAATACATATTTTAGATATGTCTGGAATGAGCAGCCCACCTTGTAATCATTCATATCACATCACTATAGCACAGGATATTAAAGAAAGAATACGTTGCCTCTACTGAACTAACAGTCTTCCAGTTACAAGAGAGAAGGACATTCATTTAAGACAGAATAGCTAAAAAAGTGCTCTTTAGAATGCAGATTGGAACACTATGAAAATAGCTGGAAACCACATGGATAACAGTAATTAAAGGTTAAGTAGGGAACTGGATAGCAGGGTACTGGATAATAGGGTGGGAAACCAAAAGCACTGGATAACACAAGAGGTCAAAAGCCATCTGTTGGTGAAAGGTTTTGGAAAGTGCTTCTTAGTTTACGTGTCAGTTGGGAAAGGTGAAAGAAAGCAGAGTGGGACAGATAGGAGTAAAATCAGATTCAAGTCTTGAGCACTAAAAGCTTGTACAGTATGTTTTTCATCCAAAGGTGGTGAAACAGGCAGGAATATTCAATCTAAAAAAAAGTACTCCTAATGGAATAATGATAGCAGCTTGTGCCCACCCTCTTAGCCGGTCATACCATGCTATTGTCACTTTTTAAAAGTGAACATGTTTGCAAGATAAATCCCAAATAAAAAAGTTTTTTTTTTTTTAAAAAGTTAACAAAAGATATCCGCATAAGCTTCAATTCACTTAAGGCTCCAATTAAGCTTGCAGCAAATTAGGAGACAGGGAATACATTTTTAAATTTCAATTGTTACTTTTATGCAAAGCACAAACGGATGAGAAACTCATGATTTGTAATGTCAAGAATTACTACCCAGGTAGTCAAATTCTGATTACAGGATGTGTAGCCGCTTGGTGAATGGAAGGTGTGGCTCCCAATTACTTTACAAGATAATTCGTAAACTTTATACATTTAACAACTTAAGCTTCCAGCAATTGCATTTTGCAAACTACTTCACATAAATACGGTTCTGTTGGCAAGCACTCAACAGCAAACAATTGGGCAAGATTTTAATTAACAGGATAATTTACTAAACAGGATTTTGACATAAATAGGTACAGCTTTCTAGCCAAATAAAAATTGGGCAAACATGTTTACTTGACATAGCAACTTTAATGGCAGAAGCTGCAAGAAAACAGATGCGACATTAATGGTAATGGATACTTAACAGTATATAGGTAATGTGGGGCTCTTTCAAACTACTTGTTCTACATGAAACAGATGAAACTGCTCAAGCAGTAATTTAATCAGAAAACAGCACAGCATTGTAAGAGTTAAGCTTACAAATCATTAAACAGAGCATGACCAAAGGCTTCAGTATTAATATTTTCGACCCCTTGAGCACCAGACAAGTGATCAAATTTTACTTGTAAACATAAGTTGTTCATGTTTCCACATCAACTACAAATCCAACATTGAATCCAATAAATGCAATGTACAAACCCCTCAAAGTCTTCGATGAGCAAATAACCACCTCGGTAATGGTTACAGATTCTACCACTAAAATGTGGGACAAGAACTTGATCAGTTGAGCAGCCATGTGCAAAAAGGCAATTGTCTCAAAATTAAATTACTGTTACCTGGCCAAGAAGGAATGTCATACCCTGATAAACATTGTGGGCACTGTATAGGAAGGAGCATGTACAAAATAAAGTAGAAGCTGTCCATTATTCTTACACAACTTTTGTACGAGCTGTTTACTAATTGTAATTAAATAGTAATAGATAAACTAATGGTTTTCCAAGGGTATTTTTAAGAAATTTCACAAACTTCCAATCTTTCTTTGTTAGTTACCAAGTTCTATTCAAGTAGTTTATCTCTATATTGATCTATTCTCACTGCCACATGATCCACCTCAATTGACTGCAGTTTGCAGTTGACCTTGTATTTAATGTTACTCATTCTGGAGAAAAACTCAGCCAAGAGAAAATTGGGATCACATGGTTGAACAAGAAAGCTTTGTTGCTTTCCATTTTCTTTCTCCCCACAAAAAATGCATATGATACATATTATACTGCAACGGAGAGGTTTTGCATAATAAGGAAGATACTTTATAGAAGGTAGTGAACAAAGAATTTAACCGTTCTTTATAGGTCATGGCTTCAACCTCTCCCAAGATTTTCTCTGTAAAAAGATTAAGATCTTGTTGGTGAGATTTGCAGTTAGAAATTATAACCTAGCACAGCTTCAACAACATCTCGATCACTTGAAGTGAAGTTGCTTAAATTCCAAGCTTCCTGACTTGTAGCATTACAAATATCAATAATATTAATCTTTATCTGTCGGAAAGCAACGTTAGTACTGTACAGTAGCAGCTTCTCACTTCAGTTCCTTCTTAAGCTGCTAATTTCAAAATATAATTATAATGCCAGTGTGTCTCAGCGATAAAGATTCAGGCTATTTTTATAAGGCATCTTGGGGTTCTACTTTTTGGCATTAACTAAGGTAATTCTGGGACTCCATACAGTAGCAAATTGTCCCAGCTACTGCATTACAATTACATAGGCAATCGATTCAATATTCTGTACCTTCATGAGTACTATCTTATACAAAGAAATGCACCAATACAGATTAAGAGCAATGTCACCATGAACTGAGAACTGGGTCAACAATGGTATAATAGACAGAATAGAAATTTGATGGGTATTGCCATAGAATGGAGCTATTTTCAAGATGTCTCAGCTCCTACAATAGCTATGAACAGTCATCTGAAAACTGAGTTAAATGCTGCCACGGCCTCCATCAGTGCATGTTCACGTGGTGCTACTGTGATGCAGCCTTAATGTTATCATTTCAATTATATATACCCAAGTGGTCATGCGTAAGCCCAGACAACAATCGTCAGTAGGCTAATCAGCCATGGGCAACATCACAGTTGAGCTCAACCATTCATAAAAACTTTCTAACAGGAATCACTGGAGAGCAAGCAGGTGTAGGATATTTCTCTCCCCGAATAGTGGCACTGAAGCCAAATGTGCTGCCAATATTGAATCCCTGGTTGAGATGAACTAACTTCAGAAATCATACTTTAGCACAGGACCTTCCTGATCATCATTGTTCAGTTAAACCAGCATTTTGTTCAATTAAAATCAGCATTTTACTTCGGTCATTGGGATGGTCAAACCTAATGTGCTGTTTCATTAGAAGCTAAACCATATTCAGAGACTGAACTCCAACATCTTCACTGAGGCGTACGAAAGCATGGGCCTGACACTAAACATCCGTAAGATAAAGGTCCTCCACCAACCTGACCCAACCACACAGCACTGCCCCCCCAGTCATCAAGATCCACGGCGTGGCCCTGGACAATGTGGAGCACTTTCCATACCTTGGGAGCCTATTATCAGCAAGGGCAGAAATCGACGACGAGGTTCAACACCGCCTCCAGTGTGCCAGCGCAACCTTCGGCCGCCTGAGGACGAGAGATTTCGAAGACCAGGCCCTCAAATCTGGCACAAAGCTCATGGTCTACAGGGCTGTAGTGATACCCGCCCTCCTGTATGGCTCAGATATGTGGACCGTATACAGTAGACACCTCAAATCGCTGGAGAAATACCACCAATGATGTCTCCGCAAGATCCTGCAAATCCCTTGGGAGGACAGACGCACCAACGTTAGCGTCCTCGATCAGGGCAACATCCCCAGCATCAAAGCACAGATCACACTTGACCAGCTCCGTTGGGCAGGCCACATTGTTCACATGCCTGACACAGGACTCCCAAAGCAAGCGCTCTACTCAGAACGCGAGCTCCAGGTGAGCAGAGGAAATGCTTCAAGGACACCCTCAAAGCCTCCTTGATAAAGTGCAACATCCCCACCAACACCTGGGAGTCCCTGGCCAAAGACCACCCCAAGTGGAGGAAGAACATCCGGGAGGGCTCTGAGCACCTCGAGTCTCGTCGCCAAGAGCATGAAGAAAGCAAGCGCAGGCAACGGAAGGAGCGTGTGGCAAACCAGACTCCCCACTCACCCTTTCCTTCAATGACTGTCTGTCCCACCTGTGACAGAAACTGTAATTCCTGTATTAGACTGTTCAGTCACTCAAGAACTCACTGAGTGGAAGCAAGTCTTCCTCGATTTTGAGGGACTACCTATGATGAAACATTCTGAAAAACAGTAAGATAACCACCAGAATTATACAACTGCAAATAAACTGGCTTAGTTACAGTTTGGAAAAAAACTATTTCTGTCGGTTTGTATCTACAGTCTCATGCCTTTTTTTCCTCGCACATCAGATTTCAAAGTATGCCCCTTCATTGTGACCCTACAATTTCAGCAAGAAAAGTTTAATTATAATGAATTAAACCAAGGAAAAAATGTTAGGTGGGCACCCAGTGTCAAAATCTTATATATTTTTTTATTATAGACAACTTTCAACTCACTCTAGGGAGGTGAAAGAAAAAAAACAGATATTTTGGTAACACAACCTCACATCTGAGAATGGAAAAGTTTTCCATTCAATGACATAAGTGGGACATACTAACACTAATTAATATGCATCACGTTAACCATATGACACTGTAGTAACTACATGGCAAGCAGGTGCCTAAGCAGAAAAGTTGCTGCAAGTGCAGACCACACAGAGACCAAGCCAATCGGAAGCATCCCCACAGTGAAGAACCAAAATCGGGTTGGCAGGAAAGAGTGGCAGATCACCGAAGATAATAGAAAATAAATAAAAGGGGAGATTGAACGGACCTGGGCTGATTGGTTGCATCACCACAGCCATGGTTAGGACTTGAGCAATGTCATCATCATTATAGGCGGTCCCTCGAAACAAGGATGACTTACTTCCACGCCAAAAAAAGGATGAGTTCAGAGGTATTTCGAAAGAAGAACTCAATGTATGCTGGCAGCGAGTGGCAAGCTGGTAAGCATTGACCACGCACAAACTGGGACCGATAGATAGCAGTTTTGTAGGGAGGATTGGAACCGAGGAGTCAAGGACGCCGGCGGTGCAGTTGGGAAAGCGAGGCAGACTGCCGAGGGAGATCAGACTTCCTACAAGCAGCAAAGACAATGCAACACAAGGAAAGTGGAAACGGGAAATAGGCTCCAGTAGCATGATCACACAATATTGAAGATGCTCATGTAGGGAAGGCACAGAAGGCATAAAAGGGTCATGAGCAAGCAAGAAACAGGTGACCATGGGTTGGGACCATCAGTTAAGAGGTGCTTAACAGCCCAAATGTCGCTGAACCAGCGTAAATTTTAATCATTGTTACGTGTAATAATTAAGGTGTCAGCTTTGGCTCAGGGGTAGTACTTTTGTCAGAGTGAGAAGATTGTGGATTCAAACATCACTCCAGAGACTTGGGCAGATCATTTACACTGTCAATTCAGTGCAGTACTGAGGGATTGTTGTACTGTTGGAGGTGCCATCTTTCAGATAAGATGTTAACTCAAGGTCCCACCCTGCCCTCTCAGATGGACCTAAAGAATCCCATGCATTATTCGAAGAGCAGGAATTCACCCAGTATCAGTCAACATTTATTCCCCAAACTTCACAAACAGATCAAATGATCGTTTATTTCCTTACTGCTTGTGGGACCTTGCTGTGTGCAAATTGGCTGCCACGCTTCTCTCCATAACAAAAACTTGCATTTATATAGCACCATTAATGTAGTAAAACATCCCAACATGTGGTTACAATAACTACACTTCAAAATTACTTCATTGTCTGTGAAGGTCATGTGATGTCCTCAGGTCGTGAAAGGTGCTATATAAATGCAAGCTATTCTTGTCGTTATTGCTACAGCCACTAAATATTTATCAGCAATATTTTCAACATTCAGTTTATATTTAAAAAACTTGAGTGATACTGAAAGTTAACTCTACTAAGCCCTACTCCAGAGACCAGAGTACATAGTTTAGGCTGACACTTCAGTACAGTACTGAGGTGCTATCTTTCAAATGAGACACTAAATTGAGGAGCCATCTGCCTTCTCAAATGGATTTAAAGATCCAGTGGCATCTTTCGAAGAAGAGCTGGGGAGTTCTCAGTGTCCTGATCAACAATGATCTCTCAACTATCATCAAAAAACAAATTATCTAGTCATTATCTCATTGCTGTTTTGGGGATCTCATTGTGCTCAAATTGGCAACCACAGTTCCCGAAATGAAAACAGTAATGACACATCAAAAGTACTTAATTGGCTGTGAAGTGCTTTAGGACTTTGAAATTCTGAAGGTGCGAGATAAATACAAGTTCTTTCTTCCTTTTCATGCATACAAGACATTGTGTCCAATAGTTGACAGTAACTCGCAAGTTAACTAAATAGCCTCAAATCATACCTCAGTCGAAGTGATGACCAGTAACTTGGTAGCTCCTACTCATTCCCAATAGTTCCAAATATAACTACCAATTATAACTAGAAATGGTGGTTAGGCAAAAATAGATAAAACTGATCCCCAAAAACCTACAAGCAATCTACGTTCAAACAAGTATTAATGTATAGAATGGAATGACCAATAAATTCTGAATATTGACCCAATAGTTAATCTAGATGGATGTTTTTTTTTTTAAAGTTTTGCCCCAACTTATAAAAATCCGTGCTGGAGTTAAGATTCTGCTGATTTATTTTTGAATAGTTTTTTTTTAATGTTTTAATAATGTGCACAAATAACTACGGGAACTAGTCAAAAGGAGTTTGAGATTAATGGCATATGGAGCCCAACTTTGGCCATGACTTGCATCAATATTTTTTGGAGTAAGTTGTTTTTTCTGGCGCAAGTTAAAAAAAATGCCATTTTCCCCAAAATAATTGCTCCAGAGTAAGTCAGTTAGGTATGATTTTTTTTTTAAGATGAGTTTTTTTTTCCCAAAAGGGAGTGTTCCCTGACACTTACGCCAGTTTTGGCCATTTATGCCACTTTGGCCAGCTAAAACTTATTCCAAATCGACTTAGGTCAGCGTATGTGGCCAGCTCTGAAAAACATTGCGGGCATTGAGAAAAAGCAGCGCACATTCGGCAGACATTAGGGCAGGGAAGGGAACTGGAGAGGACCTCAACAACCAAGCACCAAACTCTGCAAGGAAAAGCTCAAACAATTAAAATACTAATAAAAATGAAGTAAATCCTACTTTAAATCTTTGATGTTGGCCTGGGAAGGCAGTGGGCCGGCCTGTGCACGAGGGCATTCGGCCTGGGATAGGGAAGGGAAGATGCGCACCAGGAGTCCAGAGCGACCGGAGAAATGTGAGCTGCTGGCTGCGATGTCACCCGCAGGGGGGGGTAAAGAGAGAGATATGCTGGCCTCGACGTCACCCGGGGGGGGGGGGTCCCATCCTGTCCCCCTCAATCAAAACTGTCAAGCACAACTAATAAAACCAAAGTCCTACCTTGGCCCGGGAACTCAGCGGACTGGCCGGCCGGCCGATGCGGGAGGCCACAGCGAGATCGAGGTGTCCCTTCGGCTAGTGATTGGGGCTCACAGCCCGCTGGGAGGGCAGGAACATGCACGCAGACTTCACTGCGCATGCGCGTAGATGCCGGCACTGTTTTCGGCACTGGCTGTTGCTCCGCCCCCTACTTCAGAATGCACGCCACGCTGGGACTCCGGGACTCTGAAGTGTGGCCAGGATGGGGCCCCTTTTTTCCGGCATCGTTTCCAGTGCGCAAAATTAGCGCACTTATGGCAAGTGCGCTGAAAAAAGGGTTTGGCAAAGTTGAGCTCGTGGAAACTAAATATAATTCAAACACTTGCTATACTATTAACTGGCTTGGTGCTGCCCATTTGGTACTCATTATCCAGAAGTTGGAGTGCAAAGGTGAGCACAGGTTGGGATATGCATTAGAGACTATGCCACCGTTACTTCTGATGCCCAAACTGCACCTTACCAAAGCTCATCCTTCAGAAAACAGTACAATGGAATTCCAAATTGTTATTACGAGAGAAAGAAATAGATCGAGGTGGGGTGAGGTGGGGGGTGGGAAAGAGATCGATTGACAGAGGGAAGAGAGAGAGGCGGGGGGGGGGAAAAAAAAAAAAAGAGGTCAAGATCAATCGACAGAGGGGAGAGGGATCGACATCGTCGAGGGGGGAGTGAGAGAGAGGGATAGACAGAGGGGGAGCGAGAGAGGGATCGATCGAGGGAGAGAGAGAGATTCAAACTTAACATACTTCGACCAGTGTTGGAGGAACTGAAACACTGCACTCTTGGAAAAAAAAAACAGCCTAGTTATGGTAAGTCATATCCCGCTGGCCCAGCACCCAATGGCCCCAGAATGAAAACCCGAATGCCACCCAGAGGGAGTCTAGGTTGAATGTAGACTGGGTTTCAAACTTGGATTGCTTCACCCGTAGCACTGCGCATTCAAGTTCTTAAAATGAAACTAACTGACAAATCGAACAAAGTTTACTGTGCCTAAGGAAACAGACATAATGGGCCCAAGTTTCCACAGGATAAAAAACGGGCGCCCCTCCAAGCTGGGCGCCCGTTTTTCGCACCTAAAACAGCGCCAGAAAAAAAACGCGCTATTCTCGAGCGCTTTGCAGCTCTGTCTGTTTGGCGCGGCGCCCAGGGGGGCGGAGCCTACACTCGCGCCGATTTTGTAAGTGGGAGGGGGCGGGTACTATTTAAATTAGTTTTTTTCCTGCTGGCAACGCTGCGCGTGCGCGTTGGAGCGTTCGCGCATGCTCTGTGAAAAAAAACATTGGCACTCGGCCATTTTTGTCGTTCTTTGTAGCTGTTTAATTTTTGAACATTTTTTCACATTGCCATCAGCAGAGGTTACCCTTCTCACTGTCTCCTTCCCCTCCCTCCCCAACAACAAACCGCTTTCTCCTCCCCTCACCCCCCCCCCTCCATCCCGCTCAGCGGCATGAACGGCTTTCTCCCCCCCCCTCCCCCCCGCTCAGCGGCATGAACGGCTTTCTCCCCCCCCCTCCCCGGCACAAACGGCTTTCTCCCCCCTCCTCCCGCTCAGCGGCACAAACGGCTTTCTCTCCCCACCCGCCTCCCGCTCAGCGGCACGAACGGCTTTCTTCGCCCCCCCTCCCGCTCAGCGGCAACGAATGGCTGCAGAATTCTCCCTGGCTGAAGCACTTTCACACAGGTAGGAAGATGGTTTATTTAATCTTTTCTTTGCTTATAAATGTTTATTCAGGTTGGATTTATTTGTATAATATTTGTAGAAGTATAAATAAGGATTTATTGTAGAATTTAATAAGTTCCCTTCCCCCCCCCCACCTCGTTCTGGACGCCTGATTTTTTAATGTGTAGAACAGGTTTTTTCAGTTCTACAAAAATCTTCACTTGCTCCATTCTACTTTAGTTTGGAGTACGTTTCCACTGTGGAAACTTTCAAATCAGGCGTCAGTGGCCGGACACACCCCCTTTTGAAGAAAAAATTCTGTCCCAAAGTAGAACTGTTCTACCTGAATAGAACTGCAGAAAAAAAAAGTGGAGAATTGAGATTTCTAAGATAGTCCATTCTCCACCAGCTGCTCCTAAAAGTCAGGTGCAAATCATGTGGAAACTTGGGCCCTATATAACAAATCTTTGCATTATGGATGGAAACACTGGTATTCATACAGGTCAAGACAGCCCTGTCCTCAGTTCTGTATGATAGATACCGTTTAAACCTTTTATAGATGCCACAGTGTGAAACTCAACTGGAAAACCTAACAATGTTCTGTCTGCCCAATCACTTGTACAAAGTAAGCCCTGTTAAACTTGCATTTATCTTGATTACAAACCCGTTCATCAAAGAGTGGATCCAGTGCAGTGCCAGAAATATCTAAAACTTCAATGCCCATTTTCCCTTTAAGTCCATACAGTAAATTAATTCATGCCTGAGCAAATGTTCCCTTCAAAAGTCCTCATTAATATCATGGTTATATAATCAGCACATTGAAGTGCCTGCATATTTTCCTGCTTTACTGCCCAGGTCTTCATTACATTTTTATGACGAGCTTTGAAAATGATTTGGCTACACTACCCTGATGGCACTGCTATTTAACACTCACAATTTAACCCAGCCGGTGTGGAGTTAGCTGATCTAATTAATCCAGGCTTGCAGTAGCGGCACAACAACTGGCCTCACGCCCCTGAATATTTCTTTTTTTTTGGGAGGGGGTCGGGGGCGGGGGGGCGGGGGTAGGTAAAGCGGGAGAAACAACTAAATGTACTTCACTTCATTGCAATTCAGCAACACTAGCTGGAACTGTGAGGGCAGGATCAGTTGGCTGTGAGGCAACTGCATGGGTTCATGTATAGGTGCAGAATGATCTGCATAGAGTGACTTAACCAGAGTGTTTTATTTGGAAAGTTGGATAGAGTGGGAATTCGGAGAAGAGGGGGAAGGACCTAATTGGAGGTTTCAGCGGCGGTGGAACCTTTTAACGATTTCCAAAAAAAAAACAGAAGTATTGGTTAGTTGGTGAGTATTAAGGTTTTTTTCTCTCTTTTCTCACTAGCCTAGGACTGTGCTTTAAACTAAGTGCGGGAAACTTGTAGCTTAACTAGTTAAACTAATTAATATAATTATAAATAATCATTGAATAAAGATTTTAACTCATTAAATAAATAAAAATCAGCCTAGACTACGATATGGCAGAGCAGGTTGTGTGCCAGGACTACAGTATGTGGGAGTTTGTGGACAGTGAGACTATTCCGAGCAAACATGTCTGAAGGAGATGTCTCAATCTCAAATCTCTGTGGCTCAGAGTCATTGAGCTGGAGTATGAGTTGGAGACACTCCGACACATAAGGGAGGGGGAGGAATTTCTGGACAGTTTTATCCAGAATACAGTCACACCCCAGAGGAAAACACAGGTTCAGGAAAGGGAGTTTGTGACTGATAGGGAGCTGGGTCGCGGGGATTTAGAAGAGGTGGAGAAGGAGGTCCCGTCCAACAGGTGCTGTACTCACTACCTGTGAGGACAAAGAGAAAGACTACAGGTAGGACAGCCACAATGCATTCTGGTAGTGATAGGGGACTCTATAATTAGGGAGATAGATCGCGTCCTCTGTAGCCAAAAACAAGAATCCTGAAAGGTGTGTTGCCAAGGTAAGGGATATCTCACAGCGAGATATCTTGGAAAGGGAGGGGGTAAATCCAGTTGTCATGGTCCATTCTGGAACAAACATAGGTAGGAACAGGGAGGAGGCCCTGCTGAAACAGTATCAAGGAGTTAGGCTCTAAATTAAAAAGCAGGACCTCGAGGGTAATAATCTCTGGATTATTGCCTGAGCCACGTGGAAATTGGTATAGAAGCAGACAGATCAGGAGAATTAACACGTGGCTAAAGGACTGGTGTGGAAAAGAGGGGCTCCTTTTCATGGGACATTGGCACCAGTTCTGGGACTGGAAGGAGCTGTACCGATAGGACAGGCACCACTTGAACCGGGATGGGACCACTGTACTAGCAGGAAGGGTAAATAGGGAGGCAGCAAAGGCATTAAAAGTAGTAAGATAGGGAGAGGCATCTACAAGAAACGTAACCAGCCTAAATATAAACAAAACAGGATAAGAAAGCGTAGGAAAGAATAAAGTAAGGGAGGACATTGATGGTAAGGGAATAAATAGAGTTATAGGACTGGAAAGTAAAAAGGTGGTTAAACATAAAGAGAGAGGAAATCCTTTAAAAATGAGTTAAACTCTCTGTATAGCAATGCACACAGTGTCTGTAATAAAACAGGGGAGCTAGAGGCAATCGTGCGTTGCGAGGAACCAGACATAGTACTGATTACTGAGATGTGGCTACAGAAAAATCAGGACTGGGAATTAAACATTGCAGGGTATAACATTAGAAAAGATAGAGGGGGAAAAGGGGTGGTGGAGTAGCTGTACTTATTACGGATAACATAATGGCAATAGAAAAAAGTGACACAGCTAGTCGTAAGACAAAAATGGAATCCATATGGATGGAGATAAAAGATAATAAAGGATCAATCACACTAATAGGTGTAGTCTACAGGCCACCTAATAGTGGAAGGGAGGTAGAGGAAGAAATATGCAGACAAATTAGGGGAGAGTAAAAAACATAGAACAACTATCATGGGGGTTTTCAACTACCTCGATATTAATTGGACAGAAGAGGTAGGTAAAGGGAATAAGGGAATGAAGTTCCTACAATGTGAACAGGACTCCTTTCTAACCCAATGTGTTAAAAAGCCCAAGGGAGGATTCGCTATTAGATCGAGTAATGGGGAATGAACCAGACCATAAGTGTAAAGGTAGAAGAACATCTACACAATACTGACCATAATATAATACAATTTATGATAATTGAGAAGGACATAAGTATGCCGAAAACCAGGGTAATAGATTGAAGAAAAGCTGATTTTGAGGGGCTGAGAATAGAACTTGGGAAAATAAAATGGGCAACAATATTGGCAAACAATGATGTAGAACAGCAATGGGAAACATTTAAAACGGTGTTCAACAGAGCACAGGAAGTAAATATTCCACTAAAAGGAAAGAACAAACTAAACACTAATGAGACTCCATGGATGAATAAAACCGCAAGGGAACAATTGAAGATAAGTAAATAGGCAAACATTAAGTACATTGACAAGCAGAGGAGTGCATGATAAAGGAGAATATGAAAAGATTAGGAGAGCAGCCAAAAAAACAATTAGGAAGGCAAAGAGGAACCACGAAAGTAAATTATCAAGGAACATAAAAAATAATAAAATATTTTACAGGCACATCAATAAAGAAAGGTTGGAATGGGAATAGGGCCATACAGGGATAGACAGGATAATACCATAGGTAACGATAGAGAGATGACAGAAATATTAAATAATTATTTTGCTTCAGTATTTACAAGGGAGATACAAGGGGCATTGGATGATGAGATTAGTAATGAGAAGTGCATTTAAAATAAAAAGATGGGATATATTAAATAAACTAATCAAACTCAAAGAGGATAAAACCCCTAGTCCACACATTTTAAAAGAATCTCGGGAAGAGATAGCAGAGGCCTTACTACACATATTTAATAAATCATTAATAAAAGGTGTCGTGCCAGAGGACTGGTAGGTAGCTAACATAAAACCTGTATTTAAGAAGGGCAATAGTACATGTCCAGGGAATTATAGACCAGTCAGCTTAACATCCGTGGTAGGAAAAATAATGGAATCCCTACTAAAGGAGAAAATAGAACAGCTAGAAACCAAAAATATAACAATGAATAGTCAGCATGGATTTCAAAAGGGAAAGTCTTGCTTGACCAACCCCATTGATTTTTTTTGAAAAGGCAACAGAGAGAGTAGACAATGGTTATGCAGTAGATGTAATTTATCTAGATTTTCAAAAGGCCTTCAATAATAGACTGATGGACAAAGTCAGAGAATGCGGAGTCAGGGGACAAGTAGCAGAATGGATAGCAAGCTGGCTTCAAGATAGAAAGCAGAGAGTAGGGGTGAAGGACAGCTATTCACAGTGGCAGAAGGTGGGTAGTGCTGTTCCACAAGCATCAGTGCTGAGACCACTGTTGTTCACAATTTATATTCATGACTTAGACTTTGGAATCAAAAACACACAATTTCTAAATTTGTGGATGACACCAAATTGGGGGCAATAGTTAATAATGAGGAGAACGGCAACAAATAAGAACATAAAAATGAGGTGTAGGCGAAGCCTGCTCTGCTATTCAATAAGATTATGGCTGATCTCCTACCTCAACTTCACTTTCCTGCACTATCCCCATATCCCTTGATTCCCTTAATATCCAAAAATCTATCGATCTCTGTCTTGAATATACTCAAAGACTGAGCCTCTAAAGCCTTCTGGGGTAGAGAATTCCAAAGGTGCACCACCCTTTGAGCAAAGAAGTTTCTTCTCATTTCAGTCCTAAATGGCCAACCCCTTTATTCTGGGACTGTGACCTCTAGTTCTAGACTCCCCAGCCAGAGGAAACATTCTCCCTGCATCTATCCGGTCAAGCCCTATAAGAATTGTATATGTTTCAATGAGATCACCGCTCATTCTTTTAAACTCTAGAAAAAAAGGCCGAGTTTACTCAATCTCCCCTCATAGGACAATTCCCCCATCTCAGAAATTACAGGAGGACATTAATAAGCTTGCAGAATGGGCATATAATTGGCAAATGAAATTCAACACAGATAAATGTTAGGTATTGCATTTTGGTAGGAAGAATAGGGAGCTCACTTATTACTTGGATGGTGCGAGTCATGGGTGGGGTAGAGGAACACGGGGATCTAGGAGTACAAATACAGGTTAGCAAGTCCATAAAAAAGCAAACCAAGCACTAGGGTTTATTTCTAGAGGTATAGAATTGAAAAGTAATGAAGTTATGCTAAACCTGTATCGAACCTTGGTTACACTACACTTAAGTGCACTGCGTACAATTCTGGTCACCATATTATAAAACGAATATAGAGACACTGGAGAGGGTGCAGAGAAAATATACACGGGTGAGAGCAGAAATACAAGGGTATACATATCAAGAAAAGATGAATACGCTAGGTCTCTTTTCTCTTGAAAAAAAGCTAATGGGTGACCTTATAGGAGGAGATGTTTAAAATTATGAAAGGTTTTGATAGAGTGGATACAGAGAGACTGTTTCCACTCATTACCACAGCGAGTGGTTGGAGCAAATAGTATAGATGCAGTTAAGGGGAGGCTAGACAAGCATGAGGGAGAAGGGAAGAGGGTTATGCTGATAGATTTAGATGAGGAAAGACAGGAGGAAGCTTGAGTGAAGCATAACCGCCAGCATGGGACTGGTTGTTTCTGTGTCGTGTAATTCTATGTAATGGCTACTGGATGAAACCACACCTCAAATCAAAAGTCACCATCTTTAGGAGAGATGGAGAAAATTGACAAAAATAAAATGTAAACATTTTTCAAAAAAATGATTTGCTGGTGAGCTGAACCACACTTGCCAAATCAAGAGTTTTAACTGCCTCCGAGAAGTCTTGAGCTGATCTGGACATGGTATACTTACGTGCACACAAACTCACACTAAAAGCCACATTTTTACCATTCAATGTCTTTTGGTAGAAAACATCAGGACAGTACCAGTGATAATGCTTGTGAAGCGAGCTGGACCATAAAATGGACTCCAGAAGAACAGCATCTCCACAACTGAGCGAACATTGAACCAACTATGACCCAAAACAAAGCATTAAGCCAGAGCTTCTGCAACGTTAATAATCTGTTACGATCTTCAGGATTTAGACAACCAAATCCAAATGGTATAGCTAGTATGGTCCTTCTGTTACATGGGTTTCTGATCACAGTAAAATCTGAGAATCAAATTGGATGATGAACAATTTTAAACTGTCCTTCAGCCCAGCAAGGACATAGTTACCTTGTTGACGTTACATGTTGCTGGTTATAGATTGGAAAATAAGATTCACTTAAACACAATCAGGAATTGTTGAGCAACTGGCCCGAAGAAACACAATCGGTGAGTTTGCTAATGAAATAGGTAGGTGAATGGTAACATTTGGGCTACATTGTTGTCAGCTGATCATAAAATCTCAATTGTTGCATTGAAGGCCATCACACCTGTGCCAATGCTAACATGTGTTATAAACGAAAGATGCCTAAAAATGTATATGGTTATGCGATTAAAACTGACACTAAGAATGCTGTGTTTAAATGGCTATGTTTGAAGTGCAGAGGGAAAGTCTCCTCAGACCAGATAGATGCTTAGAACTCTATTGCTTTTAAGTTAAGACTTGAGCCTTGTTTATGTATTTTATGTATAATGCTACGCTAAGATTTGAAATTAGCTCAATAGAACTTCTTGCGAAGATAATGGAAGGAAGTTTGGGAAAGTTATCATTTGCTACGTCATAAAGGAGGCGAACTGGTTTCTGGCTTAGGCCTCGAGATCAAAGGAGGATACGGACGAAAGAGATAAGACACGAACTCCAAAGCAAAGCACCTTCGGGAAAGTATAAACCAAATGATATGAGAGAGAGTATGGGGAAGCTTGCCAGGAACATAAAAACTGACTGCAAAAGCTTCTATAGATATGTGGAGAGAAAAAGATTAGTGAAGACAAACATAGGTCCCTTGCAGTCAGAATCAGGTGAATTTACAATGGGGAACAAAGAAATGGCAGACCAGTTGAACAAATACTTTGGTTCTGTCTTCGTGAAGGAAGACACAAATAACCTTCCGGAAGTACTAGGGGACAGTGGGTCTAGTGAGAAGGAGGAACTGAAGGATATCCTTATTAGGTGGGAAACTGTGTTAGGGAAATTGATGGGATTGATAGTCTGCATCCCAGAGTATTTAAGGAAGTGGCCCTAGAAATAGTGGATGCATTGGTGATCATTTTCCAACAATCTATCAACTCTGGATCAGTTCCTATGGAGTGGAGGGTAGCTAATGTAACACCACTTTTTAAAAAAAAAAGGAGGGAGAAAGAAAACGAGTAATTACAGACCGGTTAGCCTGACATCAGGAAAATGTTAGAATCAATTATTAAAAATGAAATACCAGCGCATTTGGAAAGTAGTGACAGGATCGGTCCAACTCAACATGGATTTATGAAAGGGAAATCATGCTCGACAAAACTTTGGAATTTTGTGAGGATGTAACTAGTAGCGTGGACAAAGGAGAACCAGTGGATGTGGTATATTTGGACTTTCAAAAGGCTTTTAACAAGATCCCACACGAGAGATTGGTGTGCAAAATTAAAGCACATGGTATTGGGGGTAATGTACTGACGTGGATAGAGAACTGGTTGGCAGACAGGAAGCAGAGTCGGGATAAATGGGTCCTTTTCAGAATGGCAGGCAGTGACTAGTGGGGTGCCTCAAGGCCCAGTGCTGTATCGGCAAGTTTGCAGATGACACCAAACTAGGTGGCGGTGTGAGCTGTGAGGAGGACGCTAAGAGGATGCAGGATTGCTTGGACTGGTTAGGCGAGTGGGCAAATGCATTTCAGATGCAGTATAATGTGGATAAATGTGAGGTTATCCACTTTGGGGGCAAAAACACAAAGGCAGATTATCTGAATGGCAACAGATTAGGAAAAGGGGAGGTGCAACGAGACCTGGGTGCCATGGTACATCAGTCATTGAAAGCTGGCATGCAGGTACAGCAGGTGGTGAAGGCGGCAAATGGTATGTTGGCCTCCATAGCTAGGGGTTTTGAGTATAGGAGCGGGGAGGTCTTACAGCAGTTGTACAGGGCCTTGGTGAGGCCTCATCTGGAATATTGTGTTCTGTTTTGGTCTCCTAATCTGAGGAAGGATGTTCTTGCTATTGAGGGAGTTCAGCAAAAGGTTACCAGACTGATTCCCAGGATGGCTGGACTGACATATGAGGAGAAACTGGATCGACTGGGCCTTTATTCACTGGAGTTTAGAAGGACAAGAGGGGACCTCATAGAAACACAAAATTCTGACTGGACTGGACAGGTTAGATGCAGAAAAATTTTTCCCGATGTCAGGGAAGTCCAGAACCAGGGGACACAGTCTAAGGATAGGGGGTAAACCATTTAGGACTGAGATGAGGAGAAACTTCTTCACTCAGAGTTGATAACCTGTGGGATTCACTACTGCAGAGAGTTGTTGATGCCAGTTGATTGGATATATTCAAGACGGAGTTAAATGTGGCCCTTACGGCTAAAGGGATCAAGGGGTATGGAGAGAAAGAAGGAAAGGGGTACTGAGGTAAATGATCAGCCATGATCATATTGAATGGTGGTGCACGTTCGAAGGGCCGAATGGCCTACTCCTGCACCTATTTTCTATGTTTCTATGAGAAAGAGAGAAAAAAAAAGAGACAGAGAAAGAGAAAGGAGAAAAAGAGAAAGAGAAGAAAAAGGAGGCTCCAGACGGGAGAGAGAGAGAGAGAGAGAGAGAGAGAGAGAGAGAGAGGAGGCCGAGAGGGAGAGAGAAGTTCTAGATGAAAGGAAGAGAATTGTCCGATCGGATTGGTATCAGTTACTCGTATGTTTTTGCTGTATAACTAATGTGTTATATTCCATCTTAAACTCTGATTAAACACAATGGGCCCAAAATTTGCTAGCATTTAGCGGCATCTTGTTTGGAGGCATCAGTGTTATTTGGAGCGAATTTAATTTTTCAAGTTTCGCCAAGAGTATAACGCCATCCTCAACAGGTAACAGCCGTTTTCATGATGTCACTTGGGGTCAAACCCACCCGTAGCGCAATTTTTGCCAGTTTCACCAATAAGGATTTTTTTCAAAAATGGTGCTGGAGACCGCCTTGAAAAGCTTACCTTACCAAATCAGAGTCCCATCGAAATCAGCATTAGATGCCATCTTGTTTATCGGTGCGGAGCTATAGGTTTTGGAGGGAGGGAACAAGACTTATATCCAAACTAATTAAAAATATTTGTTTGTGCGGAGGGAAGAGAGAAACTTTATTTATTGCAGTAAATTGTAAGTTAAAGTTCCACCACCGAACCACTGCTCACCGGGCTCGAGGCTCACAGGATTGGAATGCCAGCCGGCAGGATCACTCCCTCGGCCGGACATAGGAGCTCGGCTTCCAAAGGAACCTGGAGGGGGGACGAAGAGGAGGTGGAAGCCAAGCCGGGGAGAGGGGCGGCAACGGGTGCCATTCAGCCAGGGATAAGAGGCGGCAACGGGGGCCATTCAGCCAGGGATAGGGGTGGCCGTGGCGGGCCATCAGCTGGGATGGGGAGTTTCAGCACCAAAACACTCCAAGGGCAGATACAGCATGGATATTGGATGCTGGAATCTGGAATAAAAATAGAAAATGCTGGAAATCTCAGCGGGTCGGCACGGGAAAAATCAGCACAGGTTAGCTTCAGAGTAAAGCTCTACAATCACACGTTATCCTGGAAACCTAAATGCTTGGGCATGCGCAGAATGGGGCCTCGGTTTTTCGGCGCCATCAATTAGCTCCACCCACAGAAGCCAAGGTCTTTCTGCGCTGCACCAAATTCAAAAAGCAAAATGGTGAAACTTAGGATTTCTTTTTTGCCGCTAGGTCGGCTTAAAAAAAAACCAAGCATTAATCTTAAATAGTGCCAATATACCCACCATATTGGTTTGCATTCAAATCTGATTATTTAAAGTGACCAGAGATTACCATAAAGAGGTTATTTCTAACACTTCAACTGGAGCTATTAACTAATCCAATTTCATTGCCTTTTCCCTATATCCTTTTATATTCTTCCTTTTCAAGTTCTAATCCAATTCCCTTTTAAAAGATTATAGTCTCTGCCTCAGAAGCTACTGTGATAAACATCCCATGTTCTAATAGCTCAGTGTAGAAAATAAATTCTAACTTTCCCCTTATTTTTTTTTTTTAAAGTGGTAATCGAGTTAGTCCCACTTGTCACTGATTCACTAACCAGGGGAAACAACCTTTCACTATTTACCCTCTCAACACATTTCTTAACTTTGAATCCCTTTCATAATTTTGAAACCTGCATTAGATTCCTCCTTTTACCATCTCTTAAGAATGAAAAAAGCCCCAATTTTCCAAGCATTTATTCATACCTATAACCTCAGTCCTTGCATCATTCCAGTGAATCTTGAATATAATCTGTATATGGCTCTAATATTCTTCCTGAAATGGGGTGCCCAGGGTTGTGGCTTAAATCATCATGTAAAAAGGTACTGGCTTTTATATTTTGATATCCTGCAGGTGACATTGACATCATGGGCTGCAGCAGAGCAACGAACATTCATTTAACCGCGATGATGTATTGCGTCGTCAGTTGCTAGAACTGAGAGATGGAAACGGAGTAAGGCCCTCTGCAGGGCATCTGAACGGAATCTGAAGTTGACCAAGAAAAGTCTGACCAGATGGCACTAAATCGTGAAGACTAGCCCACCAATTCAGTCAGGAGTGTTAAACAGAGATGAGTAAAAAGAATGGAGTCTTGAAATGACCTTAACTATAAAAGTTTCGCTTCATTATAAAGAAACTTTTAAAAACATTTTATAAAAATTCAGTGCATGAACAGTTTTTAAAATGCAGTGCAAATTCATGATTTTAAAAAGCAGTGTTCATATTCAATTGTTGGTGTTATTTATTGATATCTGTATTTTATATTGTTTGTATTATATTTGTTGCTGCTGCTGCTCTTAAATCATGTAGTCAGAAGTCATTTGGAACTGTTTGAATTTTTTTTTTATATTAACCATGTTATCATACAAGTTTCCAAAGTAGAAAATTACTAATTACATCAATTTTTATTTAAAGTTTTGCACTAAATATATTGTTATTTACACTGCTGCAATAAAAGTTCACTGCTGAATTTTAATTTTCCCTATCCTTTTGTGCGCTTTCCTGGGGAGGGGAGAAGGGAGGTGGTATGTTGTCACTTTCCTCACTGTCCAATGACAGTCACCAGTTGCTCTCCATCTACCCTGCCCGCAGTAGCTATGACTTCCTCGGGGGGGGCCACGAGCCATGGCGTCAGCGACATCCATGTTGGGATCCTCCAGATCATCCATTTCCACAAGTATCTCATCAGTCTGGTTAAGGGTCAGTCCTTGCTGCAGGACAAAGTTGTGCAATGCGCAGCATACCACCGAAATCCTCGCCAGTTTGATAGGCGAGTACTGCAAAGTACCCCCCAACCTGCCCAGACACCAGAAGCATCCCTAATTTTCCTCTCCACTACTTGGTGCATGCACGGTTGTACCGTTCCTGTGTTGCATTTGTGGTCCTGCAGCAGGGTGTTATCAGGCACGGCTTTGGCGGGTAGGCCTCGTCACCCAAGATCCATCCAGATGCCAGTTAAGGAAGGAATCATGCAAGTTAGAGTGCCGAAGGCTTCATGAGCACTTCCCAGGTGAACTGCATTGACATTCATAATCTGCAATTCGGTATCGCAAAGGGTCATCACAGTTAATAAATGGTACCTTTTCCTGTTGATGTATGTGCATCATTAGGTGCCTTCAATGATATAGGGATTCCGTCGACGGCCCCCTACACTTCGGTAAATCCAGCGACCGCGTGGAATGCACTAGACCTCTCCCTTTGCCGCGTTATGGACATGTCACACGTGACGTCGTCAGAGGTCCTGCGGAAAATTGCATCCGTGATCTACTGAATGCAGGTCCTTGCAGCACTCTGCGCGATACTGCAGATGTCACGGTCTGAAATGACCCACATGCATAAAATTTGAGCTGTAATTAATTTCATGGCTACTCACAAGGCCCTGCGGGGGGAGAGAACCTGGCTGAAGGTCCTCTAATATTTAACAGAGGCAGCCGATTGAGTCCTTTCTAAAACGTAGTCTCCTCAGACACAGCTCCTCCAAAGACAGCCTCTCCCTGCAGACTCTCGGTGGGTAATTTCTCCTCCTGGTGAGCCTCCAGGCATGGTGCCTGATTCTTCGTCGTTGTTGTTCCCTGCGTCGGCCTTCCATGCTCGACAGTAAATACATAAACAGTGGGATGCCGAGTGGAAAATATGTTTTTCTCCTTTTTTTCATCTCATGTTTCTTTAAGCACTTGCAGGGCTGTGATGTCAGGTAAATCTGTAAAAAAATTGTCATTCTGGGTCCCCCAGATGTTTGATAGCTAAAAAAAATCTCGCTCTGTCTGAATCCAGGCATAATTAAATATTCGCGGACCTTAAATGACGCCAAGACAGGCTCCCTGCGCCGCTTCAGACAAACCCCAACTTTCTGTGCCAAGTTCAGCTTGTATCGACTGCACAACTACAACAACTTCATGCCACTCAATGCATTTCAATGGTGAGGCAGACAGCAAGATGCATTTTTCGTGATCCCAACATAACTTTTCAATATCCGAGTTTAACCACGCCTCCCTCTCTCACCTGAAGTTGCTGTACCCATTTGCTCATAAACAGCAGCAAGCACCATTAGCCTCAGTGTTATTTTGACAGCAAATTCTGATCCAATATGTCAAAGGATAGTCACTGTAGCTGGGCACTAACCATAGGTCAAGTTTCAACATCATACAGGAAGGGCAGTAGAAGAGTGGTATGAAAGATGTAAGGCTCTTCCACTCCACCACATATGCTGCTGAAGCATAGCACAGGATGAATGGGAAACTTATATAATAACGACATTAGTACCAAAGAACGGCTCAATATAGTCAATGCTGTTAGTTCTAACTTGCAGATAAGCAAATGTTGACTATTGGAAAGGCATTACTTTTACCAAGCCAGTTGCTACTTACTCCAAACCTGGTAACTTCTTTGAGTAAATGAAGATTAATTTGATGGCATTTTGAAAGTCTACATATATTGTAAAAAAAAACTCTTATCTGATCACATTCATATCTTTGGTTTTAGAACCTCAAGCATTCTTTTTACATTTTAATAAGAGTCCTTAATTATTTAAAATCTTTGTATTGTAAGGACTACTTCCATTTTATGGAATTTTCCAATCATAATTCTCCATGTAAATTGTGGAACTTTGATGTTTAGAGTATAAATCTCTGACCTTTCAGTGTCTGTTTAAAACATACTTCACTGCAATTAGATGAGAAATCTGCCGTAAACCATTAGATTTATATCTGCTCTTTTCCTGTCTTGTGGTACACCACAGTAGCCCTGTCAGATTGCAATTTGATGGTGTTGAGTAAGTGCCCTTGTTTTCTAGTTTAAATTACTGGTGGCAATGTTGTAGGGTTGCAACCTGCTTGCTTTTGGACTGGACAGTCTGGAAAATGTGTGTAAACAGGCATTGAAAGTAATATTTAAGTCAATTTTTCCACTTAATGTTATGTCTCAGGATGTGGACACATTAGCTAAGCTTTTCAATTAATTTTCATCAACAAAGAAATCAATTTTGGATAAAAGGTAACAAATATCGTCTTCCTCAGGACCACAGTTGTCAAAGGCTGCCTGAGAAGGGATAAGTACAGAGGTATAAAAGAACCCACAACTTCAATGAGTCAGACCTGCAAACACTCCTTGATGAAGACGAGATACAGATTGCCAGGTATCTGTGGGATAAAGCCTCCACAAAATGTCTCGTGCACCACATGGAGGGAGGTGGCATAGGCATGAAGTGTCAACTCTTGCCTCCAAGGCAGCAGTCCAGTGTCACAAAAAAAGGTTGGCAAGTTCCCAAAATGGCCATTTTCCCTTTTCTTTCTTGGGCAGCATAATTCTTCACCCTCTAAAATTAACAGCTGCACAAATAGCCCTTCACAATGCACTATGGTTAAGGGGAACACTAACTCAGGATCTTGTAGTTTGGTAACTCATCTTCCCTCACAGAAATTCCGTGCAGGGACAAACCTAACACCCCTCCCTAGCATCATACTGCAGTCACATATGGGCCATATCAACGAGATGTAGCAGGTCTCTTCCCTGATGAATTTAGTGAACAAGTTGGGCTTTTACGACAATCTAACATTTTTTATTGTGCCAAGCCAAATATTACCAGATTTATTTAATTCAATTTCACAACTTACCAAGTGGGATTTGGACTCACTTGCTGGTCCAGCATCATTACTTCTAGGCCATCATATTCTTAATATAACATATCTTACATAAGAACATAAGAAATAGGAGCAGGAGCGGGCCATTTGGCCCTCGAGGCTGCTACGCCATTTCCTATTTATGTTTATGTTTAATATCATGGCTGATCTGATCATGGACTCAGCTCCACTTCCCTGCCCGTTCCCCAGAACCCTTCACTCCCTTATTGTTCAAAAATCCATCCATCTCCACTTAATATATATTCACTTTTTGTGTTTCGTGCACAAGGCCCCCGAAGTCCCTCTTACTGCAGCATTTTGTAATCTCTCTTCCTTTAAATAATAATTTGCTTTTTTATTTTTCCTGCCAAAGTGGAAACCTCACACTTTCCCACATTATACTCTATCTGCCAAATGTTTGCCCACTCTTCTCTTACTTCAAATCGTCCCATCCCACTTGGCACACATTCGAAATTGCTAGTCTTCACCTCATTCACTCAATCTTACTGGCATTATGCACCAGTTTTGCAGTAAGAGGCTGGCCATTGGAGGGGCATACCTAACATTACAAAGTGCACTCTCTCTGTGGAGAGGCCATGGAGCTATTGGGTGTCAGTCTGCTCTTTGTGGGAAATGGCAAGGTTGGGGAAATATTGCTGGCACCAGATTAATGACTGAACACTGTTACAGATATCCATGTGAGGAACCATAGAACCAGAAGCTTCCGCACAATTCTCTGCCTCTTTAATCCCAAGTGGGGTAGGCACTCCCATCCTTAACTTGTACTGTTCCTTCCTGCAGATCTACCGCATCAGGAAGAGATGGATGGAGAAGAGCAGAGAGAACGAATAGGAGATACCAGAGGGCAAAACTGAATGGCTGAACAAATGGCTGAAAATATTGAAGCGGAGAGAATTGAAGCGGAGAGAATTGGAGCCGAAGAGAAGTTCGGTGTTAGAAAACTGGAAGATGTGAGTGGGATCTTACAACATTAGATCAAAGGTAGGGTGAGGCAGGTCCATGGCAAGATTTGAATGCAAGTACAAGAACTTGGAGGTTAACGTGTCAGAGCACAGGAAGCCAATGGAGCTTGAAGAGAACAGGGTGACGGAGTGCAGAACTTTGTACAGACAGGACCTCGGTTTAACGTCTCACCCAAAGGCAGCACTTAACAGTGCAGCACTCGCTCAGTACTGCACTGGAGTGTCAGTCTGTGCTCAAGTCTCTGGAATATAGCTTGAACCCATGACTGTCTGACTCAGAGGTGAGAGTGCTACCACGGAGCCACAGCTGACACCTGGACCACTTAAATTTAAATTCTTGCATTGTAATGAAAGTTTTCCTACTATACTCAAAAAAAAGGAGTGAAACTGCTTTTAAGGCTTACCTAATGTAATCTTACTCCCAATGATAAAATAATCCGACACCAAAAGTAGGCAACCACGCCTCCAAAAAACTGTGTTTGCATCTTTTCCAGTTTCCAGAGCCCATTTCTCCATAAAAACCGCCATCTACTTCAAAAGCGAAAATTTCTGGACAAGTTTTAGTGTTAAACTAAAACATAATTTTCAGGTAACACCTCAGTTTTGACTTTTTTTTGGAGAAAGGAAACAACCAACCAGGTTAATATGTTTGTACAAAATTGCAATCAGTTCACCATGTCTGAATTTTTCAAGAAAATGAAATCCTTTAACACGGCCCCATTTCCCTAGTAACCGTCACTGGTGATCACTCAACACAATCAAGCTAGTTGCTCGCAAAGCTAAAGGCCAAGTCTGATCAGAGACAAAAGAGAACAAGGCAGTGCAAACTGCAAACACAGTCTAATGTAACTTCCCATTTAAGGAAACATTTATATTGTAGAATTGCTTCCTGAAGTGGTCCTGCAACACCAACTGCAGCTCCCATTGCTGTAAAGTCTGCCCTATTTATGTCAAGTAGTTTGTAAAACAACCTGCCCCACATTAAAACCACACATGTGCAGTTAAATTATAATCTATGCCCACAATTATTTCCAAGCAACTGCCCAATAGCTGGGCAAAGCTCAGACTGACAAATGGGAATTAAATTACTTTATTGCTAAGCTCCAGGGTCTCCCAGGAGTTTTTTGTTGAAAAGGCTGCTTCTGATGACATCCACTGGAAATTTCTGCTGCCACCAGAGCCAGTGCTGCTGGAGACTAGGGCCAAAATTACATTAGCACCACTCATTTACTTTACTAGTTCGCCACCAACTTTGAGGATGTCATCAGTGGCACTGATATAAAGTACTCCGGATATTGTGGCTGGTGGTGAGGCAGTCAGCTTAGTAATTGACTGGACACCCGCACATGCCAAGTGTGGATCACAGATCTATGGCTATGAATACGGAGTTTCAAGAGATTTTTGTGAATAATACTTCAGATGCATCTTGCTGACAAGAAAAATCATAGAATCTTGCAGCACAGGAGTCCAGTTGGCCAATCATGCCTGTGCCGACTCTTTGGAAAAAGCTATACAATAGTCCCACTCCCCTGCTCTTTCCCCATAGCCATGCAAATTTTTCCTTCCAAATCCCTTTTGAAAGTTTGCATTGAATCTGCTTCCACCACCCTTTCAGGCAGTGCATTGCAGATCATCATAACTCACCGTTTAAAAAAATTCTTCACACTTCACCTCTGGCTCTACCTTAAATCAGTGCCCTCTGGTTGCTGACCATTCTGCCAGTGAAACAGTTTCTCCTTATTTACTCTAACAAAACCCTTCATGATTTTGAACATTTCTATTAATTCTCCCCTTAACCTTCTCTGCTCCAAGGAGAACCACCCCAGCTTCTCTAGTCTTTCCACATAACTGAAGTCCTTCATCCCTAGTAAATCTTGTGTACCCTCGCGAAGGCCTTGACTTTTTCCTAAATTAAAGTATAGTGCCCACAATACTACAGATGAGACCTAACCAGTGATTTATAAAGGTTTAGCATAAAAGAAACTTTCAGTATGACTTATAAAAATAAACTTTCACAAGCATTCATTAGTACAAATGCCAAAAAAAACCTGCCACTCAGTTCAATATAAATTGGTTACTGCAAGTCTAAATAGTTGTGGCAGCTTTCCCCCGTATTGAAATATTCAACCTTCCTCAGTAGCTTTTCATAATCTCACTGATTTAGTGCTCCGGATAGTATTCATGGTAATCCTTTCCAATACCAAATTCTAGGGGAGAGTTTCCATTAAGTTGCATCGATTTATGTCAATTTGTCCAAAATCAGCTAAACCAGCACAAAAGATCAAGGAATTTCAAATGCAAGGTACCTCCAGCGCGAATTGGGTTTCCACGATCTTTTGCACTGGTTGAAAAAACATTGCACTGGAAGCTGGCTTCGCCCACAAAACTGGCCAAGCCTCCAGATCGAATTAATGAACATGGCGAGTTTCCGCCAATTGCGGTCCTTCGAGGAGGCACTTAGAATTATGCTTGTTTTTTTTTGGTGCAAGGGCACTAATAGACACCTTTTAAACTTTTTAAAATATTTAAATACATTTAATTTACTAAGAAACTGACGAGTGCACACCAACAAAACTAGCAAATGGTTCTGTATAGTTTTTTTAAAAAAGTCATTTTCAGTTATTTAAAATCAGGTTACTCACAGATAGTGGACTAGACACTTAATAAAAATGCTTATTTTGGGGGATAATCTCTTTCAGCTCAATTAATAAAATTGCACCAAGTTAAGGCAGCGGAAATACCATGCGGCAAACGAGTCCCACCCATCCCTTCTCTCGACAACTCTTTGTCCCACCTGCGATTCCCGTATTGGGCTGTACAGCCACTTACGAACTCATGCTAAGAATGGAAGCAAGTCTTCCTCGATTCCGAGGGACTGCCTATGATGATGATGCACCAAGTTACCACTGTTAAATATATCAAGAAATATTTTTATGGCAAGGGGAAAAAATAATTACATTCTGAAACGCTGCTCAATTGCACTAGTTTATAGAAGATTTTACATTTGTGATTATGCAAATGAGTTTGAGCGGAAACTTGAACCACAACTTCACTTCGGAAAACAAGCGTAATTTTGATTGCAATTTGCGCCCAAAGCAGAAACTCGACCCCCTTGTCAGTAAGATTTCAAACTCAACGAGACAACTCTTTGGATTTAAGTCCAATTATTTGCTACGTATATCAGAAAAAACACTGGTTGAATGTACATTGACAACACCCAGCTCTACCTCACCACCATCATTCTCGACCCCTCCACGGTCTCTGGCAATTTAGAGTGCTTGTCTGACATCCAGTACTGGATGAGCAGAAATTTCCTCCAACTAAATATTGGGAAGGCAAACGCCATTGTTGTCAGACCCCACCACAAACCCCTTTTCCTAGCCACCAACTCCATCTCTCTCCCTGGTAACTGTCCGAGGCTGAACCAGTCTGTTCACAACCTTGGTGTTAATATTTGACCCGAGATGAGCTTCCAATCATATATCCGCGCCATCACTAAAGCCGCCTAAGTTCCACCTCTAAACATCGCCAGACTCCGCCCCTGCCTCAGATCATCTGCTGCTGACACCATCATCCATGGCTTTGTTACCTCTAGACTTGACTATTCCAATGCACTCCTGGCTGACCTCCCACATTCTACCTTCCATAAGCTTGAGGTCATCCAAAACTTTGGTGCTCGTATTCAAACTCGCACAAATCCCGCTCACCCATCACCTTTGTGCTTGCTTGTGGTTATGCAATCCTCAATTTTAAAATTCACATCCTCGTTTTCAAATCCCTCCATGGCTTCACCCCTCCCTATATCTGTAATCTCCTCCAACCTTACAAGCCTGAGATTTCTGCACTCCTACAATTCTGGCCACTTGAGCATACCCAATTATAATCAATCCACCATTGGCAGCTGTGCCTTCAGCTGCCAAGGCCATAAACTCTGGAATTCCCTCCTTAAACCTCTCCATCTCTCATTCCTCCTTTATGACCCTCCTTAAAACCTACCTTTTTGACCAAGCTTTGGGTCATCTGCCCCAATATCTCCTTGGAAACATAGAAACTTACAGCGCAGGAAGCCGCCATTTTGAACTATCGTGTCCACACCGGCCGACAAAGAGCCGCATGGCCCTTCATCAGCAGCCCCAAAGGTTACATACAAACCCATGAACAATAACGGAAAGGCAAAGAGCACCCAGCCCAAACAGTCCACCCCACACCACTGCAACACCCCTTATACTAAAAACATCTACACTCCACCCCAACCGGAGCCATGTAATCTCCTGAGAGGCAAAAACCAGATAAAAACCCAGGCCAATTTAGGGAGTTACAAATCTGGGAAAATTCCTCTCCAACCCATCCAGGCAATCGAAACTAGTCCAGGAGATCACCCTGGCCGTATTCTATTCCCTGCAGTACTTACCATTATATCTGCGCCGACCAACAAAAGGTCATCCAGTCTAATCCCAATTACCAGCTCCAGGTCCGTAACTTTGCAGGTTACGGCACTTCAAATGCCCATCCAACCATCTCTTAAAAGTGGAGGGTTTCTGCATCCGCCACTCTTCCAGGCAGCGAGTTCCAGATCCCCACAACTCTGTGTCCCTCTGTGTAAAGAAGCCCCCCCTCAAATCCCTTCTAAACCTTCCACTAACCACCTTAAAACTATGCCCATTCGTAATAACCCCCTTCACCAATGGAAATAGACCCTTACTATCCCACTATGTCCAGGCCCCTCAATATTTTGTACACCTCAATGAGGTCTCCCCTCAACTTCCTCTGTTCTAAATGAGAACAAACCCAGCCTATCCAATCTGTTCTCTTAACTAAGATTCTCCATTCCAGGCAGCATCCTAGTAAATCTCCTCTGCACCCTCTCTAGTGCAATCACGTCCTTCCTATAATACGGCGACCAGAACTGCATGCAGTACTCCAGCTGTGGCCTAACCAAAGTATTATGCAATTTAAGCATAACCTCCCTGCTCTTATCTATGCATCGGCCAATAAAAGCAAGCATTCCATATGCTTTAACCACCTTGCCTGCTACTTTCAGGGATCTGTGGACATGCACTCCAAGGTTCCTTTGTTCACCTACATTAAGTGGCCTATCGCTTAATGTGTATACCCTTTCCTTATACCCTATCTCCCAAAGTGCATCATCTCACACTTCTCTCAATTAAATTCCATTTGCCACTGCTCTGCCCACCTGACTAGTAGATTGATATCCTCCTGCAGCCCATAACTTTCCTCTTCATTATCAACCACACAGCCAATTTTAGTGTTGTCTGCAAACTTCTTAAATCATACTTCCTATATTCAAATCTAAATCGATATATACCACAAAAAGCAAGGAACCCAGCACTGAGCCCTGCAGAATTCTACTGGAAACATCCTTCCAGTCACAAAAACAATCATTACCCTTTGCTTCCTACCTCCAAACCAATTTTGGATCCAACTTGCCACTTTGCCCTGGATCCCATGGGCTTTAACCTTCATGACTAGTCTACCACGTCGGACCTTATCAAAAGCCTTGTTAAAGTCCATATATACTACATAGTACACACTACCCTCATCGACCCTCTTGGTTACCTCCTCAAAATATTCAATCAGGTTTGTCAAACACGATCTTCCCTTAACAAATCCGTGCTGACTGTCCCTAATTAATCCTTACCTATCCAAATGCAGATTTATCCTGTCGTTCAGGACTTTTTTCAATAATTTTCCCATCACTGAAGTTAGGCTGACAGGCCTGTAATTACTTGGCCCATCCCTTTTCCCCTTCTTAAACAAGGGCACTACATTAGCAGTCCTCCAATCCTCCTGCACCATGCCCATATCCAAAGAGGACTGGAAAATGATGGTCAAGGCCTCTGCTATTTCCTCTTTTATTTCGCTCAACAACCTGGGATACATTTCATCCGGGCCTGGGGACTTACCTACTTTCAAAGCTTCTAAATCCCTTAATACTTCCTCTCTCACTATATTTATTTCATCCAGAATATCACAATCCTCCTCGATAGCAGTATCTGCATTGCCCCTTTCCTTTGTGAAAACAGATGCAAAGTATTCATTAAGAACCTTACCAACATCTTCCCCCTTCTCACAAAGATTACCCTCATGGTCTCTAATAGGCCCTACCCTTTCCTTAGTTACCCTCTTACTCTTAATATATTTATAGAACATCTTGGGGTTTTCCTTAATTTTACTGGCCAAGAATTTCTCGTGCTCTCTCTTAGCATTCCTAATATCCTTTTTAATTTTACCTCCTATCTTTCTATATTCCTCTAAAGATTCTAAAGTATTTAGCCGCTGATATGTGACATAAGCGTCCATTTTTTTCTTAATCCTCCCCTCTAAGTTCCTAGACATCCAGGGGTCTCTAGAATTATTTTTCCCAGCTTTTTTCTTTAAGGGCACATGTTTGGCCTGAACCATTCGGATCTCCTCCTTGAATGCCTCCCACTGTTCCGACACCGATTTACCGACAAGTAGCTGTTTCCAGTCCACTCTGGTCAAATCATTCTTTAACTTAGCAAAATGAGCTTTTCCCCAATTCAGAACTTTTACTCCAGGGCTATTCTTGTCCTTATCCATAACCAACTTGAATCTGACTGAATTATGGTCACTGGCACCCAAATGCTCCCCCACTAATACCCCTTCAACTTGCCCAGCTTCATTCCCCAAAACTAAATTCAAGACCGGCCCCTCTCGTGTTGGGCTTGCTACATACTGACTAAAAAAGTTCTCTTGAATGCATTTCAAGAATTCCGCACCCTCTCTATCCTTGTGGCTTGGTGTCAAATTTTGTTCAATAATGTTCCTATCAAGCACCTGGGGACATTTTCCTACGTTAAAAGCACTATATAAATGCAAGTTGTTCTTGTTCTTTTATGTAAAATCACCTATTTATGAAAAGCAGAAGGAATGTGTACATTGCTGCTTCGTGTCTATAGAAAGTGTTCTTGATAGTCCAGATGGTCTTTTCCCAACCTTAGTTTTATATGTTACTACCTAAGAATTACCTTAAGTTTAGAAGAAACACAGATTATTTCCCGATACAGTAGCGGCCTAACATGATCAGACCAACTTCTGTCAGATTTAAAAAATGTCGACATCATGTTCGCCATGTTGTCAGAGGGCTGAGGTTGGAAAACCTTAAGAAATCCCAAGCTTTGGTCACCCCTCACAGAAAAAGGGTGGCAGGGGCAGAGAGGATATTGAAACAGTATGCTCTTGACCATTGTATGCAGAATAAGGAATTCAAAACATGCCCCACTCCAATTCTGGTTGAGAATGTGTCCAAAGACATGCCCATTTACTCTGCAGATATCCACCAAATTATCCAATCTTTACCAGCTTTTGGAAAAGGAATAAATGTGGTCATCAAATCAGTACTATAAACATTATATTCTGTCCCATTTGTCTTTCCAATTAGTCTATTTTATTCCCTTTCACCAGTGATGTGGATATTTGGAAAGTTTGTAAAAGTTCATGACTCCAAAGTATTTAATGCTGGTCTCCGCTACAACTGGAAAAATGGGACCTGTGACGATACACATCAACTAATGTTTTGGTTCCATCTAAGCTGGGATACTGGTGTGTGTTCCAGGTCTAGTAACAATAAATCAACTTATTCCTCGCCCATTTATAGGATGCATGTGATCTCAGAAATTATTTCTCTCTTGAGGCGGTTTCCTTTTCTCCAAGTTGTCTAATTCCTCCAAAAACTCTCCATTCTACTTTCCCATTCCCCACTTTACCCCAGCAAACAACTGTCTAGTTAACATCACCTTCTTGGTCTAGTGTTTCTGCCGCTTCACGAGATAAAGCAACCAAAAAAAATTTAAATATATTAAAAAAACCACTCAATAAATAAAAGGGGGGGGCGGGCAGGCAAAAGAGAGAGATGAATGAATGGGGGGGGGGGGGGATGGGAAGATGAACGGGGGGGGGGGGGAGCAAAGATGATGAACGGGCCCCGCCGAGGACTTTGGGCAGGGCCCGCACTCAGCAGATGCCAGGCCGATGACGACGACGACGCTTCAGGCGGGGCCCGCCTCCAGCGAGAGGCCGGGCGGGAACCGCCAACGACGAGGTAAGTGGTGTCAGGCCACTCGGCCGGGGATAGGGGCGACGTCCCTTCGGCCAGGGATAGGGTCGTCACCCGGAGACAGGACGTGCACTGTTTTTGGTGCAGGGCTGTAGCTCCGCCCCCAGCAGGTCCTGCTGCGCCACGCTGGAAATGGGCCTACAGCTATTGGAGAATCACAAGGTAAGTATTCGGCGCAATTTTTGTTCTACAATTTAGGTGAGCCTCTCCGACGTGTGCCTTTCTAGCGGGAGTCCGAAACTTGAGCCCTCTGTTACTATGTTTAATTACAGAATGAGGCATATACATGGAGTCAAAATATTGCAGAGCTGCTTCACCCATGAGGTTTCTTTTACACCCCACCTCTACCTTCCTTCCACAATTTTTTCCCCCAAATAAGACAAATCTTTAATTCAAGTAGGTTTATTAGCAATACAGTTAGTACATACAGTAATTATTGGGTTAGGGTTAGGGTTGATGTCGGCAAGAGGCAGCATATAGATGAGAAGTAGGAGTGGGCCAAGGATAGATCCTTGAAAGACACCAGAGGGAGTGGGAAGAGAAGCCATTGCAGATGATTTTCTGGCTGCAATTAGATTAGAATGGAACCAGGTGAGTGCTGTCCCACCCAGCTGCACGATGGTGGAGAGGCGTTAGTGATCAACCATGTCAAAGACTGCAGACAGGTAGAGAAGGACAAGGAGGGATAGCTTACCTTGTCACAGTCATAAAGGATGTCATTTGTGACTCTGATGAGAGCCATTCTGGTACTGTGGCAGGGGCGGAAGGGGTTCAAACATAGAGTTCCGGGAAAGATTGGCATGGATTTGGGAGGCGACAACACGTTCAAGGTCTTGAGCGGAAAGGGAGGTTGGAGATGGGGCGGTAAGCTTGCAAGCACAGTGGGGTCAAGGGTTGGTTTTTTGAGAAGAGTAATGATGACAGATTTGAACGAGAGGGGGACAGTACCAGAGAAGAACAATTAACAATGTCAGCTAACATGGGAGCCAGAAAAGGAAGTTGGGTGGTCAAAGTTTGGTGGGAATAGGGTCAAGATGAGCATGGAGAGATCAAGAGGGGAGATCAGAGAGAAACTGGAGAAAGATGTGAGTTCAGGGCTTGGGCAGGGGGAAGCTTAGAGGAAGTTTGGCCCAGTGGAAGGAAGGGAAGTGGGAGAGGCAGCTGATCGGATGGTCTCAATCTTGAGAGACAAAGAAGTCCATGAACTCCTTGCATTTGTTGTTGGAGGAGAGTGTGGTGGAGACAGGGGAGAGGGGTTTAAGACGACGGTTAGCAGTAAAGAATAGTAGTCGGGTGTTATCTTTGCATTCCAGAATGATCCTGGAATAGTGAGCAGTTTTTGCAGACAAGAGTAGGACCCGATTGTGCTTTAGATAAAATGTAATTACTCTGAATTATTAAAAACGAAAAGTAGCAGATAAATGAAAGTATTAATAGTGACCAAGATAAAAAAATTTTAAAAAATCTATTTTCTTCTCCCAAAATCACAAAATAGTTTTACCCATGAACTGCACAGTAACTGGATAACACACTTACACCACCAGACTACGGTGGGTTAAATTATTACTTTTCAATCCATATGTCTATTGCCGACAGCCAACAGCCCAGATCATCACTATTTCAACATATTGCAAACTATTCCAATATTCCTTTTGGTCCAGACTCTGCACACTACTACTTCTCGCATTCCCCAAATGCAGTCAACATTCCTTTCATTGTACAGTATTTCTGTCACACCTTTGCAAAGTTCCACAGTGCTATGTTACATTATGCATACCACTATCAGACTGCCAAATACAACATAATCAAGCTATGCAACCAAGGTCCTTATTCTCATTTGGCACCTAGAAAGCAGGGATATCATTATTTTAGCTATATGACCAAGCTGGGATTTTTGGTTTGTCCAGAATTTTTAATAGTTAACTTTCAACGGCCCAGCGACCGTTTTGTAAGCTTGAGACACACACACACACACACACACACAGACTGGTGCTGTCAAGACAAAGGGCTCAATTTTGGTCCACCCCTTTTTTTCGGCACATTTACTGGAGATGTGCCGCTTTTTTCCGTTCAGAAGTGCGTCGAAAAAATTCCTCCCCACAGTGGTCGCGCAGCGTGGCCAGCGTCCTGCGCCAAAAACAGTGCCGGGACATCTGCACATGCTCAGTGAAGTGTCCGCGCATGCGCAGTAGCTTCTTGCCCCCAGTTTCTCAGAGCCTTGCCGCAGCCGGTCAAATGTTCCTGTGAGTAGTAGTTGATTTGAAGCTTTAATCATCGATAAATCGCACGGGGAGGCCACTCGGCCAGGGCTAGGGGTGGGCGGGCAGGCAAACTGATGGAAATCATCCAGGCAGGAGCACTATCAGTTCTCCTGCCCGCCCCAGCCCTGGCCGAGTGGCCTCCCGGTGCGATCGATCCAGAATAATCATTGCAAACAAATAGTTGTTTAAATTAGTTGCAAGATTAGGGCAATTTAATTCAACTATCTTTTACTTCTTTTATTTTTGTAGTTTAAGCTTCCATGAATGCTTCAGTTGTATAGTAAATTAACTTTGCGAAATTTGTCATATGTCGCGTATAGCTGTTTGATCCTATTCGCATTCTTTAGTCAAGTCGTTAAGTTCTAGCCTCCGATGTACCTACCTGCGCTAATTTCTTAACTCTCTGCAAGGGTTTTCTGAAGTGGCCACATATGCTGGCCTAAGTAGATTTGGAGTAACTATTAGCTGGTCAAAGTTGCCTAAATGGACAGAACTGGCATATGTAGCTGGTAACGGCCCCCTTTGAGAAAAAAAATGAAACTAAAAAAATCATAACTAACTCACTGACACTGGTGCAAACTGAATGTGCAAAATGGGGATTTTTAAGTTATGCCAGAAAAACCAAGCCACTCCAAAAAATATGGTGCACCTCCTGGCCAAAATTGAGCCCAAAGAGGGGATTGAGTTCACCAAGGAGTTAATTAGCCAAACATACAACATTCTTACAGGGCTTGACAAGGTAGATGCAGGGAGGATGTTTCCTCTGGCTGGGGAGTCTAGAACCAGGGGTCACGGTCTCAGAATAAGGAGTCGGCCATTTAGGACTGAGGTGAGGAGAAACTTCTTCAGAGGGTGGTGAATCTTTGGAATTCTCTACCCCAGAGGGTTGTGGAGACTCAGTCTGAGTACATTCAGGAGTGAGAGCGATAGATTTTTGGATATTAAGGGAATCAAGGGATATGGGGACAGTGCAGGAAAATGGAGTTGAGGTAGATCAGCCATGATCTTATTGAATGGCGGAACTAGTTGGAGGGGTCGAATGGCCTACTCCTGCTCCTAATTCTTATGTTCTTATCAAAACATTCCCCATAACAATGAGTAATATCATCAGATTTCAGATACCTGCCAGTAGACATTCATGACATGGTTAGTGAAACTGTTTTTTATTAATTCATGAGATACAGGCATGGCCAGCATTTATTGCCTATCCCTAACTGCCCAGAGAAGGTGATATTATTGCTTGCTAGGCAGAGGGCAGTTAAGAGTCAACCACATTGCTGTGGGTCTGGAGTCACATGTAGGCCGAATGAGGCAAGGACAGCAGATTTCCTTCCCTAAAGAGCATTAGCGAACCAGATGGGTTTTAACGACAATCCGGTAGTTTCACGGGGCCCAATTTTCCCCAACCTCTATTTTTCGGCGCACTTACCTTAAATGCGCTGACTTTGCGCGCTGGAAATGACGCCAAAATAAAGTGGCCCCATCCTGCCCGCTCTGCCGAGACTCAGCATGCCGCAGATAGTGAAGTGAGATGCGGAGCAACAGGCCAGCGCAGAAAATAGTGCCGGCAGCTGTGCACATGCGCAGTGAAGTCTGCGCACATACTCCTGCCCGCCCAGCGTGTCCTGTGAGCAGGACCCAATGCTTGCAGCCCATATCCCCGGCCAAAAGGACGCCCTGATGTTCGCTGCACCCTATCTCCGGCCGAGTGGCCTCCCACACTGGCCAGCCGGCCCGCTGAGTTCCCGGGCCGAGGTAGGACTTCAGTTTTATTTTTTTTATTTACTGATGGTTGTGCTTTCTTTAGTGAGGAGAGTTTTGATTTGGTAGTGGTGGTGGTTGGGGGGGGGGGGGGGGGGAGGAGAGAGGAGGAGGAGAAGAGTTTTTTGATTGGGGGGGGGGGGGGCGGGGGAGGAACTTTAAAAAAAAAGTGATTCTGGCATAAATGTAGGACTTCTATTTTTTTTTTATTTGTTATTGATTGATTGCTTATTACTTTTTGTGGTTTGTTTAGTGCTTTCTAAGTCTTGGTGCAGGTCCTCAGCTTCCTTCTATTTTTAATGTTTTAACTAATTGCTGATTGCTTTTTAGCCTTTAAGTCTTGGTGCAGGTCCTCCCAGCTTCCTGGTATTTTTTATTTGTTATTGAATGCTTATTTTTGTGCTTTGTAAGTCTTGGTGCTTTAAATGTACTAACCTGCACCAAATTCTTAACTGCCCACAAGGTTTTTCAGAGCTGGCCACATATGCTGATCTAAGCGATTTGGATTAAGTTTTAGCTGGCCAAAGTGGTATAAATGGTCAAAACCGGCATAAGTGCCTGGGAACGCTCCCTTTTGAAAAAAAAACTTTAAAAATCGTATCTAATGGACTTACTCTGGAACAAATCTTGGGGGTGAAATGGCATTTTTTGAAACTTACGCCAGAAAAAACTTAATCCAAAAAAATTGATGCAAGTCATGGCCAAAATTGGGCCCCTGTTCACCATTACTGGTACTAGCTTTTTATTCCAGATTTATTTAATTAACTGAATATAAATTCCGCAGCTGCCATGGTAGGATTGGAACTCATATCGCTGTATCTTTAGTAACATAACCACTATTCTACCGTACACTATACACAACCTGGAATTGTCCCATATGCCGGACATGCTAACGTGTAGCAACGTCCCACCCCTTCAGTTAAAGGGGAGGGACGCTGCAAGGCCAAATGCGGCGCCCACTGGGCCACCAGGGAAGGGCTCGGCTGGACCAGCAGCCTGGCACCCAAGAGGAGATGTGGGGCTGCCTGTTGGCGGCCCGGCCGAATCCACGGCTGCCATTGTCGGCCGACAATCAAAAGAAAATGGCGACCGCGGCAGTGCACCCTCCCCTTTACGGGCGGCCGCTCGCACAGCCATTGGCAGCTTCCCCCTCGCAAAGCTGTCAGTTGCACCGAGCAGCGGTAACAGGCCTTGAAAAAGGAGGCAATTTTGGTCCCTATTTGTGGGTTGTTAGCTGTATGGTTCAGAAATATCAAGTCAATTGAGTTGTTTGAATGGAAAATAGATATTTATCTTTGAGAACTAAGTGTATTAAGAGATATGGAGGAAGGCAGGGAATTGGGATTAAAAAGATACAGCTGTCATGTCTAACAAAATGGCATTAGCCTCTTTCTAGAATGGTGCTGTTGGTTTTTCAATGCTCTATATATCACAGTCTCTTGTCCCTACGCTCCCAATCCCAAGATTACTGAACAATAAAGCCCCATGTTTAGGACTCTCAACTTTCTAATCGAGCAGCACACGAGTCAATTGTGGATTCCTGTTCATAGTACTGTTCCTTCTCAGTAGAGGTGTCTAAAAGGCCACTACTAGAATTCTGCACTTCTGGATCCTTTGCATTATCTCAAGTAACGACATCATCACTGCCCAGCAGGCCTTCTTCCTCTGGTTGAGAACGGGCTTCAGGGAGCGTTTCCCTATCAAATCCTGGATAGGTCCTGGGATAAAATCAAAGCTAACAAAAATTCATGAAAAAGGACTCGTGTTCAGTAAAAACAAAGCTACCTTTATTTTGTTGCATTGCTGTGTCTCACCATCATTTCTATCTCTCCTTCTCGAAGCTCTTCAAAACTTTTCTCTCGCCACGCCTCCCTTTCTTCTTCCTAATTGTCTATGCAGTCAAGGAGAAGCAGCAGCACTGCAATTCTGATTTGCAAGTAGTGACTTGTGTCTCCCACTCCAAATGCCTCACTCTCCTCCAGTCAGGACCTGCGGTATCCAATTGCTATGAGTGGGCAGAAATGTGTTTTTTTTTTTAAATACTTTCCACCAAAAGATCAACTGTTTCTACCAACAGTTTTTTTAGGGCTCACCTCACTCAGCCGTTGCCAATGTCTGGGTTTTGATCCAAATACTCATTTTTGGCAAGCTGCCCATTTAAAAAAACACAGCAAAATAATTTTAATGAAAGTAGCCTAGTTTTTGTCTGGTTTTCTGGTTCACATAATATCTTACAGCGATTCCAACTGGCCACAAGCCAGCCAGTCAGACCAAGGCCTGTTCAGCCATATCAGGAAGTGCAATGCAGAAAAATCCTGAGCGCTCACAGCGCAGATTGAGGGGCATCAGCCACTACACAAGGTGCCTCAAACAGCAAGGACTACAACACCCATAATGCTGATTTCATATACAGTGATTCCAGTGACAACTGTGGCCTGTTCACAGGACTCATTTATTTACAAAATCATAGAATCTTAAAGCACAGGAGGTGGTTATTCGGCCCATCACACCTGTGCCAGCCCTTTGAAAGAGCTGTCCAATTTAGTTCCACATCCCAGCTTTTTCCCCCGAAAGCCCTGCAAACTAGTCCTCTTCAAGTACATGTCCAATTGCACTTTAAAAAATCTTAAGGAATCTGATTCCACCACCCCTTCAGGTAGTGCGTTCCAGATCTTAACAA
This sequence comes from Pristiophorus japonicus, assembly GCF_044704955.1. Classification (NCBI taxonomy): domain Eukaryota; kingdom Metazoa; phylum Chordata; class Chondrichthyes; family Pristiophoridae; genus Pristiophorus; species Pristiophorus japonicus. The sequence goes on along the minus strand of NC_091993.1, from coordinate 80,478,638 downwards.
TCCTGTATGTTTCTCCTCATTTCCACGCTAGTTCATTTGCCAATTATTTTAAATCTACGACCTCTGGTTACCGACCCACTTGTTAGAGGAACTAGTTTTTCCCTACCTGCTCTATCAAAATGGCTCATAATTTTGAATAACTCTCTTCGGTCTCCCCTTAAGCTTCTCTGCTCCAAAAACAATCCCAGCTTCTCCAATCTCTCCACATAACTGAACTCCCTCATCCCTGGTATCATCCTCGTAAACCTAATCTGAACTCTCCCGGGGTCCTGGACATCCTTCCTAAAGTGTGGTGCCCAAAATTATATACAATAATCAAGCTGAGGCCTAACCAGAGATTTGTAAAGGTTTAGCATTACTTCCTTGTTTTTAATATTGAATTCCCCCATTTGCAAAGACAAGTATCCCATACACTTTCTTATCCGCCTTCTCAACTTGCCCTACCACCTTCAAAGATGTGAATATGCATCCCTGGGTCCCTCTGTCTTGCATCCGCCTCAAAATAGCACCATTTAGATTATACTGCCTCTCCATGTTGTTTCTCCCAAAGTGCATCACTTCACATTTATCTGTATTAAAGTGCATCTGCCACATGGCTGCCCATTTCACCAGTCTGTTTATGCCCTCCTGAAATCTGCTACCATCATACTCACTATGTACTACGTTGCCAAATTTTGTATCGTCTACAAATTTTGAAAGTGTACTCCCTTTAACCAAGTCCAGGTCATTTATATACAGGTATAACATCCCGAATCCAGAACTCCGAAAACCGAAATTGTCCAAAAACCAGACATTCTTTTTACAAAAATGCATTTTAGATTGAGTAGTCCGGCATCTGGAATCAATGTCCGAAAACCGGACATTTTTTTTTCAGAAGTGCACTTCAGATCGAGTAGTCCGGATTATGATCAGTCCAAGCTTTGCCGAATAACCATCGACCCCGACCCACGAGTGACCCGACCCGACCCACGTGCTGTTTTAATGTCCAACCCGAAATCTGGAAAAATCCAAAAATCGGCACGGCCTCGGTCCCGAGGTTGCCGGATTCGGGACGTTATACCTGTATAACAAGAAAAGCAATGAGGGACTCCATGACATACTTCTCTCCAGTTAGAAAAACATCCGTTCACCACTACTCTCTGCCTCCTGTCCTTTTGCAAATTTCTTGCCCCAGTTATCACAGTCCCTTTAAAATCAGGTGCTTCAATTTCCTAAGTCTATTATAAAGTACTTTATTAAATGCCTTTTGAAAGTCCATATATACATCTATTGCACCACCTTCATCGACTCTCAGTTACGTAATCGTAGAACTCAATCAAATTTGTCAGACAGATATGCCTTTAACAAATCCGTGCTGGCTGTCCCTTATTAACCCAAGTGAGAATTAATTTTGTCCTCGACAATGGTCTCTGATAGTTTTCCCACCACTGACGTTGGACTAATTGGCCTGTAGTTGCCAGGTTTATCTATCTCCCCTTTTTTGAACAGGGTGTAACATTTGCAATCCTTCTGTCCCTTGGCACCACTCCAATATCCAAGGAGGATTGAAAGATTGTGGACAGAGCTAGTCAGAAAATGTTAACTAAAATCAATACTTTGACACAGAAATTGAATTTTAGGTACATCAAGCAAACTATAGGTGTGTTCATACCCGCAGAAAAACATGCTGGACAAAAAAAAAAATACAGGAAATAGACTGTCAATTGAAGAAAATCTGATCATGACAGGAATATTGGCAGAAGTACAACTGTCACTGATAGACTGTAGGAGTAGGACTTGGTGCAAGATACACATGATGTTCCTCAAACAATTTCTGATGCACGGAAACTCCATGTGTGGCATTTGCAGGTTAATATACATCAATTTTAAATGTAACTGATGTTTTTCTTAATATTTGGCAAAATTCAACCATTGAATCATCTCTATAATTGCCTTTTGTGAGTTTTCATTCTTGTTGGCACACAAGGGGAAATCGTAGGAAATAAATCTGCACGGAAGTAGCGCTGCAATGAAATATGATGGGGAATGTGCAGAATGAAAATTCTATGAACATTAGAACAGTAAAAAGTTCATTTGAGCTCTAAATTCTAATAGAAAGCATTTTAATCGAAAGCATTATTTGTTTAGCAGTTTGTAGAAGGAAGTAATTTATTTTTATTTATAGGCTGTTGTGCATCAGTATAATATGCACTACAATACAACTGCCACATTTTTAAAGATACATACTGCTTCACTCGCTAAATGGCAAATGGAACTAGATTAGATTGAATAGAGTAAGGAAAAAAAACTCAGGAGTTCTTAACAATGAAACGGATTGGCAAATGACTTACAACGTCAGAATTCTGTGCTTAGCTCGGCTATGCATTTATCTGGAACAAGTTATCACCGGATGAACCCAGCGCATGGAGTACATCACATTAAGTTCTACATGGGATACAAGCTATTTTCATTGGCAGTTCACAAGGGCAATTTCTCCAGACAACTGGCCAGTTCCAATTCTTTCCAGTCAACAGCTATGTTCCAATGGGTTTGGTAATGACTGTCTGAAGTGATTTTCCCAGGATATTTAAAGGAGTGTAAAACTCCATATTCCATTTTATCGACACCACAGAATATGCAGTTTTATCACAAATTGAACCACATTTTAGTGAAAAGCTTTAATGAAAATAAATCAATTAGGATTTGCTCAGATTTTACCTCTCACTACAGTGGGATACGACAGTAAATTCAAAAGGAGCTGTATTCGAGTGTACAACACCAACACTTGTCACGGTGCCATCACACATTCTTACAAAACCACAGATCTATATATGAATAGCTGGGGACTGCATTAATTAGATTGCTTTTAAAAGGCATTTCGAACAAGCACGATGCAGTGCAGGTCTGTCCAAACTGAAGGTCCATTGGAATCAACTTTTTCTAATTAGTTTTATGTGATCGTGAGTAATTTGTTAAGTAGTCCCTGCTAAGCTGATAAACTGAAGCAACTTATCTTTTGATACTTCATCATCTGCTCTCCTTTAAAAAGTTAAACATTTCCAAACACAAAGCAACTGAGAAAGCAGAACTGGGGAACATACAACAGCTCAGTCAAGAATAAGTGGTGTTTCACAGAGGATCAACCAAGAGTACAAAAGCATTTACTACCTCGGAGACATTTCTTAATATTACAAATGCATAGCTGTTCCCTTTCTCCATCTCCCTTCCCCACCAGCTACCCTCCGATGCCATATTTGACCTGAGGCACCGCACCGATCATCATCAATAAGTCCATCGCAGCCTTGCCGATCACACCCTCACATTCCATACATACCTGCACTTCCGTACTGTGGTCACTGGATAGCGATTCAGAATCAAGGAATCCTGGCTCATCTTCAGTAATAAAAATGGAATGTGATTTCTTCAGTCATCATACACCAGTGGCCTTTATTATCCAGAGGATAATTATTTCTAATCGAAGGGCTGAAGTGCCATTTAAACAACAGCTGGTGTTTTGTTTCACTCGACAATCTTTGAGCTTGTGCATTTTTCTAGATCTGCTTCAGAATACAGCTTTTTAAAAAGCATTTAGAAAATGAATCTTAAAAATATTATAATAAAAGATATGCAGTTTAAAAGCTGGAAAGTCTCAGTAGTCAAATAGGTTAAATCATAAGCAGTCATTCGTAAAGCACTAATCTTCATCAGGAATTTTATTTGCTGGCTGGACGGTATTATACTGATCTCTGACTGCAAAAGGCCAAGAATCAGAGTGTCTTAATTATTTCACTTCTTATAACCAGACTGTTCAGATCAAAACAATTTGGCTATAGGAATTCTTTTATACACAGAGTCTTGCTGACTAGACAGTACAAATGTGGATGAGGAAGTAAGCAAAGTGAAGGATAAACAAGGTCATTCAGCTCAAAGCTCATCTCTTTAGTACAAGAACGAGCAATATTGTGCCTCTAACATAAAGAACATCCCAAGGCACTTCACAGATAGGCTTATGGAAAATAGAAATCAAGTCAGAGAAGGAGATTACGATGTGCGGCCAAAAGCTTGATTGAAGAAATGTTTTTTGAGGATGTTTTTAAAAATATGCAGAACTGGAAGAGCAGTAGAATAACTGTTCCAGAACTAGGCTCCCAATATTGTCAAATTGTAATCTTACCCCATTGAAGAGACAGCTTTAAACCTAACTTTACCTAGGAATGCTCAATAATTTAAAAAATCCATGTATTGCTATAATTCCTTCATCTGATCAAATTATCACTGCCAAGATCATCACTGAAATACTCAATTTATTTTAGTATGGCGTATCCTCAATCTGTTCAGTCCTACTTCCCCCAATGCTCTCTCAACAGACCATGAGTCAGCATATCTTGTCTGTCCCATGGAAGTAAATTCAGGCTACATAAATGGTAATGCAAAAGTAGTTTCTTTGGCCAATCCAATCCTTGATGGAGGAGAATGAACACTCACAACCCTTCCACTATTTCAACTCCAAGAATTGCAGAGAGCTCTTTTTTTTTAAAAATTATATGCACTTTATAAAAGTTTAATAACTTGAAAATCTGGCAAGAAAATAAATGTCAAATATCTACAACAGAAATTCTCTTTGGGCAATGCTAACATCTGACAAAAAGAATACAATGGTTGGATTTTGCGATCAGCAGCAAGGTGACAGCGCTCATTGCTGACCTCGAAGAAAGCTTCCCACAATAATCTAGCGATCTCTCTGGTGTCAGTTTCACTTTACCCGACATTAATTTCATTCTGGTGCTAACTCTAGGGGATCGCTGGCATCCCGCAACAGTGATGTCATCAAGCAGGCTAAGCAGTCAATCACATTGAAGAATTCTCAGACAGCAAACCAGGATGTAAAATGCCGTGATTAACCTTCACTTTTTATACATTTAAAAAAGAGAACAAAATAAAGATTGGGACATACACATGGAATTAAGATAGAAGCTGAAATATCAAACTTAAAAAAAATTAAAAACCCATGGAATTTTATCAAAATAGAAAAATTTGACATTCCACAAATATAAAATTCCTTTTTCAGGACCAGAGATTGTTCAGCAATAGCCATGACTTAGTACGCCATTAAAAACCCAGTTGCACCTCATTGAACAAAGCTCAACTTTTACGCGGGGGGGGGGGGGGGGGCGGTGTTTTGATAGCGATATTACAGAGTAAAAGGGGAAGTACATGTCAGTTCAATTAATTTCTAAAGATTGCCATCTGCATGGATTTCAATAGCGCACCCTGTGGAGGAGCAGATAATCACGGATAGCAGCTTCTGGGTTTCGGGATGTAACTGCGCATGTACAGATGCCAGAAGTTGCTGTCAGTTTCAGTCATTAAATAGTATAGTCGCCCCATAATTTGCAGTTAATTTAAACTTAATTTCAAATGGAAACCTTTCAGGGCTAAAAGAGGCCTGTTCAGGGATGACATATTTTTTGTTAATCTTTTAATTTATTACACAGAATATGTTATTCTTCTGCAACATGCAATGAAATAAAAGTTATTTCAGTTCTAATAAGTTATACGAATTCAGTTATATATCCATAAACACACAAATGTGTGAAAATAGAATAAAATGGGTAGTGTCCACCATAACAAATTCTACATTAAACCAAAATACATCTCCAGTGCACAAAAAACAGATGCCATAAACTGTGCAGTTAAAAAATTAACAGGATTCAAGACAAGGGAGTGTGACAGGATAATCAGTAAATCCATATGGTAATTTTGTTTGAGGGTCCAAAGACAAACCTGGGAAGTTTGACACACGCTGCAAAGTGTGGTAATGAGTCACACACGAGAATAATGCACACAGAAAATTAAACTGCCTCAGTAATATCCCTCTGCCCACTACATTGCAAGAAGAGGCATTTTAGCACATCAATAAATTGTGTTTGGGGAAACTATTTGTATGTCTGTAAGCTTGTAATGTTTGTAGCTCCACACTGTGGATGTGGACGTATTGCGTACTGCAACTGCAGAGTTAATAATAAACAGAACCAGGCAGATTCCGGAGGCTTCCGAGAGAGAGCTGCCTGCCATGTTGGAAGCTGTGTGTGCTTGTGCTCTGTGAATATATCACACTATTGTTCTTGTTTGTGGTCAAACAGACCTATTGACCGATTGCTGTATGTGTATGGAAGGCAGTCTTAGAGATCAAAACTTTTTTTTTAATTATTCAACTGTTAAATTCTCATTTTCGTAAAAGGAGCTACGCAAAAGCAAGCATAACCACCAACACACAACACAACAGTTTTCACAGCACATCATTGGCACACACCGATTTCAAAACTGCATCCACTAGATTCTCCAAGTAAAACAGAGGGCCGAGGTGAAAAAGAAATCACAGATCCCCAATGCGGGCTAGCAGAAACTAAAGCAGTCAAACCCACAAGGCACACGAGGCCATTTAAAAGATATTCAGGAAACAGTAAGTTGAAACCTGTCACTTTAAAATCTGCTTTTGATTTAAAGGAGGAAGCATGGCAGGGGGGGTGGGAAGAGGGGCAACACAACACAATACACAAATGTTTCTTTGCTTAAAGCAATTATGTCAAAGCTTAGAGGCAGTCTAGGGACTAAGCAAATTAAGAAAAACTGAAATACAATGGAACAGTTATACATCATCTAAGCAGAGTTTATCCGTGATAAAGATGAATCCCACTGGGCCTCATCTTTAATAAACAGCAATTCATAAAGACCTAAGAAAAGCAAAACATTCAGTCCTTTACTAACCTACAGTAACTCATGCGTTCCCCTATTTAAACACCACACAATTTCACAGGCAAATTACAACATGCACAATTATTTGAAGTAGCAGTTTGCCACTTCATTTTCAGCTGCCAAAAATTCTCGTATGGCGGGGGAAGGTTGGCCAAGGTTAACAATCAGGAAATCCTTACCACTGACCTATATGAGCAAGCTGAGCTGCCTAGGAGGCACCAATGTCAGATCCTTGGGTTCTCCAAACCCAGAGCAGAAAATTCAGAATTGAAGACCCCAGGTCTCTGGTATGCACAAGTTCAGGCAACATAAAATAAAACCAAAAGCTTCTGCAATTCAAAAACAAAGACAGGTGAGACAATTTAAAGAAAGTCAGGAAATACTGAAGAAGAGGCAGGCCTGCTTTGAATTTAAAGAACAAACTATACAACATGTCACCATATTTCTGTCAATCAGTTAACACAAAGGATGAAAGATCAGCCTGCAGCTTTTATGTAGATTCATTTGAATACCGCTATATTTTTTGGTCAAGATCAATCCAACTACGTTTCAAACACAATCAATAAACCAGTTATAAACTCAAGGGCAAGCCAGTGAAAAGCAGAACTTTAAGTGATTCATTTTGAATATAAATATGCCTATATTTGCATATTGTAATCCTCAAGTCTGAGACTTAAAATTAGTATTTTGTTTCATCATCTATTAACCATTTACATTTCTCCAAATACTACATCACAGACCTAAATAATTCAATTCTAAAGTTAATTTATCAATATGCAGATAGGATTTTATTCCTTGCCAAATTTAAAAACAAAATGTTATTTGCCTAATTATAAGAAACAGCCAGCTCCCCCATTGCCTCAAATGCAGAACCCACTGTGATACTGAGCCACCTACACCACGAAGGTCCCAGGCTCGTTCGCAAACAGTGCTGATTAGCTGATGCCCTCAGATAGAGATTTTTTTTAATCAACCAATTGAAACTTAAGATAATGAGGGGGTTCGACAAGGTGGATGCAGAGAGGATATTTCTCATAGGGGAAACTAAAACTAGGGGCATAGGGCCCAAGTTTCAGGCCGCGCCTAGAACGGCGCAGCCCCGACCTGGACGCCCATTTTTTGCGCCACAAAGTGCGCCTAAAAAAAACTTACAGATTCTCCGGCTCCCTGCTGGTCCTCTGGAGTCGGGCGCGACGCAGCACAAGCTGTTGGGGGCGGAGCCAGGTCCCTGCGCTGAACACAGTGCCAGGACCTCTGCACATGCACGCTACAGTGGGTGCGCATGTGCAGTAGCTCCAGGCGCCCAAAACTGTGTGGGAGGGGCCCGAAGCATGCAGCCCCTAGCCCTGGCGAATGGCCTCACTGGGGCTACGTGCATAAGGCTGCCTCCCACACCCAGCTCCTGCTTCCTCCCGACCCGACTCGACTCCCGCTCCCGGACCGGACCCGCGCTTTCCCCCCCCGCCCCCACCCCCCACCCGACCCGCGCTCCCTCCCTCCCCATCCGAACCAACACAACCTCCCTCCTCCCCCCCACTCGACCTCCCTCCGCCCCCCCCGACCCACACTCCCTCTGACCCTACCTGTAAATCTGGTGCTGGGGACGGGCCCTGCCCGAAGTCTTGGGCCCGGGGACGGGCCCTGCCCGAAGTCTTGGGCCCGGCCCATTCAGCCTACCCCCCGCCTTCTCCTTTCCTTCCCCCCCTCTTCTCTTCTCCCCTCCCCCTTCCCTTCCCCTCCCTCTACCCCCCTCCTCCCCGTCCCCTCGCTGTCAGAAACACAGACACTGACAGACAGAGAGATAGAGACACTGACAAGAGACACACTGGGGGGGGGGGGGGGGGGGGGGGCCTTCCCAGCACGCTGTTGGAGGGCTCCCGGTGCTGCAGTCGGTCAGTAGAAAATGTTTTATTTATTGATTTTAAAAAAATAATTATTTATTAATTTTGTTTGATTGATTTATTGGTTGATTTATTGATGTTTTTATTATTGATGATGGCTCTTTATTTGTAAAACTGAAGTGTTTAATGTTTGTAAACTTCCCTTTAAACCCTCCCTCCCCCCCCCCATTCCCTACGCATGATTTGTAACCTACGCCTGATTTTCTAAAGTGTAGACAAGGTTTTTGAGCGTACAAAAATCTTCACTTACTCCATTCGAAGTTAGTTTGGAGTAAGATTTCACTGCCGAAACTTTGAAAACAGGCGTACGTGGCCGGACACGCCCCCTTTTGAAAAAAAATTCTGTTCCAAAGTGAAACTGTTCTAACTGACTAGAACTGGAGCAAACTAAATGCCGAGAATTTGAATTTCTAAGATACTCCGTTCTACACCAGTTGCTCCAAAAAATCAGGAGCAACTGAGGCCGAAACTTGGGCCCATAGTCTCAGAATAAGGGGCCGCTCATTTAAAACTGAGATGAGGAGGAATTTCTTCTCTTAGAGGGTTGTAAATCTATGGAATTCTCTGCCCGAGAGCTGTGGAGGCTAGGTCATTGAATATATTTAAGGCGGAGATAGACACAGATTTTTGAGCGACAAGGGAGTGAAGGGTTATGGGGAGTGGGCTGGGAAGTGGAGCTGAGCCCATGATCAGATCAGCCATGATCTTATTGAATGGCGTAACAGGCTCGAGGGGCCAGGTTGCCTACTCCTGCTCCTATTTCTTATGTTCTTTTGAGTGCTACCCACTGAGCCAAGGCTTGGAAACCATATGGTTATTGTTTTTTTGTTAATGGTCATTGTGGCAGTGTTAATTGTGGCAAACTTTTTCATTTTGCTGTCTCGGTAACACAGACTAGTTGTTAATCTGTTAAATGGCTGTTGTACATGGAATTTAAGGCTGTGGCCTGCCTGCGATGCAGGTGGTTGTTTTACCCAGATACTGTGCCATTGGAATGGTAGGCAAGTTTGCCAAACAGCTGAGTTTTTCTTCTCTGTAGAACCATCTAGGCATGGGGGTGGGCAAGAGGGGAGTCACCTTGTCCCTCACCTCCCCCAACATAGAAAATAGGTGCAGGAGTAGGCCATTCGGCCCTTCTAGCCTGCACCGCCATTCAATGAGTTCATGGCTGAACATGCAACTTCAGTACCCCCTTCCTGCTTTCTCGCTATACCCCTTGATCCCCCGAGTAGTAAGGACTTCATCTAACTCCTTTTTGAATATATTTAGTGAATTGGCCTCAACAACTTTCTGTGGTAGAGAATTCCACAGGTTCACCATTCGCTGGGTGAAGAAGTTCCTCCTCATCTCGGTCCTAAATGGCTTACCCCTTATCCTTAGACTGTGTCCCCTGGTTCTGGACTTCCCCAACATTGGGAACATTCTTCCTGCATCTAATTTGTCTAACCCCGTCAGAATTTTAAACGTTTCTATGAGGTCCCCTCTCATTCTTCTGAACTCCAGTGAATACAAGCCCAGTTGATCCAGTCTTTCTTGATAGGTCAGTCCCGCCATCCCGGGAATCAGTCTGGTGAACCTTCACTACACTCCCTCAATAGCAAGAATGTCCTTCCTCAGGTTAGGAGACCAAAACTGTACACAATACTCCAGGTGTGGCCTCACCAATGCCCTGTACAACTGTAGCAACACCTCCCTGCCCCTGTACTCAAATCCCCTCACTATGAAGGCCAACATGCCATTTGCTTTCTTAACCGCCTGCTGCACCTGCATGCCAACCTTCAATGACTGATGTACCATGACACCCAGGTCTCATTGCACCTCCCCTTTTCCTAATCTGTCACCATTCAGATAATAGTCTGTCTCTCTGTTTTTACCACCAAAGTGGATAACCTCACATTTATCCACATTATACTTCATCTGCCATGCATTTGCCCACTCACCTAACCTATCCAAGTTGCTCTGCAGCCTCATAGCATCCTCCTCGCAGCTCACACTGCCACCCAACTTAGTGTCATCCGCAAATTTGGAGATACTACATTTAATCCCCTCGTCTAAATCATTAATGTACAGTGTAAACAGCTGGGGCCCCAGCACAGAACCTTGCGGTACCCCACTAGTCACTGCCTGCCATTCTGAAAAGTACCCATTTACTCCTACTCTTTGCTTCCTGTCTGACAACCAGTTCTCAATCCACGTCAGCACACTAGCCCCAATCCCATGTGCTTTAACTTTGCACATTAATCTCTTGTGTGGGACCTTGTCGAAAGCCTTCTGAAAGTCCAAATACACCACATCAACTGGTTCTCCTGTTGTCCACTCTACTGGAAACATCCTCAAAAAATTCCAGATGTGTCAAGCATGATTTCCCTTTCACAAATCCATGCTGACTTGGACCTATCATGTCACCTCTTTCCAAATGCACTATGACATCCTTAATAATTGATTCCATCATTTTACCCACTACCGATGTCAGGCTGGCCGGTCTATAATTCCCTGTTATCTCTCTCCCTCCTTTTTTAAAAAAGTGGGGTTACATTGGATCAGTTCCTATGGAGTGGAGGGTAGCCAGAGTCAATGGAATGTTGGAAAATGACTGTCAATGCTATTTCCAAGGCCACCTCCTGAAGTACTCTGGGATGCAGTCCATCAGGCCCTGGGGATTTATCGGCCTTCAATCCCATCAATTTCCCCAACACAATTTTCCGACTAATAAAGATTTCCCTCAGTTCCTCCTCCTTACTCGACCCTCCGACCCCTTTTATATCCGGAAGGTTGTTTGTGTCCTCCTTAGTGAATACTGAACCAAAGTACTTGTTCAATTGGTCCGCCATTTCTTTGTTCCCCGTTATGACTTCCCCTGATTCTGACTGCAGGGGACCTACGTTTGTCTTCACTAACCTTTTTCTCTTTACATATCTATAGAAACTTTTGCAATCCGTCTTAATGTTCCCTGCAAGCTTCTTCTCGTACTCCATTTTCCCTGCCCTAACCAAACCCTTTGTCCTCCTCTGCTGAGTTCTACATTTCTCCCAGTCCCTGGGTTCGCTGCTATTTCTGGCCAATTTGTATGCTACTTCCTTGGCTTTAATACTATCCCTGATTTCCCTTGATAGCCACAGTTGAGCCACCTTCCCTTTTTTATTTTTACGCCAGACAGGAATGTACAATTGTTGTAGTTCATCCATGCGGTCTCTAAATGTCTGCCATTGCCCATCCACAGTCAACCCCTTAAGTATCATTCGCCAATCTATCCTAGCCAATTCACGCCTCATACCTTCAAAGTTACCCTTCTTTAAGTTCTGGATCATGGTCTCTGAATTAACTGTTTCATTCTCCATCCTAATGCAGAATTCCACCATATTATGGTCACTCTTCCCCAAGGGGCCTCGCACAACGAGATTGCTAATTAATCCTCTCTCATTACACAACACCCAGTCTAAGATGGCCTCCCCCCTAGTTGGTTCCTCGACATATTGGTCTAAAAAACCATCCCTTATGCACTCCAGGAAATCCTCCTCCACCGTATTGCTTCCAGTTTGGTTAGCCCAATCTATGTGCATATTAAAGTCACCCATGATAACTGCTGCACCTTTATTGCATGCACTCCTAATTTCCTGTTTGATGCCCTCCCCAACATCACTACTACTGTTTGGAGGTCTGTACACAACTCCCACTAACGTTTTTTGCCCTTTGGTGTTCTGCAGCTCTACCCATATAGATTCCATATCATCCAAGCTAATGTCCTTCCGAACTATTGCATTAATCTCCTCTTTAACCAGCAATGCTACCCCACCTCCTTTTCCTTTTATTCTATCCTTCCTGAATGTTGAATACCCCTGGATGTTGAGTTCCCAGTCCTGATCATCCTGGAGCCACGTCTCCGTAATCTCAATCACATCATATTTGTTAACATCTATTTGCACAGTTAATTCATCCACCTTATTGCGGATACTCCTTGCATTAAGACACAAAGCCTTCAGGCTTGTTTTTTTAACACCCTTTGTCCTTTTAGAATTTTGCTGTACAATGGCCCTTTTTGTTCTTTGCCTTGGGTTTCTCTGCCCTCCACTTTTCCTCATCTCCTTTCTGTCTTTTGCTTTTGCCTCCTTTTTGTTTCCCCGTCTCCCTGCATTGGTTCCCATCCCCCTGCCATATTAGTTTAACTCCTCCCCAACAGCACTAGCAAACACTCCCCCTAGGACATTGGTTCCGGTCCTGCCCAGGTGCAGACCGTCCGGTTTGTACTGGTCCCACCTCCCCCAGAACCGGTTCCAATGCCCCAGGAATTTGAATCCCTCCCTGCTGCACCACTGCTCAAGCCACGTATTCATCTGCGCTATCCTGCGATTCCTACTCTGACTAGCACGTGGCACTGGTAGCAATCCCGAGATTACTATTTTTGAGGTCCTACTTTTTAATTTAGCTCCTAAAATTCATTTCGTAGGACCTCATCCCTTTTTTTTTTAAAACCTATGTCGTTGGTACCAATGTGCACGACGACAACTGGCTGATCTCCCTCCCTTTTTAGAATGTCCTGCACCCGCTCAGAGACATCCTTGACCCTTGCACCAGGGAGGCAACATACCATCCTGGAGTCTCGGTTGTGGCCGCAAAAACGCCTAACTATTCCCCTATCACTATCGCTCTCCCACTCTTTTTCCTGCACTCCTGTGCAACAGAGCCAGCCACGGTGCCATGAACTTGGCTGCTGCTGCCCTCCTCTGATGAGTCATCCCCCTCAACAGTACCCAAAGCAGTGTATCTGTTTTGCAGGGACGGGGGGGGGGGGGGGGGGATGACCACAGAGGACTCCTGCACTACCTTCCTTGCACTGCTCTTCCTGTTGGTCTTCCATTCCCTATCTGGCTGTGGACCCTTTCCCTGCGGTACGACCAACTCGCTACACGTGCTACTCACTTCATTCTCAGCAACACTACAAACCTCTGACAACTCTGCGTTCCTCCAACTCTGGCCTCGTGTGCATCCCTCCCCTTCGCCCACCACTGGCTGTCGTGCCTTCAGCCATTTAAGCCCGAAGCTCTGGAATTTATTTCCGTCTTTCTTTCTTGCCAAGATGCTCCTTAAAATATACATCTTTGACCAAGCTTTTGGTCATCTATGTCTTTGACTCTGTCAATTTTTCGTCTGATTATGCTCCGGTGTCATGCCTTGGGACATTTTACTGCCGTAGAGGTGCTATATAAATGCAGATTGTTGTTGAGTGGTAAAAAAAGAAATTGTGCATAATCTTTATACTGCTTGTATACACCTCTTGTCACAGGGCACAAAGTGTGAAGATCCAGGGAAGTGTTTCAAGCAGTGGGTCAGTGTGCAAGTGGATCTGGAATCTGTGGGGTGGCGCTGAGCGGGTGCAGAAACCCTGATTTAGAACAGGGCGAAGGAATTGAATGTAATATCTCCAAGTTTGCAGATGATACTAAGTTGGGTGGCAGTGTGAGCTGTGAACTGTACAGGATGTTGGTAAGACCACACCTGGAGTACTGCATACAGTTTTGGTCTTATTGAAAGGAGGGATATACTTGCATTGGAGGCTGTTCAGAAAAGGTTCACGAGGTTGATTCCTGAGATGAAGGGGTTGTCATATGAAGTAAGGTTGAGCAGGTTGGGCCTCTACTCATTGGAATTCAGAAGAATGAGAGGTGATCTTATCGAAACATATAAGATTATGAGAGGGCTTGACAAGGTGGATGCAGAGAGGATGCTTCCACTGATAGGGGAGACTAGAACTAGAGGGCATAATTTTAGAATAAGGGGCCGCCTATTTAAAACTGAGATGAGGAGGAATTTCTTCTGAGGGTTGTAAATCTGTGGAATTCTCTGCCCCAGAGAGCTGTGGAGTCTGGGTTACTGAATATATTTTAAGGCGGAGATAGACAGAATTTTGAGCAACAAAGGAGTAAAGGGTTATGGGGAGCGGGCAGGGAAGTGGAGCTGAGCCCATGATCAGATCAGCCATGATCTTATTGAATGACAGAGCAGGCTCGAGGGGCCAAATGGCCTACTCCTGCTCCTATTTCTTATGTTCTTACAACTGATAATTCAAAGCTTATTTGCACTAAAAATTTCAATCCAGTATTTGAATTAAGCAATGTAAGTGACACAGCAAAGTGGAAATTCAGTGCTTAAAAGAGAATTATCAGATCACTTTGAATCAAGAATAGACCGTATTCTGCTTTTGATCACTGCCCAATACCTTTCCTGAAAAACATGTGTGTGCATGTTAGGAGAGGACAGAGTTAGATAAAGTCAAGGAAACTACAAACACCAAAAGTCATGACTAACAAAGAATGATCATTTAAATTATCAGAGTCATATCCCAGTGCAAGTCAGCACCTTCAAGATAGGGCAAGGAAGAATTTATTTTTATTTTCTCCTCAAATTTTTCCCCCACCCCTCCTGAAGGTAATGATTTTTTAACTGGGATATGGATGGTTCAGTGCATTGGAGTCACCACCAGTACAGCAATCATGTTATTTTTGTACAAACTTCCAGTCACTGTTGGTAGACTATCCAACAGTGGAGGATTTGAACCTAAACCTGTCTTCTCCACGCAGCAATCAGGTGCACAAGTCCTAGTTTACTGTTCCCCTGTTTAACCCAAAGGTTCTGTGACCAACTGTAGCACCCTTATCCCAGCTGACATCAGCTAATTCAGCAAAGACTGTGATTGAACCAAGGACCTTGCTGCTCTCGGTGGCCTACACATGCTAAATTTATCTCAGATGGTCAAGCAGAGACTTTTTTTTTATAAAAGCAAATAGAATTCCATTTGCCTTTGAGCTTTTCACTAAAAAATAAGCATCAACGTACACTGCATTCTTCTGACTGCTGGATTACCTAACTATATGCACTGTAGCAGTTTCATGAATTACTTTTTAAAGCTACCCCAATTCAACCAAGGACTTTGAAAATACTGTATTACCTGCTAACTACAGGATTCTTTTCTCAACATTATCCGCATATCCCTTGGGCAGATAAATTTTTATTGCCAAGTTCCAAAGATCACTTACATGGACTTGGACCTGCTAAATGGAACATTAATTTGTACAGACTGGTACCAATCAACAAAGAAAACAACTATTTTACAGTTAATGGAAAGTTGACAATTTTCAAAGATTATCAAAGTAATAAAAATAGATTTTGAACATAAATAATACGTACAATGGCTCATTAACCTAGATGTTGCAAATGAAGTTCAAGTACTTCCTGAGAGAGGGAGAAAGGACTAATTAACAATCTTGTTGTGCGAGGCCCCTTGGGGAAGAGTGACCATAATATGGTAGAATTCTTTATTAAGATGGAGAGTGACACAGTTAATTCAGAGACTAGGGTCCTGAACTTGGGTAAAGGTAACTTCGATGGTATGAGACATGAATTGGCTAGAATAGACTGGCAAGAGATACTTAAAGGGTTGACGGTGGATAGGCAATGGCAAACATTTAAAGATCACATCCCTGTCTGGAGTAAAAATAAAACGGAGAAAGTGGCTCAACCGTGGCTAACTAGGGAAATTAAGGATAGTGTTAAATCCAAGGGAGAGGCATATAAATTGGCCAGAAAAAGCAGCAAACCTGAGAACTAGGAGAATTGTGTAATACAGCGGAGGAGGACAAAGGGTTTAATTAGGAGGAGGAAAATAGAGTATGAGAGGAAGCTTGCTGGGAACATAAAAACTGACTGCAAAAGCTTCGATAGATATGTGAAGAGAAAAAGATTAGTGAAGACAAACATAGGTCTCTTGCAGTCAGATTCAGGTGAATTTATAATGGGAACAAAGAAATGGCTGACCAGTTAAACAAATACTTTGGTTCTGTTTTCACGATGGAAGACAAATAACCTTCCTGAAATACTAGGGGACCGACGGTCTATTGAGAAGGAGGAACTGAAGGATATCCTTATAAAGCGGGAAATTGTGTTAGGGAAATTGATGGGATTGAAGGCCGATAAATTCCCGGGGCCCGATAGTCTACATCCCAGAGTATTTAAGGAAGTAGCCCAAGAAATAGTGGATGCATTGGTGATCATTTTCCAACAGTCTATCGACTCTGAATCAGTTCCTGTGGACTGGAGGGTAACTAATGTAACACCACTGTTTAAAAAAAGGGAGGGAGAGAAAACGGGCAATTATAGACCGGTTAGCCTGACATCAGTAGTGGGGAAAATGTTGGAATCAATTATTAAAGATGAAATAGCAGCGTTTTTGGAAAGCAGTGACAGAATCGGTCCAAGTCGGCATGGATTTATGAAAAGGAAATCATGCTTGACAAATCTTCTGGAATTTTTTGAGGATGTAACTAGTAGAGTGGACAAGGGAGAACCAGTGGATGTGGTTTATTTGGACTTTCAAAAGGCTTTTGACAAGGTCCCACACAAGAGATTGGTGTGCAAAATCAAAGCACATGGTATTGGGGGTAATGTACTGACGTGGATAGAGAACTGGTTGGCAGACAGGAAGCAATGAGTCGGGATAAACGGGTCCTTTTCAGAAAGGCAGGCAGTGACTAGTGGAGTGCCGCAGAGCTCAGCGCTGGGACCCCAGCTCTTTACAATATACATTAATGATTTAGATGAAGGAATTGAGTGTAATATCTCCAAGTTTGCAGATGACACTAAACTGGGTGGCGGTGTGAGCTGTGAGGACACTAAAAGGCTGCAGGGTGATTTGGACAGGTTAGGTGAGTGGGCAAATGCATGGCAGAGGCAGTATAATGTGGATAAATGCGAGGTTATCCACTTTGGGGGCAAAAACACGAAGGCAGAATATTATCTGAATGGCGACAGATTAGGAACGAGACCTGGGTGTCATGATTCATCAGTCATTGAAAGTTAGCATGCGGGTACAGCAGGCAGTGAAGGCGGCAAATGGTATGTTGGCCTTCATAGCTAGGGGATTTGAGTATAGGAGCAGGGAGGTCTTACTGCAGTTGTACAGGGCCTTGGTGAGGCCTCACCTGGAATATTGTGTTTAGTTTTGGTCTCCTAATCTGAGGAAGGACATTCTTGCTATTGAGGGAGGGCAGCTAAGGTTTACCAGACTGATTCCTGGGATGGTGGGACTGACATATGAGGAGAGACTGGATCAACTGGACCTTTATACACTGGAGTTTAGAAGGATGAGAGGGGTTCTCATAGAAACGTATAAGATTCTGACGGGTCTGGACAGGTTAGATGAAGGAAGAATGTTTCCGATGATGGGGAAGTCCAGAACCAGGGGACACAGTCTAAGGATAAGGGGTAGGCCATTTAGGACTGAGATGAGGAGAAACTTCTTCACTCAGAATTGTTAACCTGTGGAATTCCCTACCGCAGAGAGTTGTTGATGCCAGTTCACTGGATATATTCAAGAGGGAGTTAGATATGGCCCTTACGGCTAAAGGGATCAAGAGGTAGGGAATGATCAGCCATGATCTTATTGAATGGTGGTGCAGGCTCATGGGACCGAATGGCCTACTCCTGCACCTATTTTCTATGTTTTTCCTCTAAGGCGAAAAATCTTACTTTACCAACTTTGCAAAATATACTTTGGGGAGTACGAGAGCCTTTTCCACATCGACATGATCAGAATTTACAGAGCTGCTATTTTTCACATATTATCCATCCCAATTATTACATCTAGCAAAGCTATTTCTGCACGCATAGGAAAGTTTAGAAATAGCATACAATCCAAATCGCATAACTCCACCAGATTGCACTGCACCAATTGCTTGACAAGTTTATCTAGTGAACACAGCTTATAAAGCAGTAAGGTCCCAAATTCGATCATGGTCTGCTCAGCTGGGACAGTAGAAGGGCTGCTGCAGTTGGCCTCAGTATCTCTGTGGGTTACAGACAGAAAAGAAAAGCCAGGATCCAGCTCCTGATCACTAGCCAGCAAATTGTGCACGTGGACAATTACTGGGCTCAGCCCCATGTGAACAGCTTGCAAATATTCCTATAAATATCAGTTGCTTGGCAAAGATAGTGGAGGATGACCAGCACCCATTAAACCACAAGGAATTAATGCTTTTGGTGAGAAACTGCTGATGACGCAGCTCAATATTTCATTGTCAAGTATTGTTACTGATTAGTGATATATTTAGACAACTTATAAACCCGAGTGGAATTAAAACATTTGTGGAACAAGGGAAGGCTATCCCAAAAGGGACAGCTTTCACCTGAACCAAAACTGCACCAACATCCTTGCAGAGAGGGCTAACAGAGCAGCAGGAGAGGATTTTAACTAATTTTGTAGAGAGTGAACACAATCTACGTTTGAGACTTAACTGAAAGAAATAGTGAGAAAATTCGATGAGGAAAAAGGAAAAGAAACAGTAAAAAGGTTGGTGTAGAAGAGACAGTAAGGAAAAAATTAAATGAGAAAACCACGAAAAATACTGGAGTCAGAACTGAGTAGTAGGTACATGAATGCAGAAAACATTCTAAACATAATTGGAGACTTACACACATTAATAATTGTGAGCAAATACAACAGCTGTAAAACAGATCTGCCTTCAATTTGGACTGGACTGAGAACTCAAGTTTAATTTGCTGGAGAGAAAAGAAAGCTAAAAATGGGTGGTAGTGTTAGTAAAGGACTAGCATATAACAATGTCCTAGTTTGTTCCAATTAAATTGGTTAGTGAGGACCAGGCATCACAATTTTAAAGTTGTGCAAGGCCAGAACTAGGTTAGATGTCAGGAGGTGGTTCTTTTTCCAGAGAACAGTGGAACAGGCTGCCAGCTCATGCAGTGGACAGCGATTCGCTGAATTCCTTCAAGTAAGAGCTGGACCAGTTTCTGGCTGGGGTGGAAATCACCTCGTACATAAAATTATCAAGGCCAGAGCAATAGCCTGGACTTGTTTTTTTAATTGCTTGGGGGGGGGGGGGGGGGTGGCAGGGAACTTACCATTTTTTTCCCCTAAATTGGCCTGGGTTTTTTTAATCTGGTTTTTCGCCTCCCCCAGGAGCTCACGTGTTTTGGGTGGGGTGCAGCATGTCTATTGTGATATAAACAATGACGGACAGGACCGGTGTATGTCCTTAGAGGGTTGCATTAATACAGAATCCAGATGGATGGAGCTCAGAAATCGGAAATGACATTCTTGGTGTGCAATACAGGCCATCAAAAAGAGTCGAGATGAAATAGAGGTGGCAATATGCAGACACCAACAACTTGTATTTATATAGCGTCTTTAACATAGTAAAACATCCCAAGGTGCTTCACAGGAGTATTAGAAGACAAAAAATTTGACATCAAGCCACATAAGGGGAAATTAGGACACATGGCCAAAAGCTTGGTCAAAGAGGTAGGTTTTAAGGAATGTCTTAAAGAAGGAAAGAGGTCGAGAGGCAGAGAGGTTTAGGGATGGAATTCCAGAGCTTGGGGCCTAGATAACAGAAGGCACAGCCACCAACGATTATAATCAGGGATGCTCAAGAGGGCAGAATTAGAGGACAGCAGATATCTGAGGTTGTGGGGCTTGGGGCGATTACAGAGATAAGGAGGGGCGAGACCATGGAGAGATTGAAAACAAGGATGTGAATTTTAACATTGAGGCATTGCTTAACCGGGAGTCAACGTAGGTCAGTGAGCACAGTGGGGTGATGGGATGAACACGACTTGGTGCAAGTTAAGACACCAGCAGCCAAGTTTTGGATGACCTCAAGTTTACACGGGTCGAACGTGGAAGGCCAGCCAGGAGTGTGTTGGAATAGTCAAGTCTAGAGGTAACAAAGGCATGGATGAAGGTTTCAGCACCAGATAAGCTGAGGCAATGGCAGAGACGGGCAATATTACAGAGGTGGAAATAGACGGTCTTAGTTATGTTGCGGATTTGTGGTTGGATGCTCATTTCAGGGTCAAATATCACACCAAGGTAGGGAACAGTGTAGTTCAGCCTCAGACAGATGTTAGGGAGAGGGATGGAGTCAGTGGCTAGGGAATGAAGTTTGCGGCGGAGACCGAAAACAATGGTTTCAGTCTTCCTAATATTTAATTGGAGAACATTTTTGCTCATCCAGAACTGGATGTTGGACAAGCAGTCTGACAATTTAGAGGTCGTGGAGGGGTCAAGAGAAGTGGTGGTGAAGTAGAGCTGGGTGTCGTCAACGTACATGTGGAAACTGCCGCTGTGTTTTCGGTTCAAGGGGCAGCATGTTGGAGAAATAGGAGGGGGTTAAGACTAGATCCTTGGGGGACACCAGATATAACAATGCAACAGTTCAGTGGCAATAAAAATGAGTGAAATGTCCAAAGAAAGACTGGAATAAAAATAATGCTTGTGGTCAAAATGGGGAACACTTCTGAGAATGCACCTCGGTTTAGTTCCAAGATCAGTTTTCTACTCCAACGAGTAAAGAAGCATTTGAGAATGTATTATTTGATTTAATTCTGAGAAATTAAATGGGACAAATATTAGATGGGAGTTGAAGAACAATTGGGAAATAATGACCACAACATAGTTAGATTTAATGCCAAGAATAGAAAAGGGCAATAAAGAGTCAAAAAGGGTGTTGGACTGTAAAACTGGAGAGTTCAGCAAGATAAAAAGGGAACAAAATCAAAATACTGTGGATGCTAGAACTCTAAAATAAAAACAAAATGCTGGAAACACAGGCAGCATCTGTAGAGAAAGAAACAGAGTTGACAAGTCATCGTCATCATCGGCAGTCCCTCGAAATCGGAGACGATTTGCTTCCACTCTAAGTACAGTCCAATACGGGAATTACAGTCTCTGTCACAGATGGAGGAAAGGGTGGGTGGGGACTCTGGTTTGCCACGTGCTCCATCTGCTGCCTGCGCTTGTTTTCTGCATGCTCTCAGCACCCTCTCAAATGCTCTTCCTCCACTTAGGGACTCCCAGATATCGGGTGAGGATGTTGCACTTTATTAAGGAGGCTTTGAGGGTGTCCTTAAAGTTTCCTCTGCCCACCTGGGCTCTCTTGCTTTGTTGGAGTTCGGAGTAGAGCGCTTGCTTTGGGAGTCTTGTGTTGGGCATGCGGACAATGTGGCCCACCCAACGGAGCTGGTCAAATGTGGTCAGTGCTTCGATGCTGGGGATGTTGCCCTGATCGAGAACACTAACGTTGGTGCATCAATCCTCCCAGGGGATTTGCAGGATCTTGCGGAGACATCGTTGGTTGTATTTCTCCAGCCATTTGAGGTGTCTACTGTATATGGTCCACGTTTCTGAGCCATACAGGAGGGCGGGTATAGCCCTGTAGACCATAAGCTTGGTGGCAGATTTGAGGGCCTGGTCTTCAAACACGCTCTTCCTCAGACGACCGAAGGCTGCGCTGGTGCACTGGAGGCGGTGATGAACCTCGTGGTATGATAGTGAGGGCCACTGGCTGACTCAGCTGCTTCAACCAATCCCGGCGATCTCAACAGCAGTAAGCTTCCAACCAGCTTTAACCACAGGTTTGGGCCCTACCTTCACGCCTCACCCTCATGCCCGGGCCTGTATTCCACCAGCGACGTCCGGGCCTCCCCCCCGGCCACTGGCCCCATTCAACGGCTGAGTCCTTGTCGAGCACGTAGTGTGCACAATGGCTGTGGCCACTCTGACCTCTCCTCCTTCCACAAAGTGGACTTCCGAGCATCCCAATGCCTGCCCTCAGCCAGACTTTGGTTTTCTCAACTCAGCACCAAAGGGCGCTGCTCAGCGTTGACAAGTCAAGTCGATGATGTTTCATCAGAACTTGATGATGTTCGAGATAAACAGCTTTTAAGCAACTTCAGAGCCAGGAGAAAGGGGGCAGGAAAAGAACAAAAGGGAGTGGCCTGTGATAAGGTGGAGGGCATGAGTGAGTAAATGACAAAAGTGTGAGGGTACAAGAAAAAAAAAGGTAATAATGAGACAAGTATAGAAACAATGGGTCCAGAGGAAGTATAAATGGTTACAGCAGGAGAGCAGAAGGGGAGGGAAGCGTGGAAAATCTGGCAAAGAGGAGAAAGCTTCCGCAGCACAAGAACGTGGCAGAAGGCAGGTAAATCCCAGGGTCCAGCTGTGTACCGATAGGGGATCCCCACCCCACACCTTATTTCATATAAGTGGCTCTAGTACAGCCATCCTCCACTACCAGCATCTGCTGTCCAAGAGAAAATGAGAGTGGTGGTTAAGGTCTAAAGTTGTTAAATTCAATCTTATGGGCGGTAGGCTGTAAAGTGCCCTGAAGATGATGCGCTGTTCCTCAAGCTTGTGTAAAGCTTTGTTGGAACACTGTAGGAGGCCAAGAACAGAGAGAGAATGGGATGGAGAATTCAAGTGAGCCGGAAGCTCAAGGTCAAATGTGCAGACTGAACGGAGGTAGTTAGCAACGCAATCACCTAATCTATGTTTGGTCTCCCTCATGTAGATTGGAGATCTAGTTCTGGCCCAAATTAACTGGGTAAAAAAGTTGGCAAAAAGGTCGACAGATTAGCAGTGGGACATGTCCCAATACAAGATACATGGAATAGAAAATAAATATATTTCTCGAAGGTGAAAGTGGGTTGCAAAGTATAGATTTCCATGGATAAAAAGATTAAAACTAAAGAAACTTAAAAGGGAGGCAATGAGATAAAGTTTGGGTTAACATATTAAAGATATAGTCAGAAAGAATATAGAAAGTGTGGAAGGGAGGTGAAAAGGGAGTTTGTATGGTCTAAAAGGGAATACGAAAAAAGACTGGCAGATAATATAAAAATAATGAGTACGGGCATTGAGAAGCATATAAAAAGTAAAATAGTTGAGAGAGCATAGGGCCACTAAAGGATAAAGTGGAGGACAAATATATGGCGGAGATATTAAATAAATAATCTTATTTCAATAAATGATGGTGGGAGTGAGAACATAGGTCTATTTGAGGGATTATGGTACAATTCAGAGATAACTGGAAACAGAATTATTTCTGAAAAAGTTAGCAGAACTCAAGGTAGGTAAATCACTCGGCCCTGATATCATACAGCATAGGCTTTTGAAATAAATTAGAGGGGACGTAGCAGAGGCCCTGGCCACAATTTTACAATCTTCCTTAAATATGCAAGTTCTGCCCCATGACTGGAGAGTAGTACGTGTTCGAGAAAGGAGAAGTATAGGGCCCAAGTTTCCACATGATTTGCGCCTGATTTTTAGGAGCAACTGGTGGAGAACGGACTATCTTAGAAATCGCAATTCTCCACATTTTTTTTTTCTGCAGTTCTAGTCAGGTATAACAGTTCTACTTTGGAACAGAATTTTTTCTACAAAAGGGGGCGTGTCCGGCCACTGACGCCTGATTTGAAAGTTTCCACAGTGAAAACATACTCCAAACTAAAGTAGAATGGAGCAAGTGAAGATTGTTGTAGAACTGAAAAAAACCTGTTCTACACATTAAAAAAATCAGGCACAGGTTACAAATTAGGCGTCCAGAACGAGGTGGGGGGGGGGGGAAGGGAAATCATTAAATTCTATGATAAATCCTTATTTATACTTATACAAATAAATCCAACCTGAATAAACATTTATAAGCAAAGAAAAGATTAAATAAACCATCTTCCTACCTGTGTGAAAGTGCTTCAGGCAGGCCTTTCGGGACCGAAGGCTGAACGGACCGGCTCGAGACTTCGGGCAGGGCCCGTCCCCAGCACCAGATTTACAGGTAGGTGGCGTTGGGTTGGGGAGGTTCGGTTCGAGAGGGAGAGGGAGAGGGAGAGGGAGAGGGAGAGGGAGAGGGAGAGGGAGAGGGAGAGGGAGAGGGAGAGGGAGAGGGAGAGGGAGAGGGAGAGGGAGAGGGAGAGGGAGAGGGAGAGGGAGAGGGAGAGGGAGAGGGAGAGGGAGGAGAGGGAGAGGGAGAGAGGGAGGAGAGGGAGGTCGGATCCAGTCCGGGAGCGGGAGTCGGGTCAGGTCCAGAGGGGGGGGTGGGGGGGGGGGGGGGGAAAAAGAGCCCGGGTCGGGTCGGGTCCAGTCGGGGAGCGGGAACAGGAGCACGGGTGTCGGGTCTGGTCCGGAGGCAGAGGGGGGGGGCGGGGAGTGGGTGTTGGGTCTGGTCCGGAGGCGGGCAAAGGAGGGGTGGGGAAGAGAGCGGGTGTCGGGTCTGGCCCAGAGGCGGGGGGGGGGGGGGGGGGGGTCACGCAGCCCCAGTGAGGCCATTCAGCCAGGGCTAGGGGCTGCGTGCTTTGGGCCCCTCCCACACAGTTCGGCGCCTGGAGCTACAGCACTTGCATGCCCACTGTAGCGCGCATGTGCAGAGGTCCCGGCACTGTTTTCAGCGCAGGGACCTGGCTCCGCCCCCCCCACAGCTCGTGCTGGCTGCGCCGAGGGCCAAAGGACCTGCAAGTAGGAGGAGAATACCGAGGATTTTTTTAGGCGCACTTTGTGGCGCGAAAAACGGGCGTCCAGGTCGGGACTGCGCCATTCTAGGCGCGTGTGGAAACTTGGGCCCATAATGTGGATAAATGTGAGGTTATCCACTTTGGTGATAAAAACAGAGAGACAGACTATTATCTGAATGGTGACAGATTAGGAAAAGGGGAGGTGCAATGTACATCAGTCATTGAAGGTTAGCATGCAGGTACAGCAGGCAGTTAAAGAAAGCAAATGGCATGTTGGCCTTCATAGCGAGGGGATTTGAGTACAGGGACAGGGAGGTGTTACTACAGTTGTACAGGGCATTGGTGAGGCCACACCTGGAGTATTGTGTACAGTTTTGGTCTCCTAACTTGAGGAAGGACATTCTTGCTATTGAGGGAGTGCAGCGAAGGTTCACCAGACTGATTCCCGGGATGGCGGGACTGACCTATCAAGAAAGACTGGATCAACTGGACTTGTATTCACTGGAGTTCAGAAGAATGAGAGGGGATCTCATAGAAACGTTTAAAATTCTGACGGGTTTAGACAGGTTAGATGCAGGAAGAATGTTCTCAATGTTGGTGAATTCCAGAACCAGGGGTCACAGTCTAAGGATATGGGGTAAGCCATTTAGGACCGAGATGAGGAGAAACTTCTTCACCCAGCGAATGGTGAACCTGTGGAATTTTCTACCACAGAAAGTTGTTGAGGCCAATTCACTAAATATATTCAAAAAGGAGTTAGATGTAGTCCTTACTACTAGGGGGATCAAGGGGTATGGCAAGAAAGCAGGAATGGGGTACTGAAGTTGCATGTTCAGCCATTGAATGGCGGTGCAGGCTCGAAGGGCCGAATGGCCTACTCCTGCACCTATTTTCTATGTTTCTATGAGAGCAGAAACCAGGTAACAACAAAGCAGTTAGTTTGAGAACAGTTGTAGGCAAACTCTTCGAATCCATACTTAAAAATCCTTATGCATTTAAAAATGCATGAGTTAATCAAGAACAATCAGCAAGGATTTGTTAAAGACAAGTCCATTTTCACAAATTTAATTGAGTTTTGGGGATATTTAAAGTGATGTAGTAAATGTAATGGATATGGATTTTCAGAAGGTAGTTAATAAGACGTCTTACAAAAGACTTGTTCGAAAAATTCAGGTATATGAAGCATGAGCAAACCTAGCAGCATGGACAATAGCAGATTGGAGGTTGTCAGTGCTGGATCCACTTTTGTCTCGGTACAGATGATTTGGACTTGGGTAGAGAGGATACAAACTCAAAATCTGTTGAAACAAAACTAGCAGGTTTGCAAATAGTGACGAGGGCTGCAAAAGACTTCAGGAAGACAAGATAGGTTAGTAAAATTGCCAGACAGGTGGCAGAATGTGTAATGCAATATATTTTGTGGGAAAAAAAATCATGGGAGTACACGCTTTATGAAAAGATACTGAAGGGCATGAATGAAAAGAGACCTGAAAGTGTGATTTCAGCTAGGAAGAGCTATTAAAAAGGCCAGTAAAATTTGGGGGGCTATAAATAGGGAGAGGCATAAGAGAACAGTAAAGAAGTAATACAACACCCAATAGATCACCAATATAGTATTATGTACAGTTTTGATCCCATTATGGGAAGGACATTAAAGTCAGAGACTGTATAGCGTAGATGTATCTAGAAGATATTTTGCCACAGGGGGTAGTTAAGGCAGACACCACTGCATCTTTTAAGGGAAAATGGATAAATATTTGAACAGAGGAAGATACAAGGCTATGGAAAGCGTGGAATAGTTTTGGATTGCTCTAGCAAAGAGCCAGCACAGACATAATAGACCAGACGACCTTCTTTCGATGGAAAGATCATCTCTAATGACCAGGAGCTTAATTTGTTTCTTCTAATAGAAGTCCCAGAATATGAGCTGGATCCCATCGTCCCATAATTGCCCTGTGCGCATTGTATGGTACAGTAATAACTGTGGCTGCCATTCTGGCCATGAACCTTCCCGATATCAGATGGCCCGACAGGTCAACAGTGCGAAAGTTCTTTTACTGGCCTGCACATGCAGGTTGAAGAGTCAGCCTCATGTCAATCCTATATCTTTGCACCACCAGGTATTGAAACCAGAGGCAGTTACAGATGCCTTCAGAAGCACCAATGCAACTTCATTTTTACAGGCCCTGGAGGCAGCTGTAATAAAATGAGGAATTAAGTTCTTGGGCTAGTTTTGTCTGGATATCCAAGTACTCAAGTTTTAATAAGCAGGCTTCCATACAGTATATTTTAGAATTTTCGATCTGTGAGCTACCCACTGCAATCCCATTTCCCTGTATCCTTTAAAAAATACTTAATTTGAAATATTTTATTATTCCTTTTAAATTATAGTATGGATGTGAGATTACCACACCTGTTCCCCAGCAAGATTCAGAAATCTCCAGCTATGCAAAGAGAGACCTTGGACTCCATGTCCATGCTACTCAAGTTCATTCATACCACAATCTTTGCACATACAGCTGTAGACAGAAGTAGTCAAATTATTTACCCAAGTTTCTAGTCCAAAACCAGTGGCTAAAGATTAGTTGCATTAGCTCTGTTTATTCAACTGTGTCATCGCCTACACAAGAATTCAAAGTGCTAGACTCTCATTCCACCAAAGGAAAATCTCAATAAAGTATTTTAAATAGATGACTAAATATTATCCCGCACTAGTCAGTCAATCTCCTTTGGCATTGCTTACATGTCTTTTTTTTTAAAAGGGAACAAAGCCAGAGTAGTTGTAGCAGATATTAAAGATCCCTTGTTACTATTTTACTAGCTCTCTCAACCAACAGCAAAATAATACAGATGAACTGAGCATTTACTTCACTGTGGTTGTTGAGATCATGTTGTGCAAAATGGCTGCCAGGTTTGCCTACAAAGTGCATGCATTTCAATAGTAATTTATTCAGATGAGAATTTTATAAAAATTGCAAAAAAAGTTACATTGCATTTTAACAGAAATATTTCATTGGTGGTTGGAGATCCCCATGCGAGTGCCACTCTCCCAGGACTGCATATTTAACTCAAAAATAAAAATGTCTTCTCACAACGGTGAAGCCCAGACCCAAGTATTAAGGGAACCATACACAAATCCAAGCTTAGGCTCACATTCAGACCCTGGGTAGACTGTTTGGATTTAAAAAAAATAATGACCACATACTTTGATGATAGGAAAATAATCAGAGCCATCACCCTCATTTCTGATTTAAGGATCAGTTTATACTGCAACCTTAGTTAGCATCATGGCAAAGTGGTTTCCTCTTCTCTGCAGTGCTGAAGTTTAAGTAGGACTCTGGAGTTGGAGTCAGACCCCCACCCCCCACCCCAGGCAAACTGATTACAACTTACATTTATATGCTGCCTTTAATGTGGAAAAATGTCTCAAAGCTCTTAAACAAGACAGTTATCAATAGAAACATTTTTGACCGAGCCACAGAGGGAGATGTCAGGACAGATGATCAAAAGCTTGGTCAAAGAGGTACTTTTTAAGGAGCATCTTAAAAGGAGAGGTAGAGAGGCAGTGAAGTTTGGGGAAAGAATTCCAGAGCTTCGGCTAAGGCAGCTGAAAGCAGGGCCACCAGTGGAGTGATTAAAATCAGGGATGTGCATGAGGCCAAAACTGGAGGAGCGCAGAATTCTCAAAGGCTTGTCGGGCTGGATGAGGTTACAGAGACACGGAGGGGCGAGGCAAGATTACAAGCAGAAGCAGCAAGAGTGCAACCCCGGCGCCACCTGTAAAAGGTAGGCTCACATTGGCATCACATGAGCTTGATACCACACAAAGCCCAACTCCAGTACTGTGTCAAATCTTAAAATGCAAGTGATGTATCACATTTCCAGAAAGCCAATGTATTATTCCACTACTGTGTAGGATGTACAAGCTGGCTACAACATTATAGCTTGCATGGGTACAAGCCAAGCTACATTTTACATCAAACAGCTAATATGCATAAATTCAGTACTGTTCAAGGAAAAAAAAACCAAAGTAACATACTACTAAAAACTGGGATAGATGTGGGGGGGGGGGGGGGGGTGAAAGGTTATGATGATGTTAACTAATAACAGGATGAGGCTCAATTATCAATCGCCCCAGATGTGGACAGTTTACCAACACTCAGTCTAGGATCACACATGAAGAAATATCACTGACGGAAGGTAACTGACAGCGAGTACCCAAGTAGCCACATCCTTACAAATGCAACAATTTGCATTTATATAGCACCTTTAACATAGTAAACATCCCAAGATGCTTTACTGGAGCATTATAAAACAAAATTTGACACCGAGCCACATCAGGAGATAGCAGGGCAGGTGATTAAAAGCTTGGTCATAGAGGTAGGTTTTAAGAAGTGTCTTAAAGAAGGAGAAAGAGGTAGAGAGACAGAGGGGTTTAGGGAGGGAAGTCTGCCGTTTAGAGTCTGGGCAGCTGAAGGCACCGCTGCCAGTGGTGAAGAAAATCGGGGTGCGCAAGAGGCCAGAATTGGAGGAGCACAGAAACGTTAAAGGGTTGTAGGGGTATAGGAGGTTACAGAGATAGGAAGGGGCGAGGTAGTGGAGGGATTTTAAAACAAGGATGAGAATTTTAACGAGTCGCTGCCTTCAGGAAGAAGAGAGAGAAAATTGGAAAGAATTTTTTTTTAAATGGTCATCTTTGAGACAACGAATGTTGTCTGGAGAATAACATGCCCAGGTTTAATAATGAAGATGGATGAATGTTCTGGAATTCTGCATCATTATCATTGTGAATCTAAATGTTTTAAAACAGAATCTTTTCTCTCTCGACTATATGAGCAAGGCGAGATAGGTAGATTGTATGAGATCTGTGCAAAGATCAGGCTTGATAGGTTGAATGAACTATTCGCATTCAATGCTTCATGCTCTTACTTTCATTAAAAAGTGAAGAAACCCATCGTCATGTATCAAAAATACATAAATGAAGTATGAACTAATAACCAGTATTCTGCTGTCGAGTCCTAAATGTAATAATAAACTTTTATTTATATTGCACCTTTAACGTAGTAAAATGTCCCAAGGTGCTTCACAACAGTGTTACAAGACAAAACAGATAAATTTGACACTGAGCCACAAAATAATTTATTTAAGGCAGATGACGAAAAGCTTGTTTAAAGAGGTTGGTTTTAAGGAGAGTCTTAAAGGAGGAAAGAGAAGTGGAGGGGTTTAGAGAGGGAGTTCCAGAGCTTAGCGCCCAAACAGCTGAAGGCACGGGCCCCGATGGTTGAGCAGTTATAACAAGGGATGTTCAGAAGGGCAGAATTTGAGGAGCGCAGACATCTGAGGCTGAAAAAGATTAGAGATAGGGAGGGGCAAGGCCATGGAGGGATTTGTAAACAAGGATGAGAATTTTGAAATTGAGGCATTATTTAAACAGGAGCCAAGGTAAGTCAGAAAGCACAGGGGTGATCGTGACTTGGTGCGAGTTAGTACACGGGCTGCTGAGTTTTGGATGACCTCAAGTTTACGTCATGTGGAATGTGGGAGGCCTGCCAAGAGTGAGTTGGAGTAGGCAAGTCTAGAGGTAACAAAGGCATGGATGAGGGTTTCAACAGCAGAAGAGCTGAGGCGGGGCGGAGGCGGACAATCTTACGGAGGTGGAAAAAGACGGTTTGAGTTATGCTGCGAATATGTGGCTGAAAACTCATTTCAAGGTCAAATATGACACCTAGGTTGCGAACAGTCTTGATCACCCTCAGATTGATGCTAGGGAGAGGGATGGAGTCGGTGGTTAGGGAACGCAGTCTGTGGTGGGGACCAAAGATAATGGCTTCGGTCTTCCGAATGTAAATAAATGTAGTTTCTGCCAATGAACTACGCGCTTTATAATTCACTGTACCCTTGCACATTTAACAAAAAAAAGGCAGAACTGGTTACAAGTTAACACGTTAAAAGGCCACATGAGACTTGTGTAACAATATTGGTTATCTCCTGCTGCTCCTCATTTGGACACTTTTTTGACCTGCAGAGAATTATGCAGATTATCCAGTCTTTCGAAAGTTCTCCACTTTAAACATGTAAACCCGAGTGGAGTACCCAATGATTATTTAAAATCCACTGTGAGATAGTAATTTCCAATGGGAAGTTAGATTTTTATTTTAATTTCAAACAGGAAGGCTGGTTAACTTCTGGTCAGATTAGCTTTGGGGGAAAAACATAAGTTTCTCTTAATTTTTCAAACAGGGACGCATGTAGAACAGGTAAATATGTACCACTTCCGAAATGCATGCACACTATAACCACAATAACCACATTAATCAAATGTCAACTGTTATCATTTGCATCAGTGTATACAGACATTCAAATTATCATAGCTCAGGACTGTCGAAACAGTTCTCATTGAAACCAATGAATTAAGAAAAATCCTTTAGTTACACACAAATTATTCTAATTCTGGTTCTGTAAATTACAAATGCAAAGGATTATTTTCCAGAAATTATACATGTACAAAAAGGGTATGCATTTTGAAAGTTGAAAAAGCTCAAGAGTAACATTACACCATTTCAGCAGACAATTTCAATTTCATCAAATACCATACAAAAAAGAACTAAGCCCAATGTAAATTGCACACACTTTACTGCAGATGTAATCAACGGTTGTTTCTGAAGCCTTCAGGGCCATACAGCTTATGTACCACGCAGGCTCAACAGCCACACAAAGTTTGAATCACATTCCTATTATTTACATATATTTCAAGTTACTGATGGAACATCAAGAATTGTTACTGAGTTGCCATTTATTCAACAATGGTGCAAGAGTCTTGAAACAGACTTTGTTCAATTCCCAGATTCCAAAAACAAGAATCAGGACAAACCATTTAAGAATTATAAGCAAAATACAACAGAGTTGCCAAGTCATTGACTGACAGAATTCTTGGGATATAATGCCCCAGTTTAAGATTAGCAATGGTCAAAATAATCATGCCTTTTTATTGGTTGCAATTTGTAATCACAGCTACACACTAGGTCTTAAAGACAGAGCATTATATATTTAAAAAACTGCAAAAAAAATGGTCCTGTTAAATTCTGCTGCTTTTTGGCTTGAATTTCTGCAGTGTTGTACAGCAGTATGTGATTGGAACTATTATAAGGGTACAGTCAAAATTATAGAATCAGATGGGCTAGACTTTCCACTTAGATCGCTAGTGCCGGGCACTGTTCCAGCCATCATGATCGCTGGAACATCACCCATTTTTGGGATCGCGATAGCCCTGCGATGTGGATTGGGCCTCAGCGATGTGGAAGGCAAGGCTTCCCTAGCGACGGCCTTCTGCACATGCGTTTTTTTTTTGTTTGTTTTTTGCAACCTAGTTTTCCCACAATTCGGGAGGTCAGAAGTCATCCACACATGTGCAGAAGATAAAGGGGGGGGGGAGAGAGAGGAGAGAGGAAGGCAGAGAGAGAGAGAGAGGAGTAAAGATGGCTTTGACAAATGAAATAGATATACAAACAAATTTTGAATGGAAATGTCTGATTCTGACAGTATGCACGATTTGGGGGGGGGGGGGGGGAGGAAAAGGGCAAAACCCTTTCGTGATGAGGCCAATGAGGCACTGGTGCAAGAGGTCCATTCCTTGTGGGCCCCAATTAACCCGGGGTGGGCGTGGGAAACCTCCACCCCGGGCGTACCGAGAGATTTGGAGCGAGATCGCCAACGTGGTCTCATCGGCATCCCACGAGGCAAGGGGGTCCGACCAGTGCTGGAAGCGCTGGAACAGCCTGGTTGCTTCGGCAAGAGTAAGTATAGATTTTAAATTGTAATGATGCAAATTATAAATTATTATAAATCTCCAGGATAGAAATGAAGCTAGTTATTCTTACATATATTCCCCAAGATCTGGACAGGGCTATGAACCTGTGCCCTTTTTAAGTCGCTCTGGCTGCTGTCACTTAGTGACCCAGCATGGACTGGGGGAGAGCTGCCCTTGCTCACCATCTGCCCTGGGATACTTTAGCTCCTGTCATTGCCTAGTTCACCAGCTATCCTGATTTCCCACCACCCCCGGGTGCCCTTCAATGGAGATTGTAGTCGAGAGAGACATTTGTGTCAAGCATTAGTTCCTAAACACAATCTTTGTTATAACTATGCATCAATTGTGGATAAAAACCCTATTAGCATATAATGTTGGGAGACTGCTGTCTTTCCATGATAGTACCTAGTCAATTGGCTTATGCCATGCTCTTTTCGCATTTGCAGAAGTTCACGAACAATCAGTAACTTAAAGGCCCTTAAATAGCTCTCAAATTATAAACGCCTTCTTTAAGCAGCCTCTCACTTCCTCAGACGTTCAAAATGGCATCTGTAGTGCCGAATTCTGAGAGGAATGCCAGGTAAGAGCAGCTTTTCTCCAGTGATGTCCAGCGATCTTCTCGACGAGCGATCAGCTGGCGGCTGGCGATGTGCTGAAAATTGCGCTGGGTGATGTGTGGCCAATCACCTTGTCAATGTGACACGAAAGTTGGGCCGGCAATTTTTCGGCGCTGTTCCAGCCCAACTTTCCACTTTTTAAGCGAAATGGGCAATAGCCTGCCCTTTTGGACGATATATGGGCGCTAGCCCAGTGATCTCAAGTGGAAAGTCTAGCCCTATTTATAGCACGGAAAGAGGCCATTTCAGCCCATCATGTCCACGCCAGCCCAATCCCACATTGCAGCTCTTGGTCCGTAGCCCTGTAGGTTACAGCACTTCAAGTGCATATCCAAGTACTTTTTGAAAAAGTTCTACCACCCTTTCAAGCCGTGAGTCCCAGATCCCCACCACCTTCTGGGTGACAGAATGTCCCCTCAAATCCTCCCCCCAATTACTTTAAATCTATGCCCTATCTTGGCCCCTCATAATTTTATACACCTCAATAAAGGTCTCCCCTCAGCCTCCTCAGTTCCAAAGAAAACAATCTCAGCCTATCCAATCTTTCCTCAGCTAAAATTCTCTAGTCCAGGCAACATCCTTGTAAATTTCCTCTGGACCATCTCTAGTGCAATCACATCTTTCCTCTAATGTGGTGACCAGAACTGCACGCAGTACTCTAGCTGTGGCCTAACTAGTGTTTTATACAGTTCAAGCATAACCTCCCTGCTCTTGTATTCTATGCCTTGGTTAATAAAGGCAAGTATTCCATATGCCTTCTTAACCACCTAATCTACCTGGCCTGCCACCTACAGGGATCTGTGGACATGCACTCCAAGGTCCCAAAAGCTTCAGAAAACATCAAGTACTACAATTCTGATTGCATATATGGTTTTAATTCAGTATTGTGTAATTTTTATTGAACTGGCAATGATTGAGTGATTTTATTTAACAAGATACATGATTCTGATATTATGACACAATTAGCAAGAAATAATCTATAATTTGCAGGAAATACTATAGTTATTTGAAATGTTTTTTTAAACTTGATAGAATATTTAATTAAAACTTACAAATATAAAATATAATAATTTCTGACATTCCATATGTTTAGCAGGATGCTTCACTGGATAATATCACATTCCCACAGCTCTTCATTACTGAATCAATTCCCCACCTGAACAATTGGCTCAAATGAAATCCTGGTCATTTTCATAAAAGAAGCGGTGAAAGGATAGTTAGTGTGTACAGTACTAAAATGGTGGGCTGCAGATAGATTAGAGATGTGCATATACTGTTGGTAGAGTTATATATCATGGGATTCAAACATAAATATTAGATCTGCAGGACACAATGTTTGAGCAGTCCTATTCTGCTTCTCCCAGTTATGCCATTGATTATTTATATTCATGTACATAATCATCGCATGAGAAATTTATTGGCGGAGGGAGGGGTAGGAGTTGGAGTATGTGTTGAGTATTTTGCTTCATCAGCAAATGTTGCTCAGAGAGCTTCTTGAAGTTAACAATGCAACAGTGTGAGCGAGCTTAATTAACATATGGTTGAAATAACTACTACCTGCCCCCCTCCTCCCCCAACAATTCTTAAGAGTTTATTTCTGTCATCCGAGTCAAACTCAGGGACTTCAAGCAGCTTTCCTGCACCACGCTCTTTCCCTGCCTTTCCTTCAATGCCCCCCCACACCCACCACCAAAAAAAAAAATGATGGAATCAACATTCAGCAATTAACAAAAAAATGCTTCTTATTTAGTTTACTTCAAGGCCAACTGTTGATCAAGACACCCCATTATGGCTGGTTCACAAATTCAAAGCTTAATGAAACTTCTGGCATTACACATCCATTAAAATTCAGAAACTCTTAACTGTTCCCATTTTCAATATACGAATAATGGTTGAAATAACATAGATTTTGCGGTCGATGGCGAAGGGGCCGCGCTTGCTACTGACCTCGAAGAACTCTTCCCATGAAGATTTAGCGGGCTCTGTGGCCGTCGATTTCTGCTATTATGAAGTCAATTTCATTCTGGAGCCATCTATAGGGGATCTGTGGCATCATGGAACAGTGAAGTCATCAAGCAGTCTGAGCAGCCAGAGGTAAAAAAAACTCACAGACAGAAAACCAGGAAGTAAAAAGCACTGATCATCATTCACTTTTTAAATCATTTTACGGAGAGCGAAATAAAGATTGCGACATACCCATGGGATTAAGGTGGAAGCTGAAATATCAAAATATTTATTTTAAAAATCTATGGAATTTTTAATCATGAAATGAGGGAATGGCACTCTATAGACTTATAAAATTAGTTTTTCAGGGCCAGAGATTGTTCAGCATTAATGATGATTTAGTACACCATTAAAAACTCATTTAAACTTCAGTCAACAAGGCTTAACATTTTCAATGGTTTTTACAACGAGATTGTGCGTAAAAAGTTGAAGTTTGCGTTAATCATTGATTGCATCTACGAAAACTGCAACAGTGCACTCTGTCGAGGAGCATGGTATCACTGACTGCAACTTCCAGAATTCCGTGTTTACTGCGTACATGTGGACACCAGAGGTTGCTGTCAGCATTCACTGCCATTTCTGTGTAAAACTGACAGTTTCGCTATCATTACAACTGCAAATTCCGGGCCATTATTTAATTTCTCCCGTAAGTGACAAGCAGGAAACACCATGAAGAGACTTTTAACCACAAGAAATTTCACATGCTGGAATTAGTGGCCAATGTGTCAATGACGCCCATCAAAAACCAGCCGATTCTCAGTAGTTTCGCACACATCACATGAATCACCAACTAGGCTATTTGCTTTTTTCACTGGTTCAAAATGATGCACTAACACTTCATTTAATAATAAATTTCCTATGCAAGTCACAACCTCATTGATAAGGTAATTACAGTAACAGGATATTATACAGTATATTTCAACATTACAATGCCTCGATATTTATCCAACAGTCAGTTTTTGCTGCCTTCTACATCACCAGAATTCTTTAATTGCAGACGTCAATCATCATGAACAGACCTTCCTGTTGCAAACACTTCCTCTTGCTTTCAGTTAGTAATCCCAGAGACAAAATAGTTACAAGACAAATAGTGTTTTATTTTTATTATACCTTTTTCTTGGTGTACCTGTTCTGTGGGAAGCAGGTCACTAGTTTCCTTTTCAAACCACCACCACAGGGCATCATTATACTCATTATCCCAAAGCAAACAACCTCAAGATAAAAACAATTTACCTCATAACAGGATCATAATAGTGAAAGCTTAAGTGTCAGGGTTGCCAGATGGTCCAGTCAACCTATGCAATTACAGATATTTGTTATTTCTCAAATAAAAACAGAAAATTCTAGAAATATTCAGCAGGTCAGTCAGTGTCTGTGGACAGGAAAGACAAGGTAATATCTCAGGTAATCGTCAATTAAAACTATCAGGCAAGTTTTTTTTAAAAAGTTAGATAAAATAATTATAATAGTTCCTGCAAATCAGAGATTATTTCTTGATAAAGGATATTCATAATTGTGACATAATTATCAGAACTGAAATCTGTATTTCTCAGCTTGGCTACTTAGTTGGACAACTTGGAATGAGTTTTCATTACAGTGAGCGAAGGATCTCTCATCTCACAGACAGCTCAACAAAAATAGTGATAATAAAGCTTTAGGGCTTAACTATGTTAAAGGCACTAGATAAATGCAAGTTATCATTGATACTTTAGTAAACATGGTACTTCAATGCTAAAATGTAATTTTCATCCCTAATCCTCTACCCTCCTCATATCGGCCCCAAGTTTCCACATGCAGCAAAACAGGCGCCCCTCCGAGCTGGGTGC
Source organism: Pristiophorus japonicus (assembly GCF_044704955.1). Lineage (NCBI taxonomy): Eukaryota > Metazoa > Chordata > Chondrichthyes > Pristiophoridae > Pristiophorus > Pristiophorus japonicus. Next base: position 80,441,452 of record NC_091993.1, on the reverse strand, counting down.
CCGTTTTTCGTGCCGAAAACGGCGCCTGAAAAAAAAACGCGCTATTCTCGAGCGCTTTGCAGCTCAATGTCTGCTTGGGGGGGCGGAGCCTACCACTCACGCCGATTTTGTAAGTAGGAGGGGGCGGGTACAATTTAAATGAGTTTTTTTCGTGCCGGCAACCCTGCGCGTGCGCGTTGGAGCGTTCATGCACACGCAGTCTAAAGTAAACATTGGCACTCGGCCATTTTAAAAAGTGCTGCAGAAAAAATGAAAATTTGTTTATTGAACCCTTGCAAAGGCTTGCATTTTAATTTTCTTGATATTTCTGTGCGAGGGAGTGCATTCTGTAATTAAAGATAGACTGTGATAAATGGGACACATGCACTTGAGACTATTCAAATTCTTTGTAGCTGTTCAATTTTTAACATTTTTTAATAAAACCACATTGCCCTTCCATGATCAGCACTGAGGCTTCTTGCAGCTTTCTCCCTCCCTCATCCTGCCGTCCGTCAGGCCCGACGGCAAACGGCTGCCTCAAACACTGAGGCTTCTTGCAGCTTTGTCCCTCCCTTCCGCCCCGCCCTGCTGTCGGTCGGTCCCGACGGCAAACAGCTGCCTGAAAGGCCTGCCTGAAGCACTTTCACACAGGTAGGAACATGGTTTATTTAATCTTTTCTTTGCTTATAAATTTTTATTCAGGTTGGATTTATTTGTATAATATTTGTATAAGTATAACTAAGGATTTGTCGAATTTAATGACTTCCCTTCCCCCCCCCCCCCTCCACCCCACCTCGTTCCTGACGCCTAATTTGTAACCTGCGCCTGCTTTTTTAATGTGTGGACAAGGTTTTTTCAAGCCTACAAAAATCTTCACTTGCTCCATTCTAAGTTAGTTTGGAGTACGTTTTCACTGTGGAAACTTTCAAATCAGGCGTCAGTGGCCGGACACGCCCCCTTTTGAAAAAAAAATTCTGTTCAAAAGTGAAACTATTCTGCCTGACTAGAACTGCAGAAAACTTAAATATGGAGAATTCCGATTTCTAAGATACTCCGTTCTCCACCAGTTGCTCCTAAAAATCAGGAGCAAATCATGTGGAAATTTGGGGTCATCGTCCTACACCATCCAAGTGGCTATTCTTCATACGAGAGTCAGGATAGTGAGTTTTTGCAAGCAATTTTACCATGCCTTGGGTGGTGGCCCATCGCAGCCAAGCAAGATCATATTCATACCAACACTTTCAAGTGGAGATCACTAAAATAGAAAATAGGAACCTTGGCCAATTTTTCCCTTCCCAAGCACAGGGCTGCTGAGACCAGTCATCAGTGTCCAACCTTCTTGGTCTGTATGGCTCAATATGCAACTGATCCACATGGAAAATGGTTGTTGGAATATTATAATTGTACATCTTGTAAAGATGGTCTCCACTCTAATTTTCTCCTTCCTCTGGGGTTACCCTCCTCCCCTGTTTCAATGGAATGGCTAGAAAGACAATCACCTCCCAAACCTCTATCCAGCAAGTAGGATATACTTCAATATATTTGTGGTTAATTTCCTCTTCTGATTATTTTCCTTCCATATACAGAAGCATGCCACCACAAATGAGACATTCTTTCTGATGCACCGGACTTTAATAACTTCTACTGTTATACTTTTAAGTATTCAAAAACTACCCTTTACCCCTATTCTTTGCTTTTTAGGTTTCTAGATATTTTTCCTTTACTAGGGCTTCCAGTATATATATATATATATATATATATATATACACACACACACACACACTACTGATATTAAGCTGACTGGTCTATAATTCCCTGGACATGTTCTATATCCCTTCTTAATTATGGGTACATTAGCTGTCGGCCAGTCCTCTGGCAGTATGCCTTTTTCTAACGAACTAATAAACGCGAATAGTGCCTCTGCTATCTCTTCTCTAGATTCTTTTAAAATGTGCAGATGCAATCCGTCCAGACCAGGGGTTTTATCCTCTGAGTTTGATTAGTTTATTTAATATTTCTCCTCTTTATTTTAAATGTGGTTATATCATTTCTAATCTCATCTTCCAATGTCATGTCAAGTGTCCCTGGTAAGTACTGAAGCAAAGTACTTATTTAATATTGCTGCCATTTCACTATTGCTGCCTGTGATTTTATCCTGTCCATCCCTTGGGATATATTCCCATCCCTTTTTATATTTTTGTGCCTGTAGAATATTTTACTATTTTGTTTCATGTTCCTTGATAATTTAATTTTATTGGTCATCTTTGCCTTCCTAATTATTTTTGACTTCTCTCCTAATCTCTTCATATTCTCCTTTGTCATGTTCTCACCTGCTATCCATGTACTCTTTCCTTACCCTCAATTTTTATCTTATGCTTTGATTCATCCATGGTGTCTCATTCGTGTTTAGCTTGTTCTTGTTTTTTAGCAGAATGTATTTTTTGTGGACTCTGTTGAACACCACTTCTAATGTTTCCCATTGCTGTTCTACATCATTGTTGTCCATTTTATTTTCCCAAGTTCTATTCTCAGCCCGTCAGAATCAGCTTTTCCCCAATCTATTAACATTTGTCATGCTCATATCCTTCTCAATTATCTTAAAGCGTATTACATTATGATCACTGCTGCCTCGAGATTTTACTTCTCTTATCTGCTCCGGTTCATTTCCCATTAATAAATCCAGTAGTGAATCCTCCCTTTATGGGATTTTGACACACTGGGTTCGAAAGGAGTTCTGTATACATTGTAGGAACTCCATCCCCTTATCCCCACCACTTCTGATCAATTAATTTTGGGGTAGTTGAAATCCTCCATGATTATTCTTCTATGCTTTTTACTCATTAATTTGTTTGCATATTTCTTCCTCCACCTCCCTCCCGTATTAGATGGTCTGTAGACTACCTGTATTAGGTATCTCTATTCACATGGATTCTATTTCTGTTTTACTGGTGGCTGCATCACTCTTTTTCTACTAATAAGTATCTCTAATAAGTACAGCTACACCATCTTCCCTTTTTCCTCCTCTATGATTTCTAAATATGTTATACCTTGCAATGTTTAATTCCCAGTCCTGATTTATCTGTAGCCATGTCTCAGTAATCCCTACTGTATCTGGTTCCTCACAATGTATTATTGCTTCCATTTCACCCATTTTATTATGGACACTGTATTCATTGCTATACAGACAGTTTAACTTATTTTTAATAGCAGTTCCTCTCACTTTTTTTTTTTAAAAACCATTTTTTTATACTTCTGTTCTATAACTATTAATTCCCTGGCCATTTATGCCTCTTAGTTTAGTCTGTCCTATTTCGCTTATATTTAGGTTTGTTTCACAACAGTAGTAGGCAAAATGCTAGAATCTATTAGGGACATGGTAACATGGCTCTTAAAAAATTGTAATATGATTAGGCAGAGTCAACATGATTTTATGAAAGGGAAATCATATTTGACAAATCGGTTAGAGTTTGTTGAAGATATAACTAGTAGGATGGATAAGGGGGAACCAGTTGATGCAGTAGATTAGGGTTTTCAAAAAGCATTCAATAAGGTGCCACACAAGAGGTTATTACACAAAATTAGGACTCATGGGATTAGGGGTAATATATTAGAATGGATTAAAGATTGGTTAATGGACAGAATACAGAGAGTAAGAATAAACAGGACCTTTTCGGGTTGGCAGGCTGTAACTAGCGGGATACCGCAAGTATCAGTGCTTGGGCCTCAGCTATTTACAATCTATATTAATGACTTAGGTGAAGGGACTGAGTGTAACGCAAATTTGCTGATGTTTGAAAGTTAGGTGGGAAAGTAAGCTGTGAGGAGGACGCAACATACTGTTTACTCACTCGAGAGCAAGAAAAAATATTGCTCGCCAACCAATCACCAACCTGCTGTCCTGTGATGTCACCGGGTTGTTTACCCCAGGATGCTACTGGAAAATCTCGTTTTTTGAAACCCGGTTTAAGTATCTTAGTTATCTTATCTCTGGTCCTTACCTTATCTTAGTCTACATTTATTTATAGGCTACTTTTTGGTATGTTTAAAGGTTCCTCCCCCTCGACACCAAATTCCTGTTCTCACCAAATTCTTAATTTCCCACTGTTGACGATCCACTTAGTTAACATTGCATTCCGTGGTTACGCTCTATGCTGTAGCTCTAGAAAATAATTTGTTGCCTTAACAGCTGCAAATTGTCTAAATTCAATTCAACTCGTGATGTCAAGATGTACAATCTCAACAAGCCAATTTGTAAAAAAAAAATTACAGTTAAGCACAAATATCTTATGGCAATCTAACTCCACAATATAACATTCACTAGAACAATGTAAACCAAAGTGCTGTACTCTGGAAGAAAATGAATGTGTAGGTAATTCACTGGTGCATGGAATCAATCCTAGGTACTGCAATCTATTGTAATACATGACCTCAGACCTTAGTGTTCTACTAAGCCAGACAAATTTATCCTGTTGATGTACACAGAAATGAAGCAGTTTGAGGCATGTTTGGTTTGTTTGGGATTCAAAAGAAGTTGTCCACGAGGGAAAATACACAACTGTTTATTTTCTTTCTTTCCCCTTCTTCAATTCCCCTATGCCTATTATCGTCTATGGTCCCCAATAATCAATTTTGCAATTCCACTTGTGCTAATATGAGGTAGCACCAATCTTAAAAAAGGGCCCACAAAATGTACAGGCACTTTTCGAACATTGTTATCGCACAGGCGCTAGTGTCAGAAGCAGAATCAGCAGACCCAATCTACTTTGCTGAATCCTGTATCACTCTCTGCCCAGAGAAACACAAACTCAGACTTCCACTTACTCGCAGACAAATGGTGGTTAAATGTCAATGTTCATGACATGAGAGGAACATCAGATCAAGCATTAAAAATTAAGTTTAAAAACTCTTAAAGTTAGCCTTGTATTGGGCTGCAGTTGTCCTGAAGCAAATGTGAATACCACAAGTTCTAACTAGACAAACGCAACCAGCAGCCTACCCAAGGGATATTTCTTGAGCACGACTGTTCAAAAGGTTTACCTGATGTGTCCTTGGCCAAGAGTGCAAAACTACCTCTTCACGGTGGTCTCACACCTCTTACCAAGTATTTTGCACCAAAATTACATTACAGTTTCCAATGAAGCAAAGCCAAAGCCACTTTCCATGAACTGCATAATATAATATAACTAACCTAAAACAGCCACATTGTCACAGCCCTGGGAGCAAGGCTCCATCCAGCTTGCCCTCTCAAATAAAAGAAAAAAGACGAAATAATTGACACCAATAAACATTTACCATTACAATGCTGTCCTTTCACTGCCATGATCAGAGCTCAAATCCAGCCAGACAGAATGGCATTGCTTGCAAAAGTCAGGTAAATAAGTTGTATTACTAACACTGATATGTCCTTCTCCCATTCCACTTCGCATTTTTGTGCCACAAAATAAGTAAGATTTCAAATTAAACTACAGAGACCACAGTTACACGCAGATTAAATATTAGTTTGGCTCATATTAAAGGCTATATTCTTGCACCAGTGGTATAGTATACACTTATTACAACTTCATTCTTCAAAAAAGTGCAATGTACTTTCTTTTTATAACCACTTTCTCAAGTTTACTTCTGCAAGAATAGAGAAATAATGAAGTTCCTCTCTGACTAGCTAGCATTGTCAACTGGAAATGTATATCACCTTATTATTTTTGATTGATTTAATAAGGTGCAATAACAGATATTATATAACAGATACACAAATGGAAAGAACAAGTTGATATTTCAGACTGGACCCTTCTGAGAAGTTCTGAAGAAGTGCCCAGCCCAAAACATGGACTTTCTTGTTCTCTCCATAGATGCTGATCAATGTGCGCTTCCAACATTTGCTGCTTGTTTGAGATTTCCAGCTTACTTAATTTCAAAGAATACAGTTTACAATATTGAGATTAAGTTTACTTGCTTGGCAGACCAGCAAGCACCTAGTCAAAAAGATACAAACAATTACATTCTTATTGTTTCATTGGCTATTTTCTGTTCAAACAGAGTACTAGTGACATAAGGGGAACAGACCTGGAGGAGTCACCCAGCTTGACAGTATGCAGAGTATGCAGGAGCTGAACATTAATCACTAACTCACATTACCAGGTTCAAGGATAAATGTATCTGCCCCATCACGCTCCGGGGTTCCTGCAAGGCAGCTATCAAGATGAACTGTTTATAAACGAAACTATTTCAAACAGAAATTCGGAAACAAAAAGAAATAAATGCAAATAATTCTTGCTAATATTTTGATGTTTTGAAAAGGGAATCCCGATTCTTTAATTATAAACAAGTAAACAACCTTTTAGGACGTATATATACTAAAATTTAAAACCAAAAACAGGTTACAAAGGATTGCAACCATTTCCTCACTCCTTAAACGAGAACTTCAACATTTATTACTCACTGCAGATTGCACAACACGGTCACTGTGCAAGGAACCAACCCCAAACATACAAAACGACATTTTTTTGTTAAAGTCACTTCTCCCGCGACATCAGCTCGCCTTTGAAAACTTAAACCATCTCCCCTCTGCCATTCGGTCCATTGAGATATTTCTAAATGCGAAGTGATCGCCGCCACAACACTGGCCGCGTATTTACTCAACACAGGACGGGACGCGAATCGACACCAAGCATCCAACACAGCCGCTCCTTGCCCATGTACCACCCGCCTGAGCCCAGCCCCGGGCCCAACCACCCCCTCCTCATCCTTACTCGAGTCCCAAGTTGTTGCCTGACCCACCTGAGAAGGTTGGAAAGCTGAGGCAGGGACACCGTTCCGCCACCGCCGCCTGCCGACAGCCGGTGCCTGCCGCTCAGGAGCTTCTCCACCACGGCCACATTGCCGGTCCTCGCCGCTTCCAGCAGCTCCTGCTCCTTGCCCATGGTACCCGTCGGGTCGCCGCAGATTCGCCGAGCCACCGTTTCGATCCCCGTCCCCTCGAGTCTGCAGTCAAGCACAGGCGCACTCGCTACTTCTCCTCTCCGCCACCCTCCCTCGCCAGAAACAGGCGCAGGCGCACTCGCTCCTTCTCCTCTCTCCGCCCCCCAAAATATACGCAGACGCACTCGCTCCTTCGCCCCCAAAACATACGCAGGCGCACTCGCTGCTTGCCCTCAGCCCAGACCACACACGCAGGCGCACAAACTCCTCAGCCCGCAGTCTCGCTCAGGCAGGGCATTCGCCTGTCCTCGTGACGCAACCGGCCAACAAGATCTGCTCCCAGGGATAAAAACAGAAAATGCTGGAAATCTCAGCAGGTCAGACAGCATCTGTGGAGAAAAAAAATCGGAGTTAATGTTTCAGGTCGATGACCCTTCGTCAGAACTGGCGAATGTTCAAAGAACATTCTTAAGGAGCACTGAAAGGGGCAGAGGGGAGACAGAACAAAAGGGAAGGTCTGTGATAGGGTGGAAGGCAGGAGAGATTAGAGAGACAAAAGGGATGATGGGCCGAATTGAAATGGTAATGGCAGAAGTTAGAAACAGGTTGGGAAGATCAAGCGCAGATTGGGTGACCACTTTGCAGAGCACCTCCGTTCAATCCGTAAGTGTGACCCTGAGTTCCAGTCGCCTGTCACTTTAATTCTCCGCTCCACTCTCACTCTGACCTCTCCGTCCTCTGTCTCCTACACTGTTCCATTGAAGCTCAACGCAAGTTTGAGGAACAGCACCTTATCTTTCGTTTAGGCACTTTACAGCCGTCTGCACTCAACATCGTGTTCAACAATTTCAGAGCATAACCTCTGCCCATCTTTGACTCCTTTCCCCCCACCCTCCCCATTCTTATGTTTTTTTCTCTTTGTCTTCAATGGCAGCTGGTCATTATTCTGCCATTCACACCTAATCTGAACTAATCTTTTTCTAACTTCTGCCATTACCATTTCACCAATACCCTGTACAGTTGTAGCAAGACTTCCCTGCTTTTATATTCCACCCCCCTTGCAATAAAGGCCAACATTCCATTTGACTTCCTCTTTACTTGCTGTACCTGCATACTAACTTGTGTTTCACGCACACGGACCCCCAGGTTCCTCTGTACTGCAGCATTTTGTAATCTCTCTCAATTTAAATGATAATTTATTTTTTTATTTTTCCTGCCAAAGTGGATAACCTCACACTTTCCCACATTATACTCCATCTGCCAAATGTTTGCCCACTCAGCCTGTCTATATCCATTTGCAGATTCTTTATGTCCTCCTCACAACTTGCTTTCCCATCCATCTTTGTATCATCAGCAAACTTGGCCACATTACACTCAGTCCCTTCATCCAAGTCATTAATATAGATTGTAAATAGTTGAGACCCCAGCACCAATCTCTGCGGCACCCCACTAGTTACTGTTTGCCAACCGGAAAATGACCCATTTATTCCGACTCTCTGTTTTCTGTTAGTTAGCCAATCCTCTATCCGTGTTAATATATTACCCCCAACCCCATGAGCTCTTATCTTCTGCAGTAACCTTTTATGTGGCACCTTATCAAATGCCTTCTGGAAATCCAAATACATCACATCCATTGGTTCCCCCTTATCCAACCTGCTCATTACATCCTCAGAGAACTCCAGTAAATTTGTCAAACATGACTTCTCTTTCATAAAACCATGCTGATTCTGCTTGACTGCATGATGATTTTCCAAATGTCCTGCTACTGCTTCCTTAATAATGGACTCCAGCATTTTCCCAATGGCAGATGTTAGGCAAAACTGATCTATAGTTTCCTGCTTTCTGTCTCCCTCCTTTTATAAATAGGGGCGTTACATTTGCAGTTTTCCAATCTGCTGGGATCTCTCCAGACTCCAGTGAATTTTGGTAGGTTACAACCAATGCATCCACTATCTCTGCAGCCATTTCTTTTAAGACCCTCAGATGCAGGCCATCAGGTCCAGAGGACTTGTCCACCTTTAGTTCCATTATTTTACCAAGTACTTTTTCTTTAGTGATAGTGTTTTAAGTTCCCCCCTCCCTTTAGCCCCTTGATTATCCATTATTGGGATGTTTTTAGTATCTTCTACTGTGAAGATCGATATAAAATATTGTTCAAAGTCTCTGCCATTTCCCTGTTCCCCATTATTAATTCCCCAGTCTCATCCTCTAAGGGACCAATGTTTACGATAGCTACCCTCTTCCTTTTTATATACCTGTCGGCGTTCTTGCTATCTGTTTTTATATTTCTTGCTAGTTTACTCTCATAATCCACCTTTCTCTTTTTTTTTAGTCATTTGCTGGTTTAAAAAAATTTCCCAATCCTCTGCCTCCCACTAATCTTGGCAACATTGTGTATGCCATTGTTTTCAATTTAATACCATTCTTTACTTACTTAGTTAGCCACGGATGGTTCTCCCTTTTAAAGTCTTTCCTTCTGACTGGAATATATTTTTGTTGAGAATTATGAAATATCTCGTGTCTGCCACTGCTCAGCAACCGTTTTACACTTTAATCTATTTTCCCAGTCCACTTTAGCCAAACCTGCCTTCATACCTTTGTAATCACCTTTATTTAAGATCAGAACACTAGTTTGAGACCCAACTTTCTCACCCTCCAACTGAATTTGAAATTCAACCATTCGATGGTCACTCCTTCCTAGAGGATCCTTAACTATGAGATCATTTATTTATCCTGTCTCATTACACAGTTCCAGATCTAAGATAGTCTGCTCCCTGGTTGTTTCTACAACGTATTGTTCAAGGAAACCATCCCGGATACACTCAATGAACTCTTCCTCAAGGCTACCTTGGCCAATTTGATTTGTCCAATCAATATGAAGATTAAAATCGCCCATGATTATTGCCGATTATTCACAAGCTTCCATTATTTCTTGATTTATACTCTATCCAATAGTGTAGCTACTGTTAGGAGGCTTATAGACTATGCCCACCAGTGACTTCTTCCCCTTATATCTTATCTCCACCCAAAGTGATTCTATATCTTGATCTTTTGAGCCAATATCATTTCTCACTACTGCACTGATCTCATCCTTTATTAACAAAGCTACCCCACCTCCTTTTCCTTTCGGTCTATCCTTCCGAATTGTTAAATACCCCTGAATATTCAGTTCCCAGCCTTGATCACCTTGCAATCCATTTATATCTATTTGTGCCATCAACTCATCTATCTTATTACGAATGCTGCATGCATTCAGATAAAGAGCTTTTAATTTTGTCTTTTTACCCTTTTTCTCTGCTTTGACCCCACTTTCTGATACAATCTTATTTTTATACATTCTCTCCCTTCCTGTCACACTCTGGTTATCATTTCCTCCATCGCTACCCTGTTTAATTGCCTTCTCCTTTCTCTTTGACTCTTAAAATTTATGCTTACCTGACACCCTCCCCCCCCGCCCCACTCTTTTTAGTTTAAAGCCCTCTTTACAGCCCTAGTTATTCAATTCGCCAGGACACTAGTCCCAGCACGGTTCAATTGAAGCCTATCCCAACGGAACAGCTCCCTCCTACCCCAGTACTGGTGCCAGTGCGCCAGGATTCAAAACCCATTTCTCTCACACTAGTCTTTGAGCCACGCATTCATCTCTCTGATCTTATTTACCCTATGCCAATTTGCTTGTGACTCAGGTAGTAATCCAGAGATTATTGCCTTTGTGGTTCTGCTTTTTAATTTAGCCCCTAATTGCTGAAACTCCCTCAGCAGAACCTAATTCTTTATCCAACCAATGTCATTGGTACCTACATGGATCACGACAACTGGACCTTTCCCCTCCCAGTCCAAGTTCCTCCCCAGCCCAGAGGAGATGTCCTTAACCCTGGCCCTTCAGGACTCATGCTCTTGGTTGCAGAGAACAGTATCTATCCCCCTATAGTGTCCCCTGGCTTCAAGATATCATACTTGATTGGAACTGAATAAACCCTCCATGGGGTGCTCAGTAACCCAATATCTGTGCCAGCCTGCAAATAGCGGGTGTTATGCTAATGAGTAACTAACCAGCCAAGCTCATCAATGGAATCTGGAGTACACCTGCCAATTCGGCTAAAATTCTTCCTCTGGTTACTGACCCTTCTGCCACTGGAAACAGTTTTTCCTTATCTATTTTAACTAAACTCTTCATGATTTTGAACATTTCTTTTAAATCTTCCTTTAACCTTCTCTGCTCTAAGGAAAACAGCCCACAGTTTTAGTCTCTCCATACCACTGAAGTCCCTCATCCCTGGTACTATTCTGGTAAACTCCTGTGCACCTTCTCTTATGCCTTGACATCGTTCCTAAAGTGTAGTGCCCAGAATTGGACTAGATACTCCAGCTGAGGTCTAACCAGAGTTTTATAATTGTTTAGCATAACCTCCTTTCCTTTGTCAGTCTTTATAAAGCCAAGGATCCTTTATGCTTTTCTTTTAACAGCCTTCTCAACTTGTCCTGCCACCCTCCAAAATTTGTGTACATACACCCCCAGGACTCTCTGTTCCTCTGTCCCCTTTAAATTTATACCGTTTAATTTATATTACCTCTCCTCATTCTTCCGACCAAAATGAATCATTTCACACTTCTCTGCGTTGTTTTGCCTGCCATGTGTCTTCCCATTTCACCAGACTGCCTATATCCTCCTGAAGTCTCTTACTGTCCTCCTCATTGTTTACTACATTTCTGAGTTTTGTATCCTTTGCAAACTTTGAATATATGCCTTGTACACCCAAGTCCAGGTCATTAATATATATCAAAAAGAGCAATGGTCCTAATACCAACCTCTGGGAGACAACACTGTATACGTCCCTCCAGTCTGAAAAACAATCGTTCACCACTACTCTCTGCTTTCCGTCCCTTAGCCAATTTTCTAGCCACACTGCCACAGCCGATGGGCTCCAATTTTGCTTATATTGTCTATTATGTGGTACTTTATCAAACGCCTTTTGAAAGTCCATGTACACAACATCAACTGCACTACCCTCATCAACCCTCTCCATTACTTCATCATAGAACTCAATCAAATTCGTCAAACACAATTTGCCTTTAACAAATCTGTGCTGCCTGTCAAGTGCTCTGCATCCCAGAGTACTTAAGAAGTGGCACGAGAAATAGTGGAAGCATTGGTGTTCATTTTCCAACATTCTATAGACTCTGGATCAGTTCCTATGGATTGGAGGGTAGCTAATGTAACCCCACTTTTTAAAAAAGGAGGGAGAGAGAAAACGGGTAATTATAGACCGGTTAGCCTGACATCGGTAGTGGGGAAAATGTTGGAGTCAATTATTAAAAATGAAATAGCAGCGCATTTGGAAAGCAGTGACAGAATCGGTCCAAGTCAGCATGGATTTATGAAAGGGAAATCATGCTTGACAAATCTTCTAGAATTTTTTGAGGATGTAACTAGTAGACTTGACAAGGGAGAACCAGTGGATGTGGTGTATTTGGACTTTCAAAAGGCTTTTGACAAGGTCCCACACAAGAGATCAGTGTACAAAATTAAAACACGTGATATTGGGGGTAATGTATTAATGTGAATAGAGAACTGGTTGGAAAACAGGAAGCAAAGAGTAGGAATAAACTGGCCCTTTTCGGCAGGCAGTGACTAATGGGGTACCGCAAGGTTCAGTGCTGGGCCCCCAGCTATTTACAATATACATTAATGATTTGGACGAAGGAATTGAATGTAATATTTCCAACTTTGCAGATGACACTAAGCTGGGTGGCAATGTGAGCTGTGAGGAGGATGCTAAGAGACTGCAGGGTGACTTGGACAGGTTAGGTGAGTGGGCAAATGTGTGGCAGATGCAGTATAATGTGGATAAATATGAGATTATCCACTTTGGTGGCAAAAATAGGGAAGCAGAATATTATCTGAATGGTGACAGATTCGGAAAAGGGGAGGTGCATTGAGACCTGGGTGTTATGGTACATCAGTCGTTGAAAATACAGCAGGTGGTGAAGAAGGCAATTGGCATGTTGGCCTTCATAGCGAGAGAATTTGATTATAGGAGCAGGGAGGTCTTGATGCAGTTGTTCAGGGCCTTGGTGATGCCACACCTTGAATATTGTGTATAGTTTTGGTCTCCTAATCTGAAGAAGGACATTCTTGCTATTGAGGGAGTGCAGTGAACGTTCATCAGACTGATTCCCGGGATGGCAGGACTGACATATGAAGAAAGACTGGATCTGTAAAGTCCTTACTCTACAGTATGAAACCACACGAGGCACATTCTGGGGACACGGTCACTTTGTGACCTTAACTTTTTATTCAAAGGGCTCCAAAGACAATGACCCCGTGTGGGACCTCCCTTTTTATACCTGTGTGATCAGGTAAGGAGTGTCTCCCACAAGTTCACCCCTTGTGGTCAAGGTGTGCATCTAGGCTGAGTGTATACAGTAATACAGTGGTGTTACATTGTGGTTACATACAAGACATCACCTCCCCCCCCCCCTCCCCCCTCCACCCAAAGTGTTATTGGGATCATAGGTTTAGTCTTTCAGGCGGTCTACGCTCCCTCGTGGAGCGCCGCAGTTGGGGCTCTGGTTGTTGGACACTGACATGAGTGTCTGTCACCTGTGGTGATTCTGGCCTGTCCAGGCTGACCGCAGGGACTGTGCATTCTTCTTATTGCTCTTGTTGCTTGTTCACTGGCAGTGTTGTAAGCTCCATCTCATGGTCTTCAGGTTCCTCCGTGTCGATGCTGAACCTTTTTTTTACTTGGTCCAGATGCTTACGGCATATCTGACCATTGTTGAGTTTTACCACGATGACCTTATTCCCCCGCTTTGTCAATTACAGTGCCCTCAAGCCATTTGGGCCCCATGGCGTGATTAAGGACGAATACAGTATCATTTATCTCTCTACATCTCCCCCTCGAATTACAGTCATGGTACTCGTTTTGTGACTTGCGCTTGCCCTCAACGATGTCGGTCAGGACTGGGTGAATGAGGGACAACCGAGCTTTGAGTGTCCGTTTCATTATTAGCTCTGAGGGTGGGACCCCTGTGAGCAAGTGCATTCGGGATCTATAGGCCAGCAGGAGACGTGATAGGCGGCATTGTAGGGAGTGTCCTTGAATCCTGAGCATACCTTGCTTAATGATTTGGACCGCCTGGCCATTGGAGGCCGGTTTGAATGGCGCAGTCCTGACGTGGTTGATGCCATTACCCGACATAAACTCTCGGAATTCGTAGCTTGTGAAACATGGGCCATTATCACTAACCAGGATGTCTGGCAAGCCGTGGGTTGAAAAGATCGCACATAGGCTTTCCACGGTGGTGGATGACATGCATGAATTAAGAATGATGCACTCGATCCATTTCGAGTATGCATCTACCACAATAAGGAACATCTTACCCATGAACGGGCCCGCGTAGTCAACATGAATGCGTGACCATGGCCTGGTGGGCCAGGGCCACGGGCTGAGCGGGGCCTCCCTGGGGGCATTACACAGCTGGGCACACGTCGGGCACCTGCGAACACAGTGTTCCAGGTCTGAATCAATTCCAGGCCACCAAACGTGTGACCGGGCAATGGCCTTCATCAGCACAATGCTTGGGTGCTCGCTGTGGAGTTCCCTGATGAATGCCTCCCTGCCCTTCTGGGGCATAACTAACCGGCAGCCCCATAGTAAGCAGTCAGCTTGGATGGAGAGCTCATCCACCCGTCTGTGAAACAGTCTGACCTCCTCAGGGCATGCTCCGTGTGCGGGCGCCCAATCCCCAGTCAGGACACATTTCTTAATCAGGGATAGGAGGGGATCTCTGTTTGTCCAGATTTTGATCTGGCGGGCTGTGATGGGGGAGCCTGCGCTGTCAAAGGCATCGACAGCCATGACCATCTCGGCGCTTTGCTCCACTGCCCCCTCAGTGGTGGCCAGTGGAAGCCTGCTGAGCGCGTCAGCGCAATTTTCAGTGCAGGGCCGGTGCCGGATGGAGTAGTCATAAGCAGCCAGCGTGAGAGCCCATCGCTGTATGCGAGCAGATGCGTTGGCATTGATAGCCTTGCTGTCTGACAACAGGGATGTTAATGGCTTGTGATCCGTCTCTAATTCAAACTTCCTACCAAAGAGGTACTGATGCATTTTTTTTACACCATAGACACATGCAAGCGCTTCCTTCTCGACCATCCCATATCCCCGTTCTGCTTGAGAGAGCGACCTGGAGGCTTAAGCCACAGGTTGTAGTTGACTCTCAACATTGCCCTGCTGCAACACGCACCCAACCCCATAGGACCATCACATGTCAGAACCAATTTTTTTCAGGGGTCGCACAGGGTCAACAACTTGTTTGAACAAAGTAGGTTTCGCGCCTGATCAAAAGCCCATTCCTGACAGTCCCCCCAAAACCAATCACAACCCTTACGCAGGAGCACGTGTAGCGGCTCCAACAACGTGCTCAAGTTCGGCAGAAAGTTCCCGAAATAGTTCAACAGTCCCAGGAATGAACGCAACTCCGATGTGTTGCAGGGCCTGTGTGCTCGTCGAATCGCCTCTGTTTTGGATTTGGGCCGAATCCCATCTGCAGAGCCCAGAAACTCAACCTCAGGAGCCAACAACACACATTTAGACTTTTTGAGTCGCAGGCCTACCCGGTCCAGTCAGCGTAGCACCTCCTCCAGGTTGTGGAGGTGTTCCTCGGCCCGTGTCTCGACCCGTGATGAGGATGTCGTCCTGGAATACGATCGTTCCAGGAATGGATTTAAGCAGGCTTTCCATGTTTCTTTGAAAAATCGCGGCCGCTGATCGAATGTTATAAACGAACAGTCCCTCGTGCGTAGTGATGGTGGTCAGTAGTTTAGATTTGTCGGCCAGTTCCTGGGTCATATAGGCTGAAGTGAGGTCCGACTTGGTGAACAGCTTGCTGCCTGCCAGCGTGGCGAAGAGGTCCTCCGCTCTCGGGAGCGGGTATTGATCTTGTAGGGACACCCGATAGATGGTGGCCTTGTAGTCGCCACAGATCCTGACAGAGCCATCTGCTTTTAGGACAGGAACGATGGGGCTCGCCCAGTTGCTGAATTCAACAGGCGAAATGATGCCCTCTCTCAAAAGCCGGTCCAATTCGCTCTCGATCTTTTCCCGCATCACATACGGCATTGCTCTGGCTTTGTGGTGCACTGGCCTGGCGTCCGGGGTGATGTGTATCACTACTTTGGTGCCTTTGAAAGTCTCGACGCCAGGTTGGAATAGTGATTCGAATTGTTGTAGGACTTGTGAGCATGAACTTCGCTCCACAGATGACATTACGTGCCCGGGATAATCCAGAGCGGCAGCCGATTCACTAACCCATTGTGTGTTACAGCCAACATTGCACTGCCTAGCACCGGAATGATTTATTTAGTGTAAGTCCGTAATTGTGTCTCAATACATGGTAATTTGGGTCTACTGGCTTTAAGTGGCCATAGCTTCTCAAATTGCTGAACGCCCATGAGTGACTGGCTGGCCCCAGTGTCCAGCTCCATGCGTACTGGGATACCGTTTAATAAAACCCTCATCATCATTGGTGGCGTTTTGGTGTATGAACTGTGAATATTCGCCACTTGGACCCGCGTCCATCGATTTGCCCCAAAAGTCATCCTGCCTCAAAAGAACCCTCTTCTGGTCCATCCACCTCATATATTAGTCTGGTTGCAGGCTTCCTGCACATTTGAGCTAAGTGGCCACTGAGATTGCAGTTCCTGCAGACAAACTGTTGAAATCTGCAAGATCTGGCTGAGTGTTTTCCCCCACACCTCCAGCATGAGTTAAAGTTTCCATTGTTGGGAACAAAGGACCTATGGCCAGGCATTCCGCGTTGACTGTCCCTTTGACTGCTCTTAAGTACCCTATTAGTGGGTGTCAATGGCCCCATCCCAGGCCGCATTGTCCACTGTGATGGCGTGAATGTCCGTTCAGCCTGCCATTGTCTCTGTTGAAGTCCTACTCTGGGGTCTATTGCTGCCTGGGGAGTGTCAGACTGCCCCTGCCTGCCCGCAGGGCTCTGAGTCGCATTGATGATGTTGACTCCCTGATCCATCGCCGCGTTAGAGGCAGAATTGCACTCGTATATTATTTTCGTCTCTTCCTCCCCCGCCATGAAAGTTTGAGCTATCAACGCCGTCGCTTCCAAGGTCAAATCCTTGTTCTCAATTAATTTGCGGGAAATTCCCGCATGACCGATGCCCTCGATAAAGAAGTCCCTTAGCATCTCCCCCCTGCAGGCGTCTGTGAACTTACAGAGGCTGGCCAAATGCCGGAGGTCCGCTACGAAGTCCGGTATGCTCTGTCCTTCACGACGTCGGTGGGTATAGAATCTGTGTCGGGCCCTATGTATGCTACTCGCCAGTTTGAGGTGCTCCCCGATCAATTTGCTAAGTTCTTCAAAGGTTTTGTCCGCCAGCTTTTCGGGTGCTTGTAAGTCCTTCATGAGCGTGTAAGTCTTTGGTCCGCAGATTGTGAAAAGATGAGCCTTTCGCTTGTCGGTCGCTGCATCCCCCAGCCATTCTTTCGTAACGAAGCTGCTGGAGCCTCTCGACAAAATCGCCCCAGTCTACCCCAACACAGTACCGTTCCTCTGTGCTACCGGTGGCCATTCTCGTGGGTCGTGAATTCCCGTTTCTCGTCACCAATGTAAAGTCCTTACTCTATAGTATGAACCACACGAGACACATTCTGGGGACAAGGTCACTCTGTGACCTTAACTCTTTATTTACAGGACTCCAAAGACAATGACTCTGCATGGGACCTCCCTTTTTATACCTGTGTGATCAGGTAAGGAGTGTCTCCCACAAGTCCACCCCTTGTGGTCAAGGTGTGCATCTAGGTTGAGTGTATGCAGTAATACAGTGGTGTTACATACATGACAGGATCGACTAGGCTTATATTCACTGGAATTTAGAAGAGTGAGAGGATATCTCATAGAAACATATAAAATTCTGACGGGATTAAACAGGTTAGATGCAGGAAGAATGTTCCCGATGTTGGGAAAGTCCAGAATCAGGGGTCACAGTCTAAGGATAAGGGGTAAGCCATTTAGGACTGAGATGCGGAGAAACTTCTTCACTCAGAGAATTGTGAATCTGTGGAATTCTCTACCACAGAAACTTGTTGAGGCCAGTTCGTTAAATATATTCAAAAGGGAGTTACAGCTAAAGGGATCAAGGGGTATGGAGAGAAAGCAAGAAAGCCATGATCATATTGTATGGCGGTGCAGGCTCAAAGGGCCGAATGGCCTACCCTGCACCTATTTTCTATGTTTCTATGTTAACCCAGATTTTTCCAAGTGACAAATAACTTTGTCTCGATTTATTGTCTCCAAAAGGTTCCCCACCACTGACAGGCCTGTAGTTGCTGGGTTTATTCTTCTCCCCTTTTTTTGAACAGGGGTATAACATTTGCAACTCTCCAGTCCTCAGTCACCACTCCCATATCTAAAGAGGATTGGAAGATTGTGGCCAGAGTCTCCGCTATCTCCACCCTTACCTCCCTTAGCAACCTAGGATGCATCCCATCAGGATCGGGTAACATTTCTATTTGGAGCACTGCCAATCTTTTAAGAATCTCTTCTTTATCTATTTTTATCCTCTCCAATTTTTCTACTACCTCATCCTTTACTATGACATTGACAGTATTCTCTTCTTTAGTGAAGACAGATTCAGTGCACTCATTTAGTACCTAAACCATGCCCTCTGCCTCCACGAGAAGATCTCCTTTTTGATCCCTAATCGGACTCACCTTCCTCTGACTACCCTTTTACTATTTATATGGTTATAAAAGATTTTTGAGTTCCTTTTTACGTTACCCGCTAATCTAATCTAATCTCATACATTCTCTTTACCCCTCTTAGTTTCTTTTTCTGTTCTCCTCTGTGCTTTCTGTATTCAGCTTGACGCTCTACTGTATTATGATCCTGACATTTATCGCAAACCTTTTTCTGTTTCATTTTAATCTCTATATCTTTAATAATCCAGAGAGCTCGAGCTGTAGCTCTTCCTTTCCCCCTATGGGAATGTGTCTAGTCTGCCGAATGTGTACTTACAGTGTCAGCCGTGGCTCAGTCGCCTCTGAGTCAGAAGGTTGTGGGTTCAAGTCCCTCCAGGAACTTGAACACAAAAAATCTAGGCTGACACTCCAGTGCAGTGCTGAGGGAGCGCAGCACTGTCGGAGGTGCCATCTTTAAAATGAGACTTTAAACCGAGGCCCCATCTGCTCTCTCAAGTGGATGTAACAAATCTCATGGCACTATTTCGAAGAAGAGCAGGGGAGTTATCCCTGGTGTCTTGGCCAATATTTATCCCTCAATCAACATAACAAAAAAACAGATTATCTGGTCATTATCACATTGCTGTTTGTGAAAGCTTACTTGTGCGCAAATTGGCTGCCGTGTTTCCTACATTACAACAACAACTTTTATTTATATAGCGCCTTTAACATAATAAAAGGTCCCAAGGCGCTTCACAGCAATGTTACAGACACAACAGATACATTTGACACCGAGCCACATAAGAAGAAATTACAACAGATGACCAAAAGCTTGGTTAAAGAGGTAGGTTTTAAGGAGTGTCTTAAAGAAGGAAAGAGAGGCGGAGAGGTTTAGGGAGGGAGTTCCATACCTTAGCGCCCAACAGCTGAAGGCACATCCACCGATGGTTGAGCAGTTACAATGAGGGATGTTCAAGAAGGCAGAATTTGAGGAGCGCAGACACCTTGTGTGATTGTGAGGCTGAAATAGATTACAGTGATAGGGAGGGGCGAGGCCATGGTGGGACAAGGATGAAAATTTTGAAATCGAGGCATTGTTTAACTGGGAGTCAATGTAGGTCAGAAAGCACAGGAGGTGATGGGTGATCGTGACTTGGTCCAAGTTAATACACGGGCTGCCGACTTTTGGATGACCTCAAGTTTATGTACTGTACAATATGGGAGGCCAGCCAAGAGTGAGTTGGAGTAGTCAAGTCTAGAGGTAACAAAGGCATGGATAAGAGTTTCAGCAGCAGAAGAGCTGTGGCAGGGGCGGAGACGGAGGTGGAAAAAGGCAGTTTTAGTTATGTTGTGGATATGTGGCCGGAAACTCATTTCAGGGTCAAACATGACACCGTGGTTGAGAACAGTCTGTTTCAGCCTCAGATAGATGCTAGGGAGAGGGATGGAGTCAGTAGTGAGAGAATGCAATTTGTGGCGGGGACCAAAGTCAATGGCTTTGGTCTTCCCAATATTTAATTGGAGAAAATGTCTGCTCATCCAGTATTGGATGTCAGACAAGCAGTCTGACAATTTAGAGATCAAGGAGCGGGTTGAGAGAAGTGGTGAGGTAGAGCTGGGTGTCGTCAGCGTACATATGGAAACTGAGTCCGTATTTTCAGATGATATCGCCAAGGGGTAGCATATAGATGAGAAACAGGAGGGGGCCAAGGACAGATCCTTGGGGGACACCAGAGGTAACAATGCAGGAATGGGAAGAGAAGCTATTGCAGGAGATTTTCTGGCTACGATTAGATAGATAAGCATGGATCCAGGCGAGTGCAGTTCCACCTAGCTGGATGATGGTGGAGAGGCGTTGGAGGAGCTGGCTAACTGTGTCAAAGGCTGCAGACAGGTCCAGGAGGATGAGGAAGGATAGTTTACCTTTGTCACAGTCACAAAGAATGTAATTTGTGACTTTGATGAGAGCCGTTTCAGTACTGTGGCAGGGACATAAACCAAATTGAAGGGATTCAAACATTGAATTCAGGGAAAGATGATCACGGATTTGGGAGGCGACAATACGTTCAAGTACTTTGGACAGGAAAGGGAGGTTGGAGATGGGGCAATAGCTAGCAAGCACAGTGGGGTCAAAGGTTGTTTTTTTGAGGAGAGGGGTGATGACAGCAGATTTGAAGGAGAGGGGAACAGTATCTGAGGACAGAGCACCGTTAGCAATGTCGGCTAACATTGAAGCCAAAAAAGGAAGTTGGGTGGTCAGCAGTTTTGTGGTAATAGGGTCAAGGGAGCAGGGAATAGCTCTCCTGGACAAGATAAGCTTGGAGAGGTCAAGAGGGGAGATCAAAGAGAACCTAGAGAAAGATGTAAGTTTAGGGCTAGGGCAGGTGGGAATTACAACATTAATTACACTCCAAAAGTACTTCATTGGCTGTAAAGCGCTTTGAGACATCCAGTGGTCATGAAAGGCGCTATATAAATCCAAGTCTTTCTTTTTACAGGGAAATCAGACAAATGGAAACATTCTGTGTGGATTTCTCAGTAGCTTAGTCTGGAGATTCTTATACATGGTTGGACATCTAGTTGATCAATACAAAATGTATGAGTTTAGATCATGTAAGTAATCTATTCACCATTGTGAGATACTTCAGAGGCAAAATTAATTCCTATCCAATGTGGAAAGAGAGGCAATTTCCAGCAGAGGTCAGTAGATAGTGATCTGGGACACTGCCTTGTCTGGAATCAGCCAACTTAGCTCAGCCTAGGGGTCTTCATAGTCTGTACAGCTCAGTAGAATGCCAGAAAAACAATTTACCGCTGAGCTATCAGGCGTATCTCTCATACATGCACCTCAGTTAACAATTCATCCACAATTGATAAAAAGTGAACTCAAGAGAAAAAGTTGCCAATTAAATATCAGTGAAAGAGCACAACTGCTTTGCTAGAAGGGAAGTCAACCAGAAGGAAGGATATGACCTACATATAAAATGACACCCAAACACTTTGAGCTCCTAACAGGTATATACATTTCAACTCTTATATGCAAGTTTATGCAATATTTGTTTTAAAACAGGAATGAGAAAAGTGCCTTCAGCCTACCTGGCTGATCCTATCATTCAAGTGCATTTACAGATCCTTCTCAGCCCATTTTTTTCTTTGTTATTTTTCTGCCCTTCTCAAGTTGTTGACTCTTGGTGGGACAGCTCAAAAGCACTGGGCAGCACCTCATCCGAAGAGACATTCTTTTTGCATATGCCTAAATAGTAAGGTCTTCCCAATTGACCACAGGAGAATTGGGAACACCACAGCTGAACATCCATGTAGATGCAAGTTCCAGTGGAGGTCTTTGGATAGTGATCAGATACAGGAGACCTGGCTGAATTTCTGCTGCTTAGACTTGGGGAACTGAGGCCAATTATAATATTACTGTCTGTCACCCCAGATGAAATTAACAAACTCAGCATTTATGGGCCTTCTGTTCTTTGTAGCTCTCTGCTTTAGCCAATCGCATGGGAGCAGTCCTTTAGGTCTCCTTTCAGGTCCTTTTTGCCTTATCATCATCCCCCTACTGCCTGCTGAATCAGAAATATGTTTATTTTTTGACTGCATGAAAAAAAATCACTGCAGTAGGTGGCAGTCTGTTCCATAAGTCTAATATTGCACTATAAGGTGGCAAAAAAACATTGAGGTATGGATTACTAGTTCTGACCATTACAATGATATACAAATAAAAGGAAAAAACTTCACTGCTGGAAATCTGAAACAGAAGCATAAAATACTGGAAACACAGCAGGTCAGTCAGCATCTGTAGAGAGAAAACCACAGGTTAACATTTCAGACCATATACAATCAATGGTTGGGATAGAATGGTCACATCTGTTCCACACCAGGGCCCATACATTGAGACATTTTGGTGTGAAGACCCATATTTATCCCCTCATATTAAACTACTTTCAGTACTTATTTCCAAACAGCATTGAAAGTTTTTTCCTCCTGAGTGCCATTTTCATTTTGAAAGAATGAATTCTTACACAGCAAAAGAGCCAACAGCATCAACCCGACCTTCTAAACAGGTTCACTGTACATAGCTAGTTACAACAGAAAATCAGGAGAACTCCTGTGGACATTCTACCCCATTGTTTTTCCATAAACTCTCTCTGTCAGTTGACCATGTTATTTTCACAAACCCCTTTTACCTACACTTCCAATTGATCAGTCTTTTAAAAATGCTTGCATATATCAATTGTCTCTTCCTGTAGCCCTTGTATTTCAAGCAGAAGTAGTTATTGCTGATTCATCTCCATAGGCCTTACAGGGCCCAGTAGTATAGCTGGAATACAAATACCAAGAGAACATTTCAATCTGTTTTAACCTTGATGTTTGCAAATTAAGCATACTCAAGCCTATAGATGATACTTCAAGATAGAATTACAAATGACTGCAGCACTGGGAGAGTGATAAAAAGCAGCTTGTGCAGTCAACATCAAGTAACCCAATCGATACCATTTTGATTACAACTTAATACAATTAATTTATAATTCTATGTCTTATTAAAGAGAATTAAATAATTAGCTGCAGGTAAATCTTAATAAATTAATCATGTTGTTGTATGTTGATAAAGAAGCTATTGAAAGAAGGAAAGACTTGTATTTATATAGCACCTTTCATGACAATCGGGCATCCAAAAGCGCTTTACAGCCAACAAAGTACTTTTGGAGTGTAGTCACTGTTGTAATGTAGGAAACACGGCAGCCAATTTGCGCACAGCAAGCTCCTACAACAGCAATGTGATAAGGACCAGATAATCTGTTTTAGTGATGTTGATTGAGGGATAAAGATTAGCCAGGAAACCGGGGATAGCATCCCTGCTCTTCCTCGAAATAGTGTCATGGGATTTTTTACGTCCACCTGAGAGAGCAGACGGGGCCTCGGTTTAACATCTCATCCAAAAGACAGCAGCTCCGACAGTGCAGCACTCCCTCAGCACTGCACTGGAGTGTCAGCCTAGATCTTTGTGCCACAGCTGACACTGAAATTAAAATATATATAGAGTTGATGACCCAGTTGATAAAGACAGGACCCACTGTGTTACTAAGTTATAAAGACCAGAAGATACAGTTTCACTTTCAGGTCTGTAGTTATCTGATCTCAGTTCAGGTAACAGTTGAACTTCTACCATAAAAACAGAAAATGCTGGAAATCTCAGCAGGTCAGGCAGCATCTGCAGAGTGAAACAGAGTTAACATTTCAGGTCTGCGACCCTTTGTCAGAGCTTTTACAGATGGTCCCAAGACTCCTGGATTAGGAAGGGGAAAATCTAGCTGGGGTTCCTGCGCCTGATCACTATTCAATGACTCCCATTGAACAGTGTACCTCCACAGACAAATCATCTCTTCACACTTGTACCGGTTACATGTGAAGAATGAACTTGTGGGTAAGACACTGGCGAGAAAAAGTCAGTGTCTTGAAGAGAAAATTCTTGAAACATTAGCAGGAGGGATGGGTTATCAACCCCCTGAATAAGTTAGTCTCAATAAGTCCTTCAGTGGGGGGGAGGAGGTATACCAGACTCTTAATGTCTTCGTGGTGGAAAAAGGAAGGAGGGGCAGTGACAGGGCCAGAGCTTCAATGAGGGGCAGAAACTTCCCCAGTCTGCAGAGGTCCTTCCATTGGAGAGGTTGTCCAAAGAGTCCAGTAGAAAGAAAAAGAGTCCTGTCCCAGAAAGTCCTACAGTGGGACAGTTGTCGGCTGTGAATAAAGGTTCAGTGTGGGTGTAGGGGAAAGTCCTTCAGCGGGGCTGCGAGCAAAAACATCTTCAAAATCCTTCAGCCAAGTCAGGGGTGGGGAAATCCTCATTCAATCATGTCCATCATGCTTGGGGTGAGTATTTCCTGACTTACAGCAAGGGTTGGGAGGATGTTGGCCAATAGAAGATCTTCAGTGCGGGGTGGGGGGGGTAAATTTATAACCTGATAATATTGTCAGCTTGGGGAGTCTATAGGTCCATGGGAAAACCACACTTTCACCTAAAGTACAAGCAGCCCCAGCCAATGAGATAGTAATAAAGAGGGCTGGGAGGCAAGCAGTTGAAGTGATGAGTAGGTGGGCAAGATGGGAGCAGCTGAGGTGGCAGGCAGGAAGGTAGCATCCAAGCCTGTTAGTAGGTAAGATGAGAGCAGCCTAGTTGAACAGCAGCTGTAGCCAATAGTAGGTGGGGGAAAAGATGGTATCAGGCAAGCAGCCAATGCCAATAGTAGGTGTGGGGACGGTGGAGGTGGCTGAGGTGAGGAGAGGATGGGTGCCCAAGGCTGTGGTTTAAACAATTTGGGATTAGGGTTTGATTGAGACCTATGAAAGAATGCAATCTACATTAAGATGTTTATAAAAGAATGCTAGAAGCATTAGAAAAAAGGTGACAGAACTGAAGATGGTTGTGTCAGTAGAGAACTATGATAAGGTTACTGCACAAGATAAAAGTTCACGGGATTGGGGGTAATATATTAGCATGGATAGAGGATTGGCTAACTAACAGAAAACAGAGAGTCAGGATAAATGGGTCATTTTCCGGTTGGCAAACAGTGACTAGTGGGGTGCTGCAGGGATCGGTGCTGGGTCCTCAACTATTTACAATCTATGTTAATGACTTGGATGAAGGGACCGAGTGTAATGTAGCCGGGTTTACTGATGATACAAAGATGGGTGTGAAAGCAAACTGTGAGGAGGACACAAAAAATCTGCAAAGGGATATAGACAGGCTAAGTGAGTGGGCAAAAATCTGGCAGATGGAGTATAATGTGGGAAAATGTGAGGTTATCTACTTTGGTAGAAAAAATAGAAAAGCAAATTACAATTTAAATGGAGAAAAATTGAAAAGTGTTGCAGTACAGAGGGACCTGGGGGTCCTTGTGTATGAAACATAACAAGTTAGTATGCAGGTACAGCAAGTAATCAGGAAGGCAAATGGAATGTTGGCCTTTATTGCAAGGGGGATAAAGTATAAAAGCAGAGAAGTCCTACAACTGTACAGGGTATTGGTGAGGCCACACCTGGAGTACTGCGTAGAGTTTTGGTCTCCGAATTTAAGGAAGGATATACTTGCATTGAGGGCTAAACAGAGAAGGTTCACTAGGTTGATTCCAAAGATGAGGGGGTTGACTTATGAAGATAGATTGTGTAGGTTGGGCCTACACACATTGGAGTTCAGAAGAATCAGAGGTGATCTTATTGAAACATATAAGATAATGATATGTTTCCACTCATAAGGGAAACTAAAACTAAGGGACATAGTCTCAGAATAAGAGGCCGCCCATTTAAAAATGAGATGAGGAATTTCTTCTCTCAGAGGGTTGTAAATCTAAGGAATTTTTTGAATATATTTAAGGCGGAGATAGACAGATTTTTGAGCGATAAGGGAGTAAAGGGTCATGGGGAACGGGCAGGGAAGTGGAACTGAGTCCATGATCAGATCAGCCATGATCTTACTGAATAGCAGAGCAGGCTTGAGGGGCCAAATGGCCTAATCCTGCTCCTATTTCTGATGTTCTTATGGCAAAACCCATATTTAATTAAGTGTTCAGGAAGTACTGAAAAGGGAAATGGTGTAGCCATATATGGCAGAGTCATTGGGATTAGATTGATCCAGTGGGAGGGGTAAGCCACAGAAAGAACGAATCCAGTTAGAAATCTCTAATGTGATTAATCCAAGCTGACATTAAAGGGTTGCTACAAATATTTTAAACTAAACTTTAAATCAAATACCCTCTTTTGGCAAGGACAGTACAACCCATATATTTAGAAATTAAACTTTAAAGGAAACTTAGCAAATTAAAATTTGGTTGCTGGGAGTAATAGTGCACCCTCTTGGAAGGCTGCGAGCATACCGGTGGACACCCGTGCTCCGTATTCAGGGACACCCTGGCGCGAACATAAAAGGGTTGTTATCAATCACCAGGTCAACACAAGAAGGATTCGAGATGAAGAGATAAGAAGGGTGTGTGAGAACAGGAATGTTGTGTTAATGAGAGACTTCAAATCAACCAATTATAAATTATAAATTGCGAAAATCCAATTGGGTTAGATTCCAAGTTGGTAAGTGTTATGCATCACCACTTGGTGACTCAGTGCGTTGGAGAAGGCGCAAGAGGCAGAGCCCATCTTGACCTGGTATTTGTAATTGACCCAGGCAATATACAGAATTTGCTCCTCAGGGAGACAGTATGAATAGCTTTGGCATGATCTGGGACCGAATCATACCAAAAACCCGTTTTATAGCTTTAAAAGGGCTAAATTCAAAGAGATGAAGGAAAAATGAAAACACATGGAGGAGGATGTTTGTCAACATCTCCGTAGAAGATAATGGAACACCTTTAAATATTGTTGGACATGCAAGGCAAAACTATACCTCAGATCGACAATTTCAGACTACAGGGAGTAGATTTTGATTTTGTGCAATCGTGTAAAATGGGTGGCAGTGAATCGTCAACCCGTTTTATATTGGAACTTCATGGCTTTAAAATACTTCATTAAAGCGCATCAAACTGCGCACGGTGCTGCGCGGTTTGAAGTTGTGATCACAGTTGCACACTGTTCTCGGGGGTTTCAGAAACTGCTCGACGTGCTGGTGATTCTCTTGGCCCGGTGTGTGCAATTGTCCGCGGGCAGCAGGATTTTCAAGTGAGCGCCGTATCAATGCCGCCCACTGAACGCTACTTCTGATGAAGTCCTCAAGTTACCTGCAGGAGATCGCGTTGTACAAAAATAACATTCCTCAACCGATGTCCCATAGACCTTAAACACCTGAACTGAGAGATGTAACTCGGGTTGCCCACTCACTATTACCCGTTTTATGCTATCGTACAGTCAAAATTAACCCCAAGGTTTGTGACCATAAATCGATAAATAAACCAATTAAGAATGAAATAAAGAGGAAAATTGATCTCTACAAATTCTGCAGCAAGAAATGAGGGGCTCAATTTGATACATATAGGAACGTGCAGAAATAAGTTAAAAAGGGACTGAGAGACCTAATAAAAGGTTCGTTAGAAAATATCGCCAATAGATGTTTCCACTTGTGTAGGAGTCCAAAAGTAGAGGACATAAATGTTATGTATGTAAACATTGTAACTGTGTAAGACCAGAGGGCGCAACTGTTGGAGGCCCAAGGGTCACCTGCACACCTCATGCAGGGGAGTATAAAAGGTTGTCTGCCATGCTGTTCAGGCACTCTGGAGTTGTATTAAAGAGACTAACGTCACATCAGTTTTAGCTCACAGTACTCAGTTTTGTGGGGTCCTTCCATACCTAACAATTGGCGACGAGTAACAGATTACGAACTTTCACGCAGTCATGGCTCCCGTTGGTATTTTAGAGAGATTTGTAGAGGGTGATGATTGGGAAGCCTTCGTTGAGCGTCTCGACCAGTACTTCATGGCCAACGAGCTGGATGGGGATGATAAAGCGATCAAGCACAGGGCGATTCTCCTCACCTTGTGTGGGTCCACAATATACGGCCTCATCAAGAATCTGCTAGCATCGGAGAAACAACGGAGAAGACATAGACAGAGTTGTGTATGCTGGTTCGGAACCACCTCAAGCCAAAGGAGAGCATCTTAATGGCCAGGTATCGCTTCTACACGCACCACCGCTCTGAGGGGCAGGACGTGGTGAGTTATGTTGCTGATCTGAGACGCCTTGTGGCAACTTGTGAATTTGCTGGATTTTTGGGGGAAATGGGGGACTTTTTTGTGCTTGGCATCGGCCACAAGGTCATTTTTCGCAAACTGCTGTCCGCCGAATCCCTAGACCTGAGCAAGGCCATCACGAAAGCCCAGCCATATCCATGAGCGATAATACCAGTTAGATATCTTCCCAGCATCAAAGCTCACCGGCAAGTACTGTGCATAAAATAACGTCGCTAGCAGGCAGAACTGCATATGGCAGGGCCTACACGTCTGCAGCTGCAAAACCTATAATGACTCAGAGTCCACCATCGGGCGTGAATGCAAATCCATTAGCACTATGTTGGCGCTGCGGGGGTAATCATCGAGCCCATCAATGTTGATTCAAGCACTACGTGTGCAAAGGCTGCAAAACAATGGGGTACCTCCAGCGACTGTGCAAGAGTGCTGCAACTCACCATGTGGCAGAGTCGACAGAGGATGATCGATCTGGCGCGGTTCATGCAGAATAAACAAGACAGGCAACTCAATCTGAGGAAGAAGTGCATGGGGTACACACCTTCACCACCAAGAGCCCTCCAATCCTGCTGAAAGTCAAATTGAACGATATTCCGGTATCAATGGAGTTGGACACGGGAGCAAGTCAGTCAATTATGAGCCAGAAGGCTTTTGAGAAACTGTGGGCAACAAGGCACAAAGACCTAAACTAAGCCCGATTCAGACAAAGCTGCACACCTACACCAAAGGGCTCATACCAGTCATTGGCAGTGCAGCAGTTAAGGTACGTACGATGGAGCTGTGCATGATTTATCACTGTGGATGGTACCAGGCGATGGCCCAACGCTATTCGGCAGAAGCTGGCTGGGAAAGATTCGATGGAACTGGGACGACATCAAAGCACTATCTTCAGTGGATGATGCCTCATGCGCCCAAGTGCTGAGCAAGTTTCCGTCGCTATTTGAATCAGGTATCGGCAACTTCACAGGCGCCAAGATGCAGATCCATCTAATCCCCGATGCAAGGCCCGTTCATCACAAGGCTCGAGCGGTTCCATATATGATAAGGGAGAAAGTCGAGATCGAACTGGACAGATTTCAATGAGAGGGAATCATATCGCCAGTCGAGTTCAACGAGTGGGCCAGTCCGATTGTTCCGGTGTTGAAAAGCGACGGCACGGTCAGAATCTGCGGAGACTACAAGGTAACGATCAACAGAGTCTCATTACAGGACCAGTACCAGCTACCCAAGGCAGATGACCTGTTCGCAACGTTAGCAGGGGGGGAAGTCATTCACCAAGTTGGAACTCCGCCTACATGACACAAGAGCTGATTGAACCTTTGAAAAGATTGACGTGCTTCAACACGCACAAAGGACTGTTTATATACCACAGATGCCCTTTTGGGATTCGCTTGGCTGCTGCTATCTTCGAGAGGAACATGGAGAGTCTGCTGAAATCGGTTCCGCGCACCGTTGTGTTTCAAGACGACATCCTGATCACCACTGAACACCTTCACAACCTGGAAGAGGTTATAAGTCGACTAGACAGAGTGGGACCCAGGCTGAAATGCTCCAAGTGTGTTTTCCTGGTGTCAGAGGTCAAATTCTTGGGGAGAAAGATTGTGGCAGATGGCATCAGACCCACGGACTCAAAGACAGAGGCCATCAAGAATGCACCCAGACCACAGAATATGACGGAGCTGTATTCATTCCTGGGACTCCTCAACTATTTTGGTAACTTTCTACCCAGGTTAAGCACTTTGCTGGAACCATTGTATATGTTGCTACGTAAGGGTGACGACTGGGTTTGGGGTAAATCTCAAGAGACAGCCTTTGAGAAGGCCAGAAATCTACTTTGTTCTAATAAGTTACGTGTACTGTATGACCCATGTAAACGATTAGTGCTAGCTGGTGATGCATCTTCGTACGTAGTCGGCTGTGTGTTACAGCAAACCAATGTATCGGGCAAACTTCAACCGGTTGCATATGCGTCTAGAAGTCTGTCTAAGGCTGAAAGAGCCTACAGTATGGTCGAGAAAGAGGCGTTAGCATGTGTATATGGGGTTAAGAAAATGCACCAATACCTATTTGGACTTCGGTTTGAGCTTGAAACCGACCACAAACCGCTCATTTCGCTGTTTTCAGAAAGCAAAGGTATAAACACCAATGCTTCGTCCCGCATCCAAAAATGGGCAGTAGCATTATCCGCTTATGACTATGTTATCCACCACAGACCAGGCACAGAGAACTGTGCTGAAGCCCTCAGTCAGCTACCATTGCCCACTACCGGGGTGGAAATGGCGCAGCCCGCAGACTTGCTTCTGGTCATGGATGCTTTTGAGAGCGAGGGTTTACCCGTCACTGCTCGCCAGTACAGGACCTGGACCAGCCAGGATCCTGTGCTATCACTTGTAAAAAGTTGCGTCCTCAATGGGAGTTGGTCGGCCGTTCCCGGGGAAATGCAAGATGAAATTAAGCCGTTTCACCGACGCAAAGATGAAATGTCCATCCAGTCGGATTGTCTCTTTTGGGGTAATCACGTGGTTTTGCCAAAAAAAGGCAGGGAAACATTTATGCGCGACCTACACAATACCCACCCAGACATAGTCATGATGAAGGCCATTGCCAGGTTGCATGTTTGGTGGCCCGGCATTGACTCGGACTTAGAGTCACGCGTACTCCAGTGCAACACATGCTCACAATTAAGCAATGCACCAAAGGAGGCTCCATTGAGACTGTGGTCATGGCCCTCCAAACCATGGTCCAGGATCCACGTAGATTTTGCTGGCCCCTTTCTCGGAAAGATGTTTTTAGTTGTAGTGGACGCTTACTCTAAATGGATTGAATGCATAATCATGTCATCCAGCACATCCACTGCCACCATTGAAAACCTCCGGGCTATGTTCGCCACCCATGGCTTACCTGACGTCCTTGTCAGTGACAATGGACCATGTTTCACCAGCTCGGAATTCAACGAGTTTATGACCCGCAATGGCATCAAGCATGTCAGGTCTGCCTCGTTTAAGCCCGCATCCAACAGTCAAGCAGAACGGGCAGTCCAAACTATCAAGTAGATACACGTGATGGAAGGCTGCTTGCAGATCCGCTTATCTCGGGTTCTGCTCAGCTACCGATCGTGACCCCACTCGCTTACTGGGGATCCCCCTGCAGAATTGTTAATAAAGAGAGCACTCAAAACCAGGCTCTCCCTATTCCACCCGGATCTAAATGACCATGTGGAAACCCAGCATCACCGGCAAAACATGTACCACGATCGCGTGGCTATATCGCATGACATTGATGTTAACGACCCTGTGTTTGTCCTGAATTACTGTCATTGTCCTAAATGGGTCACTGGTACTGTCTTGCCCAAGGAGGGAAATAGAGTGTTTATAGTCAAACTACTGAATGGACAAACCTGCAGAAAGCATTTGGATCAGACCAAACTGCGGTTCACCAACAACCAGGAACAACCTGAAGAGAATCACCATCATCGATCCACCAACATACACCCAACCAGCAATCGACCTCGCTGTCATCAAGAGGATGAACCCACCATTCCCAACAGTCCTGTCAGACCAGCCGCGCCGCAGTGCAGCAATGGTCCGACCAACTCACCCATGCCAGAGTTTGAACTCAGACACTCAACCAGGGAGCGTAGGGCCCCGGATCGTCTCAACTTGTAAATAATTTGTATCAAAGACTTTGGGGGAGGGGGGGGGTGTGGAATGATGTTATGTACGTAAACATTGTAACTGTGTAAGACTTGCCACCAGAGGGAGCAACTGTTGGAGACCCAAGGATCCACCTGCACACCACGTGCAAGGGAGTATAAAAGGTTGTCTGCCATGCTGCTCAGGCACTCTGGAGTTGTATTAAAGAGACTAAGGTCACATCAGTTTTAGCTCACATCATTCAGTCTTGTGGAGTTCTTCCATACTTAACAATAAATATAAGATAGTTACTAATAAACCCAACAAGGAATTCAGGAGAACTGTCTTTACCCAGAGAGTGAATAGAATGTGGGACCCGCTACCTCAGGGAGTAGTTGAAGCGAATGGCACAGATGCATTTAAGGGGAAGCTCGATAAGTACACGAGGGAGAAAAGCAGAGAAGGATATGCTGATGAGGTTACATGAAGTAAGGTTGGAGGAGGCTTGTGTGGAGATAAACATCGACACAGATCAGTTTGGCCGAATGGCCTGCTTCTGTGCTGTAAATTCTATGTTATACTATGTAACATTAAAAAATGCAACAGGCCTGAACCTGACAATGAGCATAAGATAGTAAATATTTGGAATAATTACTTCCTCAAAGTATTGATGAGGGAAGATGTCTTCCCCCCCTAAAAGGAGTACCATGGCAACATTCAAGATTTTGATATAAATGAGATTGAACAAGCTGAGAGAGCTTCACATAAATAAATCCACAGAATCAAATGCTTTATCCCAGAGTGTTGGGATGGGCTTGTGAGAAGATTTATGAGGAAGGCACACTCAGAAGGTACCAGTAGATTGGAAGCAGGTGCACATGTTCAAAAAGAATGACATAACAGGCACAGACAACAATAGACCAATTTTACTTCAAGTCCAGGTAAAATAATGAAATTGATTGTCATGAATAAACTTGTCAACACGATCTTAGATGGGGAGATCCTGTCCGAGAAATCTTCTTGATTTCTTTAAGGAAGGGACAATCCAAGTTGACTGTGGTAAACTGTACAATATTGAGTACTTAAACTTCCAAAAGGCATTTGATAAAGTTCCCCATACAAAAGATTTCTAACTAAGCTCAAAGCTGTAGGGATTCAGAGAAAAACATAGTTATGGATAAGAAAAGGGGTAATGTATGTGCGGGGTCGGGGGGCAGGGCAATACTGAGTTGGGTGCCCAGGACTGTTGGAACTACTTTTACTAATTGACATCAGTGACATGTAATCTGAAACTCAATGGTTAACTCGTGGTTAAATTTGCAGATGACACCAAATAGCTACAGTTGAAGCTGAAAGAGATCTAAGTGTCTTAGAGTCAATGCTCAACTAATGCCGAGCAGGAATCAAAAGCAATTAAAATGTTGAACTTCATATCTAAAAGCATAGATTACAAGGCAGAGGAAGTTGTGATCAAACTCTACAGTGCTATGGTCAGACCACACTTTAAGGACTGTATCTAAGTCTGGTTGCCAGGAAACAAGGGAGATTCAAGTGCTAGAGGCAGTGCAGAAAACAACCACAATACTGACAAAAGAAAGAACTTGCATATATATAATGCCTTTCAAGACGTCAGGATGTCCCAAAGTGCTTTACAGCCAATAAAATACGATTGAAGTGTAGTCACTATTGTAATGTGGGTAATGTGACAGCCGTTTTGCGCACAACAAGGTCCCACAACAGTAATGTGATAATTGCCAGATGATCTGCTTTAGTGATGTTGTTTGAGAGATAAATATTGGCCAGGATACCGTGATTATTGATTCCTCGCATCAGGGGTCTGAGTTAAGAGGAAAGACTGGAGAGTCTTGAGGCTAGAATTTGCTTTCCGATTGCCCAGTTATTGCCCAGTTACTGCCCATTTTGTGAAATAGCACCCTGTACCGCCTGTTTCACATCCCGATTATCGGCGGCGGTAATTTGGGCCTACCATTACCGCCAGCGTTGCTGGAAGCCCCCACCCACACTGGACCCCCAGAAATCACGGAAAATTCCCTGCCAGTGCTAATTTCAATGAAAAAGATTTTTTTAAGGCCCGCTCCCGCCCGTTATTACTGTGATCAGAACCGTCCATTTATGAAGTACTTATCTGACTTGGGCCCAGCGTTATGCCTCCCTCCATTTTCTTTTCAGCTTTACAGTGGCCCAGAAGATTGGTTTAATGAAGAAAATCTTTGTTGGGGTATAGTACAACAGGCACCAAATGCCCACTTGTACATCACCCCAATGGCTATTTTTATTTTGTGTTCCTGATGTGTAAATTAGTCGCATTGCAATTTGTAAGAAAGCTTTTAGGTTTTCCAGCAAACTTTCTCTTTAAGTGCTTAGATGCTGATACATTAGGGCCAGAACTTCAGTGTGTGAGTACAGTTAATATAAGCAGGCTTTTCAATTGGAGTGACATATTGGCCATGCTTGATCCTATCGTTGCTCAACAAAGTCAGGAGTCAGAACCTTGGCTGATTTACTGCACCTTCTGCCCTCGCGCAACCCCCGCACCACACCGCAGCCAAGGAGCTCTAAGGCCATTGCCCCTCCCCCGCACCCCAGCCAAGGAGCGCTAAGGCCACTGTAGCGTCCACACTGGCACCGGAGTCAGGAGTCAGAACCTTGGCTGATTTACTGTACCTTACCCCGCCTCCATCCCACCCCAACACCACCTCCCCTCCCTCGCCATGTCTTGATAACTCCTGTGAATTCAGAGACACATTGAACTCAGACGTTCCCAATCGAACATTATTTAAAAAATAAACCCAATTAGATTGCAGATGTTTCGCATCTGTTTGAATGGAGTAAATGACCAGTACCTGTGTAACATGCTGAGGGGCTGATTCTGTGGGTGGTAAGTATGTATTTTGTAAAATA
Organism: Pristiophorus japonicus; assembly: GCF_044704955.1. Lineage (NCBI taxonomy): Eukaryota > Metazoa > Chordata > Chondrichthyes > Pristiophoridae > Pristiophorus > Pristiophorus japonicus. Next base: position 80,406,604 of record NC_091993.1, on the reverse strand, counting down.
AATATAACCACTCAGGAAGAAGTCATTGGAGGCATGTCCACTGAGCTATTCATTGCTGAACATGAATTATTTCTGGGAAATTTTCTTCCCCTCTCGCCCCCTCCCTCCCCTTTACTGATGCTGACTGTAGCGGGACCACAGACGGGGGAGGGGTTGTGTCCACGCAATGGGGCCTCATCCAAGTCACTGTGTGTACAGAACAACCTTGGTGGGGTAGAGAAAGAAGTCAATCATTGGTGTTTAGAGTGACCTGAGAGGGGGGGGAGGAAGGATCTCAGTCACTGGGTGTACAAGGAGACCTGGGAGCCGGGGGGGGGGGGGGGGAATGTGGGGGAGGGAGGGTGTCAGTCGCTAGGTGTACATCCAAGTAACCATTCTTCACGTGGCTTGACAGTGTGGTCGTGGGGCTATTCAACTGTAGCAGGTGTGACAACTGTAATGTATGCACCTGTGAGAATGCTCATAGGTTGGTAGAGCTGTTGCATTGTGAGGGGCTTACCCAGTTACGTAATGTTCACAAGACTCAAGAAAACTCCAGTCAGTTGGGTCTAGGTCATCCAAGATGAGGTATAGGTTTACAAGGGACACCATCAATCACACATTTAAAGTTGTCTTTCCTAAAAGTTGTCAAATGGGATATATTTTCACCTTCCCAGAAGTGAGTGAGACACAGCAGAAGAATGGTTTAGTTGAATAACATTTTATATAAAACTTGTAATTTGTATTAAAGTTGGACAATGTAATAAAATAACATATCTTTTATGAATACAAATTTTCACAACAAAAAACATTATGAACAACAAACAGCAACAACAACAACAGTATAAACACCAGTGAAAACACCCCTGCACCCTCCCACAGTTCTACCTGCGGCCACCTTTCCCAACGCCTTTCCTCTCCAATCCCCCCAACCCTTGGCCCTGACCCCCTCCTCTTCCTGCTGCTAACAATAGCCCTGGCCCTGCCCAGGTTGGGAGCGGTACATCATGCACCAGCAGAGCACCACGAGCGTGACTGCTGGGGTGGGGGGGGGCGCGAGAATAGCAACGCTGTGTTTGGGGGTTCTGGAGAAGATGGAGGGGCTTAGGACCCATCTTCAAAGTCGGAAGAAACTGGTTCCTCCCAACGATCAGATGCTGTCACCATTGGTGGTATGGCACCTTGAGGTGCAGTGCCATATCCCAAGACCATCGATTGCCGCATTGGCAAAGGCGGTCCGGGTGTTCTCCCTCACCATGGGGGTCGATGTGCGCCGTTGCAGTCCGCTTGGTCCCGCTTCCTCAGGCCGGAATCCAAGAGAGTTAGATTCCGAGGAACCAGTGGCCGCAGGTAGAAAGGACCCTTGAAGTCCCGCCACCCCTCGCTCCTCATGCAACAGCAGCGTGATAACACTTTGAGGAGTGTTCTCCTCCAGCTCCGTCTCCTCCACCACCATCTCTTTATTTGGTCTTCCCTGTAATGACTCCTCTCTGGGAGGGGCAGGCGGCTCCACCTGTGCAACTGTAAAAACATAACATTAATGGTTGGCGACAGGGGAGAGGAGGGATCAGAGGTAACATCAGAGCAATTCACTTTGCGCAGGCTTATGTGGAGAACAAACATTTTTACTGAGAATCATTATATGAAAGTATCATAAGCAAAGTATAGAGAAAGTACATGACATAACAAAACTTCAGTCCCAAACAGTTTGGTTTCCAAGTGGCACAGTGTGATCAACAAAAAAATCATGTCACAACTAACAATATTTCTTGCTCCCAGCATTATATTACATTCTACAGTATATTGCCATAAGATTGAATTACATGACCGCATTACAGTCCAGGGATTATGCAGACATACCCTCCGGGAGAACTGGTTCGGCACCAACACATGTGGCGGTGCGATCATACGCCCACATCAGGGCTGCAGTGCATTCCTCGAGGTCCGTCAGAGGAATAGTCTTCGACGGACCACCACCCATTTTGCAGAGTTCCGCCCTAATGTCGGCTAGTTTTATTCTGCAAAGGTGACAAAAAATGTGTGTGAACTAATTTGACAGCTACTAATACCGAACACACACAGACATACATACACATACACACATATATATATTGCGCATGTGCAGGGACACCCTTGACCCTGAAATCACGGGAGAATGACCGCGCATGCGCAGAGAAGGTTTTCTGGCCATTTTCTGCAGTGGTTCTGCTTCCCTTACTAAAGGTAAGGAGATCGCCGACTTTTCTCGCGTTCTCGCCGCCCGCTCCAGTCCGCAATTGCTGGGCTTCGCCACCGCCGACATTGAGGACCCAAAAACCGCAGGAGCGCGCACCAGCGGTATTCCGGCGGTTAAAAAGGTGCAACCGACAGAATACCGCGAAGGATCCGACACCAGCGATCGGAGGGGAAATTCTAGCCCTTGGACTTTTCACCCTGGAAAGAAGGTGCCTGAGAGTAATGTTTCTTGTAAGCTGCGCTTTGTTCCGCACAGGCTGTTTCTTTTAATGCTTGGTCCCTTTAAATTTCTGTGTCTGTGCAGTATTTACAATGTAAAAGCCAGTGTATGGCCTGGGTAGGACCTTTCCCATTACTGCGCGGCCCTTAGATGGACATTGTCTGAGAGGCAATGATATAGTGATATATAAATTAGCAAATGGTATGGAAAAAATTAAAATGGAATACTACTTTAAAATAAATTGTGGCAGTAGGGCAAGAGCACACCAGTTCAAACTAGTAAAAGGTAACTATAGGACTGATATCAGGAGTTTCTACTTCATGTGGACAGCGATCAACACTTGGAATAGACTCTGGCAGAGTGGTGAAGAGGAAAAACCTCGAATCATTCAAGAAACAGCTAGATACAGCAGTGGGGCAGTGTAGTGTTGTTATGGATGGTGTATTAAGATAGGTCAAATGGTGTTCATCATCTGTAAGTATCTCGTGAATGCTGTTACTCTCTCTTGCCTCAGGGCAAGGAGACTGCCACATATAATAAACCCTCTCTCTCTACTGGTAGATGCAGCATATTATCACCCCCGGCAGCCCCTCCCCTTCCCAAGGCACCTTCCCGTGCAAGCGCAGGATATGTAACACCTGCCCTTTTATCGCCTCCCTTCCCACTATCCAGGGCCCCAAACACTCCTTCCAGGTGAAACAGCGATTTACTTGTATTTCTTGCAATTTAGTATATTGTATTTGCTGCTCACAATGTGATCTCTTCTACATTGGGGAAAGTAAATGCAGATTGGATGACCGCTTTGCAGAATACCTTCGTTCAGTCCGTATGGGTGACCCCAAGCACTGGTCGCCTGTCACTTTAATTCTCCACTCCCATTCTGCCCACTCTGACCTCTCCATCCTCGGCCTCAATGTAAGCTCGAGGAACAGTGCCTCATCTTTCGTTTAGGCACTTTACAGCCTTCTGGACTCAACATCGAGTTCAACAATTTCAGACCATAATCTCTGCCCATATTTTTTTCCTCTTTCCCATGCCAGCTGGTGATCATTCTGCTATTCACACCCCATCGAGACTCATCTTTTGTTTCCTACCTTGTGCCATTACCATTTCATTGTTGTCCACCATCCCTTTTGTCTCTTAAATCACTCCTGCCTTCCACCCTATCATAGACCTTCCCTTTTGTTTTTTCCTCCCCTCCCCCTTTCAGTGCCCTTGTACTTCCTTAAGAATCTGTTTCATCTCGAACTTTTCCAGTTCTGACCAAGGGTCTCAGACCTGAAACGTTAACTCTGTTTCTCTCCACAGATGCTGTCTGACCTGCTGAGATTTTACCAGCACTTGCATGGGGGCCATCTTTATAGGTCTTCAAAGTTGTTTTGGGGGAGTGAGGGAAACATTAATTTTAAAAGTGTCAGCCTTGGCTCAGTTCAAGGTCCATTCTTGAGACTTGAGCACATAATCTAGGCTGATGCTTTAGTGCAGGACTAAGGGAGTGCTGCAATATTGGAGGTGTGGAAGGGAGCGGGCAGGTCAGTGGGCCTCCTCATGGGACTGCTCCTAGGACAGGCCAAGGTGGCCATTAACTGATCCAGCCAGCGAGCGGTCGAGGGGGTGATTCAGCTCGACTGCCTGCCTCTCTTCCGCGGCTACATTCATAGGAAATAGGAACAGGAGTAGTGCATACGGCCTCTCGAGCCTGCTCTGCCATTCAATAAGATCATGGCTGATCTGATCATGGACTCAGCTCCACTTCCCCACCCACTCTCCATAACCCCTTATCGTTTAAGAAACTGTCTATTTATTCAAGTCCCAGCTTCCACAGCTCTCTGAGGCAGCAAATTCCACAGATTTACAACCCTCTGAGAGAAGAAATTTCTCCTCATCTCTGTTTTAAATGGGCGGCCCCTTATTCTAAGATCATGCCCTCTAGTTTTAGTCTGCCCCATCAGTGGAAACATCCTCTCTGCATCCACCTTGTCAAGCCCCCTCATAATCTTACACGTTTCGATAAGATCACCTCTCACTCTTCTGAATTCCAATGAATAGAGACCCAACCTACTCAACCTTTCCTCATAAGTCAATCCTCTCATCCCCTGAATCAACCTTGTGAATCTTCTTTGAACTGCCTCCAAAGCAAGTATATCCTTTCGTAAATATGGAAACCAAAACTGCAAGCAGTATTCCAGCTGTGGCCTCACCAATACCTTATATAGCTACAGCAAGACTTCGCTGCTTTTATACTCCATCCCCTTTGCAATAAAGGCCAAGATACCATGGGCCTTCCTGATCACTTGCTGTACCTGCATGGCATCCTTTCGTGTTTCATACACAAGTACCCCCAGGTCCCGCTGTACTGCGGCACTTTGCAATCTTTCTCCATTTAAATAATAACTTGCTCTTTGATTTTTTTCTGCCAAAGTACATGACCTCACACTTTCCAACATTATACTCCATCTGCCAAATTTTTGCCCACTCACTTAGCCTGTCTATGTCCTTTTTCAGATTTTTTGTGTCCTCCTTACACATTGCTTTTCCTCCCATCTTTGTATCATCAGCAAACTTGGCTATGTTACACTCAGTCCCTTCTTCCAAGTCATTAATATAGATTGTAAATAGTTGGCGTCCCACCACTGATCCCTGTGGCACCCCACTAGTTACTGGTTGCCAACCAGAGAATGAACCACTTATCCCGACTCTCTGTTTTCTGTTAGGTAGCCAATACTTAATTCACACCAGGGTGACCCTGGAGATGGAGCACGCGGTGTCCACGACAGTTGGAGACTGGAGTGCATCATTACAACAGGGAACAGAATATTAATTTGATTTGTTAAGGTTCCCTTTAACGTTTACTTGTTAATTTGTGGGTTCAAGTCGTCGTGCCCTTTACCAAAGGGGGCATTTGGCTTAAAATTATCATTTGAAAGAGTTGTAACTTGGGTGAGGCTGCTATAGTATAAAAGTAAACAGATCTGCAGAAGCATCAAGTGATCTGCAGAGAGTGTTTTAACCCGCAATCAGGACTGGGAATTAAACATTGCAGGTTATAACATATTTGGAAAAGATACAGAGGGAAAAGGGGCAGCTGTACTTATTAGGGATAACATAATTGCAGCAGATAAGTGAAGCAGCTATCAGCAAGACAAAAATAGAATTTAAATGGATAGAGATAAAAAATAATAAAGGACAAATCACACTAATAAGTGTGGTCTACAGACCACGTAATAGTGGAAGGGAGGTAGAGGAAGAAATATACAGACAAATTAGGGAAATGAGTAAAAAACATGGGGGATTTCAAATACACCAATATTAATTGGACAGAAGAGTTAGGTAAAGAGGATAAGGGAATGGAGTTCCAACAATGTGTACAGGATTCCTTTCTAACCCAATATGTAAAAAGCCCAATAAGGGAAGTATTGTGTTCCTAACACAGTTGAGGCTGCACACAGGGAGGTTAAAGTAACAGTGACCTCAGTCTTTAATAAGACATTCCAGAGTGAGGAACAGGCCTTAGGGGCCGGCTTATATACAGTGCTCCCAAGGGATGCTGGGATCCCTTGGGACTTCAGGGGATGAGCTCCCTGGTGGTGGAACATGGGAGTGCATGTTTACAGATGCACAACATCACTCCCCCCGCCAAAGTCAAAGTGAAAATTATTTACAAGATGAGGCGGTCGGGAGCCTTTCTTTCCCTGGTGGACTGCCTCGGTACAAATGTCTGTCTTGGTGTATTGGCTGTGCCCTCGCTGGGCTGGAGTGTTGTTGGCCCTGCAGGGCTGCTAGGTGAGCATGGCCTTGCTGGGCTGTTGGGCGCGATGGGTTTGATTTCCTGCTTCGGCTTGCTGTCGTTGATCCTTTGGGTGTGTGTTGTGGGCTCGAAAAAGGTGGTGCCTGCTGTGGGTTGTTCAGGGCAGTCTGTGAACCGCAGCCTCGTTTGGTCTCGGTGCTTTCTGCAAATTTGTCCATTGTCTAGTTTGACTACAAACACCCTATTCCCTTCTTTAGCTATCACCGTGCCCGCGATCCACTTGGGACCATGTCCATAGTTTAGCACATACACAGGGTCATTCAGATCAATTTCCTGTGACACAGTGGCGCGATCATCGTTTACATTTTGTTGCTGCCGCCTGCTCTCTACCTGATCATGCAGGTTGGGGTGAACCAGCGAGAGTCTGGTTTTAAGTGTCCTTTTCATGAGTAGCTCAGCAGGGGGCACCCCTGTGAGCGAGTGGGGTCTCGTGCAGTAGCTGAGCAGTACTCGGGACAGGCGGGTTTGGAGTGAGCCTTCTGTGACTCGTTTAAGGCTCTGTTTGATGGTTTGTACTTCCGGCTGTGCCAGCCCATTGGAGGCTGGTTTAAACGGGGCCGAGGTGACATGTTTGATCCCATTGCAGGTCATGAATTCTTTAAATTCGGCACTGGTGAAACATGGCCCATTGTCACTGACTAGTATGTCAAGGCAGGCCGTGGGTGGCAAACATGGCCCTCAGGCTTTCAATGGTGGTGGTGGTGGTGCTTCCCGACATTATTTCACATTCAATCCATTTTGAAAAAGCATCCACCACCATGAGGAACATTTTACGAGAAACTGGCCCACATAGTTGACATGGATCCTCGACCATGGTCTGGAGGGCCAGGACCACAAACTTAGTGGTGCCTCTCTGGGCGCGCTGCTCAACTGAGCACACACACTGCATTGCCATAAACAGGACTCTTAAGTCAGAGTCGATACCGGGCAACCACACGTGGGATCTGGCTATCGTTTTCATCATTACTATACCTGGATGTGTGCTGTGGAGATCCGAGATGAACGTCTCCCTGCCCTTTTTTGTTAGCACTACGTGGTTACCCCACAACAGGCAGTCTGCCTGAATGGACAGCTTGTCCTTTCGCCGCTGGAATGGCTTGATTGGCTCTTGCATTTCAACAGGGATGCTGGCCCAGCTCCCATGCAGTACACAGTTTTTTACTAGGGACAACGGAGGATCTTGGCTGGTCCAAGTCCTAATCTGGTAGGACGTGACAGGTGATTTAATCATTTTCAAACGCTTCCATGACCATCAACAAGTCTGCGGGCTGCGCCACCATCAACAAGTTTGCAGGCTGCGCCATTTCCACCCCCGTGGTGGGCAATGGTAGCCAACTGAGAGCATCCACACAGTTCTTGGTTCTTGGCCTATGGCGGATGGTATAGTTATACGCTGATAGCGCGAGTGCCCACCTTTGTATGCGGGTTGAGGCATTAGTATTTATCCCCTTGTTTTCAGTAAACAGGGATGTGAGGGAATTGTGATTAGTTTCCAGCTCAAATTTGAGGCCAAACAGGTACTGATGCATTTTCTTTACCCTGAACACACACGCTAATGCCTCTTTCTCAATCATGCTGGAGGCCCTCCTGGCCTGAGACAAGCTCCTGGAAGCATAAGCGACAGGTTGCAACTTCCCCACAACATTAGCTTGTTGTAATATACACCCGACTCCGTACGACGACGCATCACATGCTAGCACAAGTCTTTTACACGAGTTGTACAATACAAGCAGCTTGTTGGAGCTTAAAATGTTTCTGGCTTTCTTAAAAGCAATTACTTGTTTTTTTTCTCCATACCCAGTTCTCACCTTTGCGCAGTAACACATGTAGGGGCTCTAAAAGGGTGCTTAACCCCGGTAGGAAGTTACCAAAATAGTTGAGGGGTCCCAGGAATGACCGCAGCTCCTTGACGTTCTGTGGCCTGGGCGCGTTCCTGATAGCCTCTGTCTTGGCGTCTGTGGGCCGAATGTCGTCCACCGCGATCTTTCTCCCCAAAAACTCCACTTCTGTTGCAATGAAGACGCATTTTGACCTCTTCAGCCGCAGCCCTATGCTATCCAGTCGCTGGAGGACCTCCTCCAGGTTTTGTAGGTGCTCGGCGGTGTCCCGACCCGTGACCAATACCTTAATAGCAAGGGGATTTGAGTACAGGGGCAGGGAGGTGTTGCTACAGTTGTACAGGGCCTTGGTGAGGCCACACCTGGAGTATTGTGTACAGTTTTGGTCTCCTAACTTGAGGAAGGACATTCTTGCTATTGAGGGAGTGCAGCGAATATTTACCAGACTGATTTCCGGGATGGTGGGACTGACCTATCAAGAAAGACTGGATCAACTGGGCTTGTATTCACTGGAGTTCAGAAGAATGAGAGGGGACCTCATAGAAACGTTTAAAATTCTGACGGGTTTAGACAGGTTAGATGCAGGAAGAATGTTCCCAATGTTGGGGAAGTCCAGAACCAGGGGTCACAGTCTAAGGATAAGGGGTAAGCCATTTAGGACCGAGATGAGGAGAAACTTCTTAACCCAGAGAGTGGTGAACCTGTGGAATTCTCTACCACAGAAAGTGGTTGAGGCCAATTCACTAAATATATTCAAAAGGGAGTTAGATGAAGTCCTTACTACTCGGGGGATCAAGGGGTATGGCGAGAAAGCAGGAAGGGGGTACTGAAGTTTCATGTTCAGCCATGAACTCATTGAATGGCGGTGCAGGCTAGAAGGGCTGAATGGCCTACTCCTGCACCTATTTTCTATGTTTCTATGTTTCTAAAATAGTCAATTATTTCACAGGTGCGTCAATAAAAAAAGGAAGGTCGGGATGGGAATAGGACCATTAAGGGATCGACAAGATAATACCACAGGTAACGATAGAGAGATGGCAGAAATCTTAAATAATTATTTTGCTTCTGTATTTACCAGGGAGATAGAACAGGTGGACATGACATTGAATGATGAGATTAGTAATGAGATGTGCATTTAAAATAAAAAGAGGGAATATATTAAATAAAGTAATCAAACTCAAAAAGGATCATAGAATTGTAAAAAAATTCGTCCCATCGTGTCCATCCGTGTCAGTCGAAAAATAGCTACCCAGCCTAATCCCACCTTCCAACACTAGGTCCATAGCTCTGTCGGTCACGGCAGGATAAAACTCCTGGACTGGATAGATTGCATCCACACATTTGAAAATAATCTCGGAAAGAGATAGCAGGGTACTACACATATTTAATAATTTGTTAGAAAAAGGTGTAGTCCCAGAAGATTGATGGATAGCTAACATAATACCTATATTTAAGAAGGGGGATAGAACATGTCCAGGGAATTATTGGCCAGTCAGCTTAACATCGGTGATCGGAATAATAAAGGAATCCCTACTAAGGGAAAAAATAGAAGAATGTCTAGAAACTAAAAATATAATAACGAATAGTCAAGCATGGATTTCAAAAGGGAGTCTTGTGTGACCAATCTCACAGAATTTTTTGAAGCAGTAACAGAGAGTAGAAAATTATAATACAGTAGATGTAATTTATCTAGATTTTCAAAAGGTACCCCATAATATACTGATGAACAAGGTCAGAGAATGCGGAGTCAGGGGACAAGTAGCAGAATGGATAGCTAGCTGGCTTCAAGACAGAAAGCAGAGGAACAAAGGGATCTCGGAGTACAAATACTAAATCACTAAAAGTTGCGACACAGGTTAGCAAGGCAATAAAAACGCAAACCAAGCACCAGGGTTTATTTCTCGAGGTATAGAATTGAAAAGTAGGGAAGTTATGCTAAACCTGTATCAAATCTTGATTGGACCACACTTAAGAGTACTGCATTCAGTTCTCGTCGCCATATTATAAAAAGGATATAGAAACATTGGAGAGGGTGTAGAGAAAATTTACAAGGATGATACCAGAAATGTGAGGGTATACATATCATAAAAGGATGAACAGGCTGGGTCTCTTTTCTCTTGAAAAAAGAAGGCTGAAGGATGACCAAATTGAGGTCTTTAAAATGATGAAAGGTTTTGATAGAGTGGATACAGAGAGAATGTTTCCACTTGTGGGGAAGAACATAACTAGAGGTCATCAATATAAGATAGTCACCAAGAAATCCAATAGGAAATTCAGAAGAAACATCTTTACCCAGAGAGTGGTGAGAATGTGGAACTCGCTACCGCAGGGAGTGGTTGAAGAGAATAGTATAGATGGTAGACAAGCATCTGAGGGTTGTGCTGATAGATTTAGATGAGGAAAGATGGGAAGAAGCTCAAGTGGAGGATAAACACCGGCATGAACTGGTTGGGCAGAATGGCCTGTTTCTGTGTTGTATATCCTATGTAATGCTATGTAAAATGCAAGTTCTTTCTGTCATGTATTCAACCAGCATTGTAACCCATGTATAATCTGACCTAAGTTGTACACTGTGAGAACAATGACCACTAGGCGGTGAACTTGTGGGAGACACTCCTAACCTGGACCTTCAGATATAAAAGGGGAAGCTCCACCCACTTCCATCACTTGAGTGCTATTGAATAAAGGACAAGTCACAGACTGACCTCTCAAGCATGGGCCTCGTGTGCATTTATACTGTCTAGTAAGGACGTATCACTTTCTTTAAAAGTTGCAAACTTTGCTGTTTAAAAAAAACTTTTCAACAATTTGTTTTCTCCCTGTAACCCTGAAGACTTGCAGCAGAGACAGTAACTGCTGCATCTAGTGGTCCAGAGAGAAGCAGGAGTCCTTGGGAAGGTGAACTGGTGGCAGCTGCAAAAGTAGTTCACTTTTTTTAACTTCTTATTTTTGGAATTTTTAATTACACAGCAATTACTACAACACACAGGGGAGGAAAAAAGGATAAAAATACAAATGGAGAAAGAGAAATAAATTTTAAAAGAGGCCATGTTCACATTATATACAGCAGAAGAGCAATATTGCAATACTAACAAACTAAAGTACATGTCAGAACAGCCAGAGAACTGAGGCATGATTGAGCCAATCAACAATAAGATTGAAAGTTAACAAATTAAGACAAGACATACTGTTGTCTGGACAGGACTAAACTGAGTAGAAGCAATAAGGAGCCTGTTCAATCCCTACATTGGCAGAGGGTGTTGTGATCAGGGCAGGAAAACATGGAATTTATACTAGGACAGATGTGATAAAAATGCATTTCTTGGTCCAAATTCAATTTATTGAATTTATATACTTTGTACGACTAAAACAGCATTTAAGGGGTTAACAGCCAAGGTCACACAAAGTATTCTTGTCAGCAGAAAGCTATCAACTCATAACGGACAGTTGTCTGGGAAAGGACTGTGCAAGGCACACGTGTTTGTTTGGGCCCACACTGGTGGCCCACGTTGTGGTGAGACAAAAGACTTGCATTTATATAGTGCCTTTCATGACCACCGGATGTCACAAAGCGCTTTACAGCCAATGAAGTACTATTTGAAGTGTAGTCACTGTTGTAATGTGGGAAACGAAGAGAGAGAAAGAAAGTTGTGTTTTTGTTGTGTTATATTTGGGGAAATGCATATCTCACTGTATTAAACTGTATATATATATCTTAAATAAATAAAATCACTTATTCAATGCCTATAATCACATTGAGGAGTGTGTAGACAGTCCACTGTTTGGAGAGAGAGCGAGCACAAGGGAGCTGGCAGACCTCACAGAATATGAAAAGGACAACATTTGCCTAGATAATAGTAGCCATTGTACTTGAAATGTGTGTGAAAAACTTTGAGATGTTTTGAAGTGATCAGGCACTTAGATTAAACACAAAAACACTTGTCAGATCTGCAGGACTGATGTAAAAATGGGATAAACCTTAATCACAGAGAGATTGATGACCCGACACCACCGCGCCCCCCCCATCCACCCCCACCCAAAAAAAGCAAATGTGGAATAGAAACAGGAAATGAGACCACTTGGTCCATCTTCACCTACGATTGTTTGTTCATTGCAGACATCCAGTATAGAAACAAGTACCTTTATGGCAATCAAAAATAATATGTATTGTAGTCAGTCACAGTTGAAATATAGGGAAATGCACAGCCAATATGCCCACAGCAAGGTCAAGATTCTGGAATTCACCATAGTGGAAGCACCATCACCGCAAGGCCTTCAATGGTTTAAGAAGAAGGTCCATCATCACCTTCTCAGGACAACTAGGATGGGCAATATGAATGTTATATACCCTGGCCACTGTCTGAGGCTGAACTAGACTGTTGGCAACCTTCGCGTCTTATTTGACCTGAGTTGCGTTCCCAATCCCATACTCTCTCCATCACAAAGACCGCCTACTTCCACCTCTGGAAGATCACCTGTCTGCACCGCTGCCTCAGCCTATCTGCTGCTGAAAGCTTCATCAATGTCTTTGTTACTTCCAGACTCGACTATTCCAATGCTCTCCTGGCCAGCCTTCCATCTTCAACTGCCATAAACTTGAGTCCATTAAAAACTCATATCCTGACTCGCACCAAGTCCTGTTCTCCCAGCACCACTGTACTCGCTAACCTATATTGGCTCCTGGTCCAGCAATGCCTCAGATTTAAAATTCTTATCCTTGTGTTCAAATCACTTCATGGTCTCGCACCTCTCTATCTCTGTAACCTCCTTCTGCCCTACAACTATTTTGTGTAGACACAGTAATCAAGTGCCCCCTGATTAAAGGGGGGCCACACTCCAAAAACTTTTCAAGTGCCCTCTTGTTTTTTTTTGAGGGCACCAAAAACACAAATTATACAAGTGCCCCCTGGCTAAAAGGGGGGTGGGGGCACTAAAACCGACAAACTTAGACAAATTAAACTTTGGTTGCCAGGGGTGATGATGCACTCCAGTCCCTCTGGTGCCCTTCAGCCCTACAACCCTCCAAGAACTGTACATTCCTCCAATTCTGGCCTCTTGCACATCCCTGATTTCCTTTGCCGCACCACTGGCGGCCATGCTTTCAGATATCTAAGCCCTAAGCGATGGAATTCCTTCCTTAAACCTCTCCGCCTCTCTCTTTTCCTTTAAGGCACTCTTTAAAACCTACAACTTTCTGTTCTTATCCCAAGTGGCTCAGTGTCAAATTGTGTCTTGACAACGCTGCTGTGAACCACCTTGGAATGTTTCACTACGTTAAATGTGCTATAGAAATTCAAGTTGTTTTTAGGTTCTTTCTTAAAACATTGATGAAACAAAAGCAAAATACTGCGGATACTAGAAATCTGAAATAAAAACAGAATGGTGGAAATACTCAGCAGGTCAGGCAGCATCTGTGGAGAGAGAAACAGAGCTAATGTTTCGATCTAAAACGATGGAAAACGTCCTGGTCGATATTTATCACTCAATCAACATTGCAAAAAAACAGATTATCTGGTCATTCATCATCATAGGCAGTCCCTCGAAGCGAGGATGACTTGCTTCCACGCCAAAAAGGAATGAGTTCACAGGTGTTTCAATGAAGGACCTAATATTCCAGATCCCGAACTATAGCTTGGAGGGTGGAAGATACCTGTGCTTGGATTTTTTTAACGTGTGGTGGCCGTTGGTCACCAGCCACAACACGGGCTTGACAGAGCTAGGTCTTAGTCCAGTGACAAGGATTACCCAAGACGACTGGAGACTAGCTCTGCTGCACAGACTGAGCGCGCACACATATCGCAGTGTGGGCTGGCCCGTGCTGCCCCATGGCCCTCGCCTCTTCTGGGCCCCAGACTCACGCATCTCCTGGGCCCCGGTCACTTCCTTCTACAAACTCTTGCCATTCCTTTGCCCCTCCTGCTGTGCCTGCCCGCACTGCAATCAGCGACCTGACTTTGCAGTCGTCGCCCTCCTGCAGTAGTATGCTCCCTCTGATGGCCCCGGCCTGTTGATGGTCTTGCAGGCCGGGACCGCGCCGCCGTACACTGCTCCCTCTGATGCAGCCTTTTAATCACAGTCATTATCACATTACTGTTTGTGGGAGCTTGCTGCACGCAGGTTGGCTGCCGCGTTTCCCACATTACAACAGTGACCACACTCCAAAAGTACTTCATTGACTGTAAAGCGCTTTGAGTTCCTTCAATTTGCCTCAGTGCCTAAGGTGGCCGTGAAAGGCGCTATATAAATGCAAGTCTTTTACTGGGCCGTGGGGGGAGTTCATGAGAGCGGACTAGGCTGAGATCAGCAGGGTGTTTTGAAGTTGTGACTTCCGTGCGGTTTGTCCCTCCCGCGGACCCGTCTGCCGGGGCCTGAACCCAGCGCCCATGGATTTGGAAGAAGAGCCCAAGTTTAAGACCGCTGGGACGGCGGCGGCCCCCGCCGAGCCACCCAAGGCCGGGGACGCGGTCGCCTCCTCCTCTTCAGGGGAAGCCGAGGGCGCGGCCCAGCCGCCGGAGCCCAGCGGGAACCAGGCCCAAGGGGAGGGCGAGATGAAGCCGGCCGAGCCCCGGGAAGGCGGCGCGGAGGAAGAGGACGATGAAGAAGGAGAGGCCGGCCAGCAGGCCAAGAAGCTGCGCGTGGAGCCGGTCCGCGACAAAAAGGACAAGAAGCAGAAAGTGGACGAGGACGAAATCCAAAAGATGCAGTGAGTGCGCGCGCCGCAGCATTAGCAACCGTGTCCCGCCCACCTGGCAACCCTGGGCCCCCCAAACGTGTCTCTGGGCTCCCCGGGCCCCAACAGCCCGTGACCCCAGCAATCGGGGGCCTGGGCCTTCCTGGAGCCTCTCGGGCCCTGTGGCAGTTTGTGAACCATTGTCATCAGAAATTTCACATATAATTTCTCACTTGAAGGGGAGGCAATGTTGCAAACTCTCCTCATTTGAAACACTGTATTTAAAAAGCAGCAGGTCAGTCAGTGTCTGAGAGGGAGGAATCGCAATTTCAACCTCACTTTCTCTCGTCCCTTTTTATATTTTGGGACCATTTAATAGAATCATAGAAATTTACAGCACTGAAGGAGGCCATCGTGTTGGCGCTGGCCAACAAAAGGCACTTCAAATGCATAGCCAAGTATTTTTTAAATGTGAGGGTTTCTGCCTCAACCACCCTTTGAATCAGAGAGTTCCAGACCTCAACCACCCTCTGTGTTGAAGAAACCTCCCCTCAAATCCCCTCTAAACCTCCTACCAATTACTTTAAATTTATGCCCTCTGGTGGTTGTTTCCTCTGCTAAGGGACATATGCCCTTTCTATCCACTCTATCTCAGCCCCTCATAATTTTATACAGCTCAATAAGGTACCCCCTCAGCCTCCTCTATTCCAAGGAAAACAAACCTAGCCTATCCAATCTGCCCTCAACATCCTCATAAATCTTATCTGTACCCTCTCCAGTGCAATCACATCCCTCCTGTAATGCGGTAATCAGAACTGCACGCAGTACTCCAGCTGTGGCCTAACCAGTGTTTTATACAGTTCAAGCATAACCCCCCCCCCCCCCCCCCCGCTCTTATAGTCTATGCCACGGCTAATAAAGGCAAGCATTCCGTCTTCTTAAGCCGCCTTAACCACCTTATCTGCTGCTGACTCTGACCTATTTATGCTTTTGGGGGGGCACCACACATGCAGCTCCTGCAGGGTCTTATTCCAACCTTGCCAGTAGGCCTGCACCAAGTCATTTGAAGGCCCCTCCAAGTTGTCTGAAGTAGGGCAGGGCAGAGGGTTAGCTGGCGTATCAAAGCCAAGCACAATTCTGTGCTCAAGCCATGCCTACAGGAATCTTTGCTGCTATTGCTCGTGTAAGTGTGTAGAAACATAGAAACAAGGTGCAGGAGTAGGCCATTCGGCCCTTCTAGCCTGCACCGCCATTCAATGAGTTCATGGCTGAACATGCAACTTCAGTACCCCATTCCTGCTTTCTCACCATACCCCTTGATCCCCCTAGTAGTAAGGAATTCATCTAACTCCTTTTTGAATATATTTAGTGAATTGGCCTCAACAACTTTCTGTGGTAGAGAATTCCACAGGTTCACCACTCTCTGGGTGAAGAAATTCCTCCTCATCTCGGTCCTAAATGGCTTCTCCCTTATCCTTAGACTGTGTCCCCTGGTTCTGGACTTCCCCAACATTGGGAACATTCTTCCTGCATCTAACCTGTCTAACTCTGTCAGAATTTTAAACGTTTCTATGAGGTCCCCTCTCATTCTTCTGAACTCCAGTGAATACAAGCCCAGTTGATCCAGTCTTTCTTGATAGGTCAGTCCCGCCATCCCGGGAATCAGTCTGGTGAACCTTCGCTGCACTCCCTCAATAGCAAGAATGTCCTTCCTCAGTTTAGGAGACCAAAACTGTACACAATACTCCAGGTGTGGCTTCACCAAGGCCCTGTACAACTGTAGCAACACCTCCCTGCCCCTGTACTCAAATCCCCTCGCTATGAAGGCCAACATGCCATTTGCTTTCTTAACCGCCTGCTGTACCTGCATGCCAACTTTCAATGACTGATGTACCATGACACCCAGATCTCGTTGCACCTCCCCTTTTCCTAATCTGTCACCATTCAGATAATAGTCTGTCTCTCTGTTTTTACCACCAAAGTGGATAACCTCACATTTATCCACATTATACTTGATCTGCCATGCATTTGCCCACTCACCTAACCTATCCAAGTCACTCTGCAGCCTCATAGCATCCTCCTCGCAGCTCACACTGCCACTCAACTTAGTGTCATCCGCAAATTTGGAGATACTACATTTAATCCCCTCGTCTAAATCATTGTACATTAATGTAAACAGCTGGGGCCCCAGCACAGAACCTTGCGGTACCCCACTGGTCACTGCCTGCCATTCTGAAAAGTACCCATTTACTCCTACTCTTTGCTTCCTGTCTGACAAACAGTTCTCAATCCACGACAGCACACTATCCCCAATCCCATGTGCTTTAACTTTGCACATTAATCTCTTGTGTGGGACCTTGTCGAAAGCCTTCTGAAAGTCCAAATATACCACATCAACTGGTTCTCCTTTGTCCACTTTACTGGAAACATCCTCAAAAAATTCCAGAAGATTGCTATATAGCAATATGTACAGAAGTAAAGCACTACTACTGTTTTCTTCTGCTGGTGTGAACAGTCAGTGCAACTAAATGTTATAAACTTGCACTGCAGTACAGTGCAGATATTCCTCATAATATTGACTATCAGTATAATGAAGAACTCTTGGATTGAATACTAACAGAATTAAGAAGAAAATCTCCAGTGACAGTATTGGTCTGCAGTGAAAACATAAAAGTAGCCCTAATTCTTAACTGAAGTAGAATAAAAAAGCTTTTAAATGGTACAGAGTGCTAATAAGGTTGTAACTTTGGTTTCAAGTGACATCCATTAACAAGTTGAGCTTCAATGTAGTGGGTTTGGTTGGCATTTGAACTGTTTTATTGATCTTTAGCTTCACTTCTCTCATCAATAATTCAACATTTATTATTTCGCCTAATTTAAAAACACGATTCAAATGATTTGTTTTACTACTTTTAGAGAGGGACACTAGCAATGTATTGCCTGACCAGGTCACTTTTTTGGGAACTATTATTGGAGGAGTGGTCTCTATATTAAATAGAAAGTATGTTGCCACTTAGAAATATTGTAAGTTTAGCAACATGGAACAGTCTCAGGATTTTTTTGGTCAGTTTTGACTCTGGCTCAGAACCAGCTGCAGGATGTTGATAGAGCTGAAGGTTCATGTAACTGAAATTGAATGTCTCTCAACTGCTAGCTAGCTGTTGCTTTGTCGTGACAAAGAGGAAGCATCTTCTTGGCAGCAAAACCGAGATCCTCATAGAATCATATGAATTCAACTTTATGGAATTGCATATAAATTCTGTGGTGCAGTACATTAAAAAGGGCGCATAGAAGCTATTTATTTACACACAGGGTTTCCAGAATGTGGATTTCTTGAAGCAGATTCCATAAATTCTTCTAAAAGTGGAATTAGCTATGTGAAAAAGAGGAATGTTAAGTAATATGGGGAGCAAGCAAGAGTGTGGATTTACATAGAAGTTACACCATGGAAACAGCCAGTTTGGCCCAACCAGTCCGTGTTGGTGTTTCTCTTCCACACAGGCAGTAGTCCTAATTCCATGTGCCAGCCCTGTCCCCAGATCCCTTTATACCCCCAATCCTTCAACCACCTATCTAACCTATTCTTAAATGTTGACCAGTTGGTGACCAGGTCTCCGCTCAGTCACTAACTCTGCTGGTGCTTTCCACAGCTATCGAGCTCTCTTGAATATACTCGACGACTGAGCCTCTACAGCCCTCTGTGTAAAAAAAAAAAAAAATCCCGTTCTCTGGTCTCTCTCCTAAATTGCTTGCATTACTTCTTAATTCATGTGGGAGGAAACATTCTACTAATCTTCAGTGTCTTCAAATCTGAATGCTTCCTTTTATTTCTATCTATGTCCTTTAGCTCTGCAGCCTCCGTCCAAGTCAAATAGTCTGTATACATTTACATCATCTGACCTCGCAACATGGTGCATCTAATGGTTTTACAAGATGGTATTGCTGCTTCTGAAGGCTTAATTTCAATCAGGACTTGAAATTTGTCAATTTCCTAAACAAATCAAGAGGACAGAGTCAAGCTGGTGAAATTTAACGCAGAAAAGTGTGAATTAATACATTTTGGTAGAAAGAATCAGGAGAGGAAATATCTTCTGAGGCAGTCCTTCAGAGTTGAGGATGACTTGCTTCCACACTAATGAGTTCTCAGGTGACTGATGAGTCCAATGTGGGGCCTACAGTCTCTGTCACCGCTGGGGCAGATGGTTGTTGTGCGTACCTTCTGCTGTTTGCATTTGGCTTTTGCATGCTCCTGATGAAGAGACTCTAGGTGTTCGGGACCTTCCTGGACGCTTCTCCTCCACTTTGAGCGGTCTTGGGCCAGGAATTCCCAGGTGTCGATGCGGATGTTGCACTATCATGTTTGACAAACCTACTGGAGTATTTTTGAGGATGTAACTAATAGAATAGATAAGGGAGAACCAGTGGATGTAGTGTATTTGGATTTTCGGAAGGCCTTTGATAAAGTCCCACATAAGAAGAGGTTAGTGTGCAAAATTAAAGCACATAGGATTGGGGGTAATGTATTGACATGGATTGGGAATAAACAGGTCTTTTTCGGGGTGGCGGTCAGTGACTAGTAGGGTACCACAAGGCCATAAAAGGAGAGAAGGTGCGGAGGCCTGGGAGCAGCACTTCAAGATACAGCGCGAGCTGGTGCAGGAGGGCAGCGGCAGCGAAGGGTGACGTCAGCAAGGTCCAGGTCGGTGATTGGAGCGTGGGCAGGTGCAGCAGGAGCGATGAGATCGGGGCGAAGGAGCTGAGAGACTGTGGAGGGATGTGATCGGGACCCAGGGGAGGCGTGAGTTCGGAGCCAGGGGCCCAGGGGCAGCACGGGCCAGCCCACACTGATATGTGTGCGCACTGGGTCCGTGCAGCAGAGCAGGTCTCCAGTTGTCTTTGGTAACTCTTGCCACTGGACCAAGACCGAGCTCTGTCAAGCCCGTGTGGTGGCTGTGTGCAACCGTCACCACACATTTTAAAAAAAAATAAATAAAAATCCACGCACAGGCATCTTCCACTCTTGAGGATGTATTTTGGGTTCTTCTTTCAAAACATCCTTTTTTTGGCGTGGAAGCAAGTCATCCTCGTTTTGAGGCACCGCATATGATGATGATGATGACCACAGGGACCAGTGCTTGGGCCCCAGCTATTCACAATATATATATATAAATGATTTGGATGAGGAAACCAAATATAATATTTCCAAGTTTTCTGATGACACAAAATTAGGTGGGGATTGTGAGTTGTGAGGAGGATGCAAAGATGCTGCAAGGTGATTTAGATAGGTTGAATGAGTGGGCAAACACATGGCAGATGCAGTATAATGTGGATAAATGTGAAGTTATCCACTTTGGTAGGAAAAACATAAGGACAAAGTATTATTTAAAGTGTGATGGCTTGGGAAGTGTCGATGTACAGAGGGACCTGGGTGTCCTTGTACACCAGTCATTGAAAGCAAACATGCAGGTGCAGCAAGCAATTAGGAAGGCAAATGGTACGTTGGCCTTCATTGCAAGAGGATTTGACTACAGGAGCAAGGATGTCTTACTACAGTTATACAGGGTCTTGGTGAGACGTACCTGGAGTATTGTGCGCAGTTTTGGTCTCCTTACCTAAGAAAGGATATATATACTTGCCATAGAGGGAGTGCAGCGAAGGTTCAACAGACTGATTCCTGGGATGGCAGGACTGTCATACTGAGGAGAGATTGGGTCGACTAGGCCTGTGTTCACTCGAGTTTAGAAGAATGAAAGGAGATCTCATTGAAACATATAAAATTCTGACTGGGTTGGATAGACTGAATGTTTCCCCTGGCTGGGAAGTCTAGAACAAGGGGTCACAGTCTCGAGATATGGGGTAGGAAATTTTTTCACTGAGGGTGGTGAACCTGTGGAATGCGCTACCATTTAAGAGGGAGATAGATTTCTAGAAACAAAAGTCATCATGGGGTATGGGGAAAAGGTGGGAATATGGTGTTGTGATAGAGGATCAGCCATTCTATTGAATGGCGGTGCAGACTCGAAGGGCCGAATGGCCTACTAGTGTTCCTATTTTCTATTTCAAGGAGGCTTTGAGGGTGTCCTTGAAGTGTTTCCTCTGCCCACCATGCCGCTTGCTGTGTCGTTGCTAAGTAGAGCACTTGTTTTGTTTTGTGAGTCTCGTAGCAGGCATGTGGACAGTGTGGCCTGTCCATCGGAGCTGATCAAGCGTGGTCATTGCTTCGATGCTGAGGATGTTGGCCTGAGTGAGAACACTAATGGTGCATCTATCCTGCCAATGGATTTGTAGGATCTTGTGGAGGCAGCGTTGGTGGTACTTCTCCAGTGCTTTAAGGTGCCTGCTGTACATAGTACACTGCTGTGCAGAACAGTGGCAAATGAAATTTAATCCAGATAAATGTGATGTAATGCATTTGAGGAGGGCTAACAAGGCAAGGGAATACACATTAAAGAGCGGGAAATTGAGAGGAACAAAGGGACCTTGGAGTGCATGTCCACAGATCCCTGAAGGTAGTAGACCAGGTGGATAAGAAGGCATATGGAATGCTTGCCTTTATTAGCCAAGGCAGAGAATATAAGAGCAGGTCGATTATGCTTGAACTATATAAAACACTGGTTAGGCCACAGCTGAAGTACTGCGTGCAGTTCTGGTCACCGCAATACAGGAAGGACATGATTGCACTGGAGAGGGTACAGAGATTTACGAGGATGTTGCTGGGAATTGAGAATCTTAGCTATGAGGACAGATTGGATAGGCTGGATTTGCTTTCCTTGGAACAGAGAAGGCTGAGGGGAGACTTCATTGAGGGGCCGAGATATAGTGGATAGAAAGAGCCTATTTCCCTTTAGCAGAGGGGTCAACAACCAGGAGGCATAAATTTAAAGGAATTGGTAGAAGGTTTAGAGCGGATTTGAGGGGAAATTTCTTCAATGCAGAGGGTTTTGGGGGTCTGGAACTCGCCGCCTGAAAGGATGGTCGAAGCAGAAACCCTCACATTTTAAAAAGTACTTGGATGTGCACTTGAAGTACCATAACTTGTAGCGTTAAAGACCTAGAGCTGGAAAGTGGGATTAGGCTGAATAGCCTATTGTTGGCCGTTGCGGACACGATGGGCTGAAATGGCCTCCTTCCATGCTGTAAAGTTCTATGATTAGAACCAAAGGCGATTAAGAGAAAACTTTATGTAGCGAATGGTTAGGATCTAGAATGCACTGCCTGAAAGGGTGGTGGAGGCAGACTCAATCACTGCTTTCAAGAGAGTTGGATAGGTACCTGACAGAAAAAACATTTGCAGGGCTACGGGGAAAGGGGACGAGCTGAGGTGTTCTTGCAGAGAGCCGGCACGGGTTCGACTGGCAGAATGATTACAGCACGGAAGGCGGCCATTCAATGATTCCAAGCTTCAAATGGAAGTGAGAACTAGACTACTTGGTCCCAGTAGAACTCCTGGTAATTCTGTTAATTTAAAGATGACGCAGAGTTCACTGAAGATGTCAAATGTATATTTAAAGGATTATTTTATTTTACCAGGATCCTGGTTTCATCCTTTTCAGAGGAGCAGTTGAATCGCTATGAGATGTATCGTCGCTCCGCTTTTCCCAAAGCAGCTATTAAACGGGTTAGTTACTCTTGGTCAGTCTAACATTGCTGTCAAAAATTATAATATAAAAAAAATTCATTCCAAGTACTCTTAACTCTTTCAATTCCATTTTTTAAATTGGGAAAACCAACTAGCATGTATTTTGCAGCTAATCAATCTCTGTATTGATGTCTAGTAAAGCATTGCAAAACTCCCCAAATGTGATTTTCTTTGCTCACCCAATTCATTTTTTAAAAGATATTAATGAACCCACCCCGAGGTTATTACTGTCCCCGCTGTCCAGTAATGTAGAGAATCTGGAATCACATTTCTCCAGCCATGCTAATTGGCCAAGAGAAGATGCAGTTGTGTAAAGCTGAATTGATTGGCAAGTTCTGGACTGGCTAGTACTCTGCCCTTTCATCTGTGATATGGATTCAGATCCAGCCCAGACTTGTGTGATAAAGATGTACACAATAATATTGGATAATCTCAATCTAGTTTCCAGTGGGTGTGGCTCTATAGAATGGTGATTTAGCACATACACAGCAATGTCACTTGGTGCATTTACACTACAACTGCATTTACACTACAACTGCAGCATTTGTGTGATGTGGTTTTGCTTTACACAGATGCTGTAGCTATAGTGTAAAGTTGGAATCCAGGATCACGGCTTTGTTTTGGAGTTAGTTTAAGCCTCAACATCAGATTTACATTCCAATTTTAATATCAGTGCAAAATTGATAAGTTCACTCCAATGGTTAACATATGGAGAAGCCATGAGAGATTGTTTGAGAGAAACAATCTATCTACTCTTGTACCTCAGTTGTCTGCTAGATTTTTTCCAGGGGCCAGTGAGTAGGCCTTGTAAGTGTCTGGTTGGAATAATACGCATGAGAAATAAGTAACTAAGAAAATGTTACTTGCTCCTATATATTCCCACCTGACTGGTAAATTGACCAGCCTCTCCATGATGCAAAATATTGAATCCAGTTTACACACAACTGAGAACTGCATTGTGGCTTCAAGTTTTACAAAACCAAGGCCGAGGCTAGTGCGCCTTCATTGCACAACAAATTCTTTATAAATAATGTATAAATCAAGTTCCAAGGGCTTAGCATTTTGGACAGCTATCAAAACAGGACATTTTTGTTGCATTATCGATCTGTAAGGCACAATGGCCACAGCCTAGTTCACATTAACTATGCATAAAGCAATTTTCTTATTGGCACAAGAGTTCACCATTACAAATTGGGTTTTGTATCTTAAGATTGCAAGGAACATTCAAATTGGAGTGCGAGTACTTCTGACATTTCAGAAAGTATGCTGGAAGCATTAGTTTATTTTAATGTGTGCTGAAAATTAACACTGTACTTATCAAAAAGGCAATGATAGATGGCTCTTCATTGGCTAATTTTAACAAGGCAAGTATACCAAAAAAATAAGTTAGCTATATTTATGTCCCCATGTCTAGTAGTTATGATTTTGCTATGCTCTCTTTTCCAGCTGATCCAGTCAATCACCGGCTGCTCAGTATCTCAGAATGTAGTGATTGCCATGTCTGGTATTTCCAAAGTCTTTGTGGGTGAAGTGATGGAAGAAGGTGAGTTCAAACAGTAGAGCTTTTAAAGGGATAACAAAATAAGAGATGGGAGGACCGAATGCCAAAATTACTTTTTAGAAGTTTGAGTACCTGCTAGTTCATGTTAGAATATAGGGGTAAGAGATTCAGGAAGTTAAAACTAGTTTTACACTTAATTTTATGTTTATACTCATCAAACAGCAAAGCCAAAGTGAGAATGATGTCGGCTGTGGAAGACACAGCAGTGCTGTCTGCTTCAGTTACTCACTCATGCTTGGGGTTCCTCCATTTCTTGTCTGATTGATTATACTCCAACCTTAAAAGCAACCGCCAGTCAGAAAAAAAGAAACTTGCATTTATATAGCACCTTTCATGATCACCGAACGTCTCAAAGCACTACAGCCAGTGAAGTACTTTAGTGTCGTCAATTTTGTAATACAGGAAACGTGGCAGCCAATTTGCACACAGTAAGCTCCCAATAGCAATGTGATGACCCGATAATCTGTGTTTGTTATGTTGATTGAGAGATAAATATTGGTCAGGATACCAGGGATAACTCCCGTGCTCCTCACTAGTGCCATGGGATCTTATGTCCATTTGAGAGCAGATGGCATCTCTGGCAGTGCAGCACTGGATTGTATGTGCTCAAGTCCCTGGAGTGAGACTTAAACCCATAACATTCTGATTCAGGTGAGTGCTAACCACTGAGCTGTACCTGCTAACTGACTACTCAAGAAGTGATTTAGTCTCCTGAGCATTGAGATGTTTCAGTGAAAATAAACTAATACTCATGAATTTCACTGCTGAAACTAATTTGCTTATGTAAACGTCTCTTGGTAGCATTTTTAGCCTTAATGACTCCTATGACTGAGAAGCTATGATCCTGTACCACTTTTTCTGAGTATTGCAAGCCTGAGATATGTGGGAATGCTGGGAGACAGCTTCCAACTTGACTGAATTCAGTTTCTACTTGCATCTCATTGCCAGCCCTTTACTAAAAAAAAACACACCCCTCCTTTTCTATGGCAGCTTGAACTGGGATAAACTGCATGAGATATCTGCCATTCAGAGTAGGTAATTAAGATTTGCACATGGAGCTGGGGGAAAACACTGGATAGCCTGTGTTCACCTAATCCCAGTAGTTTGGCTGTCATATCACATACCTTCAGTGTAAACAAGGGCAAGAAATAGAAATTGAGTGCATCAAGGAATGAGAGTACCATTAGAGATACAATTAAATAAATATACAGGGAGGGAGGGGGAGATTAGAGGAAGGAGATTTATAGAAATGACGACTACAGAACAAAGAATGACACATGGAGGAATTAGAATTTGCTTTGCCCATGGACACTGCCACAGGAGGTAAACTAGTTCCTATAAAATGTAATTAGAAACAGTACTAAATTATGAAATCTGATGAACACCAAACAATGAATTGATGTTTGCACATTATACTGGTTGACTAGTGAAGCACCTGTCAGTGTTCTGACTGAGCAGAACATTTCTTTTAATCAAATTGTGCTGACTTATTTTCTTTTATTTTTACATATATTACAAGCTCTGGATGTGTCTGATAAATGGGGAGAAACTCCACCCTTGCAGCCAAAGCACATGCGGGAGGCAGTGAGAAGACTTAAACTGCGTGGACAAATCCCAAACACAAAGTACAAGAAAGTTTCATTTCATTAACCGGAAACCACTGAACGTACTGAAATGTCTGTCTGTACATTGTGTATTCTGGGCCCCACAAGCCATTTTTCTTCCTAGACTGTTGAACTTAGGTACTGAGACTCCAAACATGTTTATTTAAAAAAAGGATATTTGTGCAAATTGAAAGCGAATCACCCCAAATGAAGGGGAATGCACAGATTTTGGGAGTAGACTAAAATTCAGGGAGGCTGTTGAGTTTAGTAAATTATCAAACATTTTTCTTTTTATACCCCCCCCCCTTGCCTCAGACACTTATGGTGGAGGTTTGATGCCCCATCAGTGTTCTGCTCCTCTTGGGCAGAGGGGATTAATACACTGCATTGCAAAAAGAGCCAGTTTGAGGAGACAGTCTTACAAGTAGATGACTGCTTAATTTCTCGCTCAAGAAATGGATGGCTGAAGATTTGTACATAAAAACTGACTAAATACAATCTGCATAAATTCAGATTAATAGTTATAGCTGATATTTTAATATACTGTGAAGATCAGTGTTGCCTAAATATAGAAAGTAACATTAACAAGCTGATTAGTTTGGTACTTGTTTAACCTACAAGTCATGTGTATAATATTTCATTGTTCAGAATGAAATGTAAACTTGTAAAGGCACTGTACAGTGAGAACAAACCTCAATAAAGTTCTTAGTCACAGATGTTTCAGAATTAACACCATCAGTCAGGCAAGGGTACCAATGTGGGAATGACATTGGTTGACAAGTGTTATAAAAATGGGGGGAAAATTATCAAACAAAAAGCTCATTAATGCCTTGCATACAAGGAACAGCCAAAGATGAGCAGTCAGTCCATCAAAATGCACCCTATACTAGAACCCAGTTACACTTTGACTGCCCCCTCATGTCTGTCTCAAATTAGGCCAGTTCGGACAATAAACACATTTTAATGCTAGTTTTCAAAATGTACTTTAAGTAGTCCTAATAATCCCACACTTCAAAGTAATAAAAGTTTATTTTATACAATATTATACATCTTATCCTCTTTACATTCTGCAACAATTACTGTATACACTTGTTTTACTGAAGTTATAAATAATTAAGTGACCCAATGGGTGAAAAGCTTTCTTCAGAGCAGGACCTAGAGTAATAGTTGCTGCAGGTCAAACGAAGGAGTATATAAAAGTAGTTCCTCCTCTGTCATTCCAAGTTAGGAGATAGGCTAGAACTATATACTTAATTCTGGCACAATGTCACTGTGTAGTGGAGCAGCCTTTCTCCTGATCCTGTTCAGTATAGTAACCATGGAATTTAATTCAACTTCTATTTGGCAACAAAGTACTGTCAGCTTTAAGAAACTAAGTAAGTGTCAACAGTGGGCTGTTTGACTATTAATGTAACTGTGGTACAGCTCAATCATCACAGCAGATATTCAACACCAATCAAGTTGCATCTATTGACTAATTTGATAGGAGGCACATTGTTTTAGTAGCAACAAACCATAAACTCAAAACTTTAGATGATATAAATTTATTTAACATAATACTGGTTCACAGAACCAGTCATCAACATGTACAGGAGTGGCTCTAAACAAAACAATGTGGAACTGAAAATACCACAATGCAGAATTTCAACATGAATGCCTCAAACACATTTTAAACCACTTAACTTGCAGTTTTACCACTGTGTTGCAATGCTCATGCATTCTTAACTGCACAGTACTAAAATTATTGTACTTTGAGCAAAAGGACAGGTGTGCCTTTACTCAAATGTAACCAGTCGAGTCACAGTTGCATGTGTTACACAAATGTATCAGTAGTTGTAACTTCTAAACACCTCAGTTAAATTACACAAATGTAACCTGGAATGGATGTTTTTAAAAAAAAGTAGTTTTCATATTACTATAGTTGGCTTTTACTGGATTGCATCACTTGTTAAATTCAGTATTACAATAATTGGAGAAATGCTGGCTTCTGATGGTGACAAGATAGTCATCAACATACAATTTGAACAGACTGACCATCCTTTCCACAACCATAAAAACTGCACTAGAAAGATCAATGGGGCTCCAAGTTCTGTCCGCAACTTTGTAACAATATGGAATAAAAATGTTAATTTTAACACTAAAGCTCTGATCAGAAATAGAAGCCATGAGTAGAATAATGAATTCAGGAATTTGGAGGAAAACTGACCTCAAATTCCACTTGAATTTACAGAGTCTCCTGGTCCAAATTAGCATTTTTCCATTTTGATATGAGCACAGCTTTGGATTTATGCATTTTGGGGCTCTATTTTTGAAGGACATTTGTCCAAAATTAATTTTGATGGAAAAAATGATAAGTCTTTGTAAATATTTAACCTTTGAGAGATGTTAAACTCATCAAAATATTTGTATATATTCAGCCCATCAGTATTTCCGCAGAGATGCTTTGAGAGTAGTTTACTGTTTGTGCGTTCTGGAATATTCTAGTGAAGTGTTAGCTTGAAGCCAACACAGTACAGGGCAGTAACTACTCTTGAATGAAACAGAGCATTGCACATTGAATGCATTACATAAAGGATTCACCAGACCATAGAGTAACATGTAAGGTGCAGTAGGGAAGGGAACTGTCAGAATTTAACAGTTTTGATTTACAAAAACCATTGTGCTTTTGAATACAGAGAGCTTTATACAGCATTTGATTACAAAAGACAGTGGCAGTATTTGGAAAGATTCTGGTAGATTTTAGTACATACACACAAATAAAATATTTCATTAAGCAGTGGCATAGTTCAGTTCTGGTGGTGAAGGTGATTAGAAGAATTCTGAATGCCAGTGAATTACTATAATATTCCTTTGAGAAGAAATTAGGCAGAGTGTTCGAGCATCAATGTGTGGTGGCAGAGTGATAGTGCAAGGGAAGTGTTGCTTCACATTGAGGGAGAAAAACAAAAGTAAAAGGAGCCGCTCTTGGCAACAAAGTCTCCTCCAACAGTAATTAAATTGTCCAGCAAGGACAGATTGGAAGATGGAGATGGAGAGTTTAGATCAAAGTAGTTAAGCTTTCAGGAAAATATTTTAATCACTTGAATCCAAAGACTAGTGCATATTTTGATTCTGGGTAAAAATCTCCACAGACATTTGGATGTGCGAGCTGCAGAATCACAGTATTCAGTAAATAAGTTACTGAACAATGAAATATGAACAATGATAGCTTAATGTGTTTTAAAGGGTAGATTCATCATTCCTGGTCAAAAGGCAAGAATGTCTTTCTTCACACCAAGCACTGAACAGGTGATTAAGAGATCTGTCAACACAAGTACCTTTCTCAAAATCAAGTCTTCCATAATGTGTGATGTAAAGTTAGGCACTTTCACTGTAGGCAGGAAAGATAATCAGTATAACAATTACATTTTAAGCTTCTAACTTCCAAATACAGTAAAAGGTTAGAAATATTTTTCCATTACTTAATGGTGTTGCACAACTTTAAAGTTGGGATCAGCATTCTGGAGCAACTATAATTAAACAATACGAGTGTGTATGAACTTTAAAAGTTATTCAAATGAATTACTTATTCAAAAGTTCATACGGTTTTGTTACAGATAAAGTGAAGTGGATAAAGAAGGAAACAGGTAAACTTTTATTTCACAAAACAAGATCACAGCCAAAAGATGAAAGTATTCAAAGAGATGAATTACAAAAATAAAGTGACGGCAGTTGTATTCCACTTGCAGAGTTAACCTGTGTAACAAATCCAAGGATGGTTCAGTATATAAATGATCAAACTCAGCAAGACCATCTAGTCACTTAACCTTCAAGACTTAAAAATACCCTCTCCATACAATGCTAGATAAGCCATTAGGCACAATGTAAACTCAACTAAAAAAAATCTGGAAATGTTTTCAGTGTTATTAAATACAAAACCATTTCAGATTTACAAGCTCAAACCAGGGAAGTTCGTAGTAGTTGAATTCCACTGGCTGCAAGTTAGTGTAGCCAATACTGTCATTTGGTTCGTTGGTTATTCAGACACGCAACACTGCAAGTGCAATTCCTAAAATTAGCTCCTCTTCCCTCAGTTCCCTACCCAGATTACATAACTCTTGGGAGGCAACAATATCCATGTTTTCAGACTTACTTAGAATAACTTATGAAAAAGTAAATTTCCAAAGAGGAGGACAATGTAACAAAATCATAAACCTATTTTATACACTAGATCCCTCTAGTACCCACCCACAAGCACTGCATCCCTCCAGCACCCACCATGAAGTGGCCATTCATGTGTGAGCCAAGGCAGCAACTGTTGACGGGTCATTCTCCTGGAGAGGGCATCACAGTGGAGCCACATCTGCCCCAACATTTACACACACACTTCCAGTGAGTCACGATGGACAAGGAGCAGGAACTATAGCTAATTTTTTTCTCCCTTCTCGACCGAAAGGTGAAGCTAATTCCTCAGTCCTTCCTGCCTCCCACCCAAGATTTGCTAACTCAGTTTGGGTTACAAATTCTCCATTTTAAACATTGAAAATACTTCTTCCCCCACCGCTTACTGTGGCATAATAAATATTAACTTGCATTGACCTAGAAAGTGTATCGTTATAGTATTATGGCTGGCTTTTGATCTTATACTTTCAAAATTCATCCTTCGCAAGCAAAAAGGGTCACTGTCTCTTATTACCCAAATGGTTAATATGACTACCTAGTGGCTTTCCTGTTCTATTGTTCATCAATTGATTAAAAATAGTTTGTTGATACTTTAAGTCAGATGAAATACATCATAATTTAGCGTCTATTGTTATAAAAGTGCTGACCAGTTTCAGCTAAACTGTACATATAATAAACCTGACAGTATCAAACACACACAATGTCCTCGGTGATAGCAGCAGGAAGGTCTTCCGTTCCAAACCAATTGGAAATATGAAGACCCGATGCTCCCATTAGAATTCATCATCCAGAAATAGTATCTGTAATCAGCCAACAGATAATTACAGCTGAGCAGGTGGGGCAACAGTGGGCAATATCTGGCGTATCAGAAACTGAGCGTCATGTCCCCATGAAGAGAGAGTCTCGTGTTTAAAAATAGGGAGCCATTCTTTGGCAACTCCCAATACATTCCAGTCTAGTTTTTATCTGATTACTGCACATAAGAGCTTGGACAGCCCAGTTTACTCTGCTATAGGGGCAGTTTGAATAACCTGCTCATTGCTTCAGCTGTATGCAAGGGAGAGAGACCCTGGTGTTCTGATTTACTGCACGGGGTGTATGGATGCAATAGCCGTGGTAAGTCTGCACTGCCTGCAAGAAATCGGAACCTACGCTGTTTATTCGAGTTTAGCAAGGACTGTCTTGACTTCCAGCATTTTGGAAACAGGCACAAAACAGACAGCTCCCAGGGGAAGTTGAGTGCTAGTGCTATTTTTTATTTTGGATGCCGATTAATGCTAGAGATTTCAGAGATACAGAACCATGTCACTTATGCACATAGGGCAAAGAACAAATCTACAAAGGTGCAGCTTTTATTCAATTTTGAAGCAGATTGAGATTCCAACATGCAGTGCACGGAGACACCACAGAGAAACAAAGTAACTTAAACTCAGCTCAGTAAGTTCTGTTTTAAGGTAACAGAAGCAAAAACAGAATCCCAATTTTAGAAGACTACTTACTTTGGAAAGAACTGTGAATGTCAACAAAAAATTCAAGAGCATGCACTGCATTTAATCCCTGACTGAAGAATCTGCTATAGGTTTGAGTGAATCTAACAACAAGATTCAGAGAATCACACCAAGCTTAGAACTCGTTACACAATTCATCCATTGACTGGTATCTAATGGGAAGCAGCAGGTAAAACATCTTGCCTCCATGGAGGAAATCTGGGTCGTGGCAGAGAAATTAGAATTCATCATCCAGAAATAGCATTGGCAAAACGGGCCATAATATAGGCTGAGATTAATTGACTAACAAACCATAATAATCTAGTGTATACATTATACCTGCGTATAAGCCACTCCCTATTTTACCATTTTACAAGTGTACAAAGTTGCTCCCTTGTGTACAAAAGATATTAAAAATTGGACAAAGGTGTGGCTGTAAGGTTAAAATCACATTTGGCTGGTCTTTTGTGCGGATGTCACAACTATTTTTAGCTCCCCATAAGAGAACATGGTGTTTCGCTGAGAGTTTGTGATTTAGCAGCTTTTAAAAGATGCAGACAAACTTTCTCATCTGCACATAGACTCTTTAGGGGGGGGGAGGGGGGGGGAAATTGGAGAAAAACAAGAAAGTAGTGTGAGCTGTGGACCACTCCAGAACCTGTTATTCTGCAGCGAGCCTAGTTGTATAAGAAGTTGATTTACCAAGTTTTTCCTCCCTCCCTCCCACAGTGGAGTGCCTCATGATCATAAACTAGGTGATAGATTTGATAAGTCTGGCCGAAAACAAGGTTAAAAACTTGCGACCCATCAGTGCAAATCAACACAAGTGACAGATTGCTCAGGAACTCAAACCTGAAGCTCTCCAGTCTGGAAAGAAGCCCTTCATCAGGAATTCTCATCAACATAGCAGATTACTTTGCCAAGATGTCTACATCAACAGTCACTCATAACTGGGAAGACTGCAATATTCATGGGCTCTTCAGGATACTCCCAACAAAATGCTACTTAACTTTGTCAGGAGTCTTTGTAATTGTTTTATATTGTGTTTCAATATATTACCGTTGGCTGGTTTCTATTGTGCTGACAGAACTTACAGCAACAGCCCCAACTGCACAGTGAACCGCTTCTCAGGGTCTCCAAAAACCACACTCGCATGCCAGCTGCCCAAAGTGGCACGTGGCTTCAAAGGACATTTTATACTTGAACTTTTATCTGTAAAATGTGTTTAATATGTACACATAGTATAACAATAAATATTAGGGAGCACGAGGTTACTAGGAAGCACCTGTAATTTACTCAGTTAGTGTTGCTCATTGGTTAATCAACCCAATGTTATTGTGTTGTATCAGAGTAAACCAATGCTCCCAGTTGTTCATCATATACACACGATTCATTTAACATCTCTGCCCTTTTTTCAGCCAAATAGATCAACCTAACTGCCAGAAGCCTCCTGCTGTAATGCTGGCAAGCTAGACTCCAGGCTTTTTAACAAGGGTGGTTACCAACTTACCTATCTGCAGTTGCTCTGCATTCTTATAATCGTCACAATCACACTTCAAAAGTGCAATGTGCAACAACCAAGGTATTGTCACCTTGACTGAAATGAATACAAAACAATGTTGGTACACAAGCTCACTTCTGTGCAGATTGGAAGATCTTGCACCATGCCTGTTGTTTGCTGGGTGCACTTGGTGACTCGAGGCTCAGGCTGATCTGCTCTTTCCAGTAACCAATCACTAAGTAAGGTTTGTTTTGTTGGATGTTGTCTTGGCTGTTGACAGTGGCTGCAGTAACCATCAAAGCTTAAATTCAGGATTCAGTTTCTTTACTTCTTGCAGCAATCTCTCTCTATCTTGGTTTGCTTTCGTCAAAGCTTCCTTCATGCTGGCAAGTTCCTGCCTGAGGAACTCATTCTGCTTGAAACATTGGAGAGAGCGAGAGAGAGAGAGAAGTAATCAGCATAATTAATCTTAATAAAAGGGTCAGAGCAATAGAAGGACTTGAATATGGCCTAAGTGTTGAAACCTTGCTGGATCAATGAACACTTTGACTAGTTTACATAGCAGTGTAAAGGCTCTATTGCATTTTCTCAGAACATTGATTTCTGCAGAGTACACCTGCTGCTGAGCCAAGTTTGAACTCCATTTGAAAACTATTTCCCTCTCGTTAAGAGATTTACACAGTTTGAATTAGCATTGATTTTACTGATGAGTTATTGGATACACTATCTAAAGGTTGCAATAACAGCAGGTATACATCTTCCATGGTTTTACCAGCATTCAAGTTTGTCTTGTATGAAAAATAATTTCTGGTGCAATAACTCCACAAAGAGCCACACTTTTACATTCAAAATCCATTAAATATTTAATTTAATATTTAAATATTAAATGAGAAATTTTTTCATGCAGAGAGTTGTGATCTGGAATGCACTGCCTGAAATGGCGGTGGGAGCAGATTCAATAGCAACTTTGAAAAGGGAATTGGATAAATACTTGAAGGGAAAAAAATGACAGGGCTATGGGGAAAGAGAAGGAGAGTGGGACTAATTGGATAACTCTTTCAAAGAGCCGGCACAAGCACAACAGGGGCCTCCTGTGCTGTATCATTCCAAGATTCTATGGAAAAAATAATGTAAGGGCAAGAAATCGAATGCTTTGTTACAGGGACTTGTTTAGACATGGACAATTAAGCCTTTTAAGGGAAGAGCAGGAAACAGGGTTCTGGGGAGATAGAGCAGTAGGATTAGCTTTGTAAGAGCCAGCAGACAATTTACAGAATGACTTCTTTCTGTCCTGTAAATTTCTTTGGTTGTAAATAGATTTTATAAAATGAGCCAGGGTGACTTCAGTGGGCACAAATCCACATTGGTGCGTCACATAGGAATGCAGTGGCAAATAATGCATCTTTATTGGTATCCATATAATTAGTATGAAAGGGGCCCTGACAAGATGTTTCCACGTGAGGCAGACCAAAGCTAGGTGCTATAAGTATGAGAAAGTCGTTACTAAATCCAATAAGGAATTGAGGAAAAAGTTCTTTACCCAGAGAGTGGTTAGAATGTGGAGTTTGCTACCTACAGAAGAACATAAGAATTAGGAGTAGGCCATACAGCCCTTCGAGCCTGCTCCATCTAGTTGAGGCGGATAGCATAGATGCATTTAACAACAACAACTTGTATTTATATAGCGATTTAAGGGGAAGCTAGATAAGTACTTGAGGGAGAAAAGAATAGCAAGATATGCTGATGGGGTGAGATGAAATATGATGGGAGGAGGCTTGTGTGGAGCATAAATATCAGCATAGACCAGTTGGGCAGAATGCCTGTTTCTGTGCTGTAAATTCATTGCATCTGGATAGCATGAAAATCTTCTTGCTTTACTCTTGCATAAACTAATCAGTTAAGGTTCAGCTCAAAGTAATTGTAGTAATTTCACAAAAAAGGAATAGAAAAGCAATATTAATTTGCACTTGTACCATATTATTGCTGGCGGCGATGCTCCGCTCTGTTGAACTTTGGCCCTCTGACAGTGACTGCATTCCCGCAGTTTTCATCAATTCAAGTTTGATCTGATGTGATCCAGTTGCAACCAAATGATTCTCCAGTTTCCCCAATACTGTTTCATTTTGACCTGTTTGCAAGGCTAATAAAGTAACCAAACAAATCAGAACTACAGAAACAAAAACTAGAACATCCATTTAACAAAACCAGATTCCAGTGCATTTAATTATATGCCCACTTCCCTAATAACCAATCATTTTTCTTTGGGTGGGGGAGGGTGGAAAGAAGGATGATTAATTTGTTTTAAAGACATGTACAAGATGTCAAGTAAAGGGACAGATAATGGTACTCTACATTTGCAATATGTAGTAGCGTCTCAATTATGAAAAACCATCAACTTTGATCATAATGAAAGATAGTGAGAATGTGGGAATAATGGAGACCTCCCCTCACTCAGGCTGAGCTGTGACTAAGCTTTTCACTGCCAATTGGTCTATTTATATTAATCAATTTAAAACAAAAGTGCTGGCAGACCAACTTTTGCTCGTCTAGAACTGAAGTCTTGATTTCTGCTGCTCCCCTGTCCTGAAACTAAGTATCAGCTGCAAGACTGGTAAAATCCATGAGGTACTGGATCAAGAACTTTTAATCTATAAATAATTGCCTCTCAAGTTCCAACTCCCTCCCTTTCCAAACCAGTTATCACTCCCTCCTCAAAATAAATACCCTCAATTCCTATGTCCTTGCAAATTCCGCTACATTTCTAACTTCCCAGTTTTCTACTAAGTTCTTGAGCCTGTTGTCCCATCCCAGATCCAAGCCCATCTTTCTTGCAACTCAGTTTTAATCTCTCCAATCAGGTTTCCACCCATGCCAAGACCGGAGTGACCACAACCAAAGTCAAAAATGACATTCTCTGCGACTCGGATATATTATAGCTCCTCGTCCTCCCTGCAGCCTCTAACACATCATCCTCCAACGTCTCTCCTCTGCTGTCCAGTTTGGTGGGACTGCCCTCACTTGCCTATCCGATCGTAGCAAGAACATCTCCGACAATAGCTTTTCTTCCCAACCCTGTACTCTCAACCCCAGATTATCATCCTCCTCTCATCTACAGCTGCCTGTTGGATACATTCTGCAGACATGCTTCCACATGTAGGATAACAACACGCAGTTCTACCTCTGTATTACCTCTCGTTATCCTTCTAAAGTCACTGTCGTCAGACGACTTGTCCAACATCCAGTCTTGGATAGGCCATAATTCCTTCCAGTTAAACATTGCTTCGGGTCCCCACCACAAACGGTGTATCTTTCATACTGATTCCATCTCTCTCCTTCACCACTATTTCAGGCTAAACCAGACTGCTCGCAACCTTAGCATTCTATTCCAACCAGAGGGGAGCTTCCCATCCCTTATCCTGTCCATCACTATGGTCGCCTACTTCTACCTCCATAACATCGTCAGCCTCTGTCTCCAACCCAACCCATCAGCTGCAGAAACTCCTTCATCCATTCCTTTGTCACCACCAGACGCGACTTTCTGAATGTTCTCCTGGCCAGTCTTCCACCCTCCATGAAGCTCAATTCATCCAAGTGTACTCCTCTATCCTATCCCACACCAAGCTCCAGTTGGCCATCACCCCATTCCTCATTGACTTATGTTGGCTTCCTAGCACCTCAAGTTAAACTTCTCTGTTTGTTTAAATCTCATCAAGGTCTCACTAACCACCCCATCTCTAACCATCTTCATTTCTCTATATTAAAGATACTACATAAATGCCAGTTGTTGCAAGAACATTAGCACTCATTCAATTACATTTTAGCTTGTAAATACAAAGCGAAGTCCCAACTCCATTGGACATTCCTGTAGCTAATCCAAAGTGTGGATAATCTACTTACTCCTTATACAAAATGTCCCATCATCAATCCGCTGAACCATCAGATGATCAACATCAAGACTTATAGGTACAGGATCAGGAGATGTAGAATATAATCGTGGGCCATCATCCTTTAAGTAACAAAAATTTAATATAAAGAAATATTTAATGTACCAATAGCCCTCATCAGTTTAAATTTACACAAGAGCAGAATGGAGAACAGCACTATGCACGATGACCCGCCTATAATCACTCGCTGATGGCTCACTGGGCAAGTGTAAAGTGTGGTTTGATACGGAGTTACATAGATCAGGAAGATCTCCGGCTCCATCCTTGGTCCATGCTTATTTAGCTAATATTCACGGGTGAAAGGGGCAGCAGTTAGTGTGCAATAAAGTGTCAGAAGACCCAAGAAATGGGAGGGAAACAAACCAGATGTCCCCATTCTCCAGTTGTCAAATCATTTTGCAACAATATTCACAGATGAACAGAGCTTGCTCTCTAACACAGATAGCTAACTGGATCACTGATTCTATTTTCCTGCAGAATTTCTCTAGCTTGATATTTTTTTTTAAGGAAATATTTCAGGATCCATACTATTATAGTAGCACATAAAAAGAGCATTCAGCCCAATAGATCCATGCAGGTGTTTCATGCTCCACACGAGCCTCCTCCCACCCCTCTTTATCTAACTCCATCAACATATACTTCTATTCCTTTCTCCCTTATGTATTTATCGCACCTCCTCTTAAATGCATCAATGCTACTCACTTCAACTATTCCTTGTGGTATGGAGTTCCACATTCTAACCACTCTGGGTAAAAATGTTTTTCTGAAATCCCTACTGGATTTATTAGTTATATTTATGGCCCCAAGTTCTGGTCTTGCCCGCAAGTGGAAATAGCTTCTCTATAATAGTGCCCCTAAGGTGGCACTGATTGGCAGTTCCCGCGCAGGCCGCTCACCAGCTGCTCCCGCTGGAGGAATTCTGCACATGCGCGGCTGTGTAGCAGATTTAAAAGACTCGCGCAGGAAAGAGAGAGATTCGAGGGAACATTACTTCTCCATGTCTACGCTATCAAACCCTTATCTTAAAGGCCTCAATCAGTCTTCTCGGAGAAAAAAAAGAGTCCCAGCCTATTCATTCTTTCTTGATAGATATAACCTCAGTTCTGGTATCATTCCAGCAAATTTTTTTTGCACCTTCTCCAGTGCCTCGAATTCCTTTTTATAATATGACCAGAACTGTTCACAGCACGTAGGGCACAAGTTTCCACATGATTTGCGCCTGATTTTTAGGAGCAACTGGTGGAGAACGGACTATCTTAGAAATCACAATTCTCCACATTTTTCTTTCTGCAGTTCTAGTGAGGTAGAACAGTTCTACTTTGGAACGGAATTTTTTCTTCAAAAGGGGGCGTGTCCGGCCACTGACGCCTGATTTCAAAGTTTCCACAGTGAAAACGTACTCCAAACTAAAGTAGAATGGAGCAAGTGAAGATTTTTGTAGAACTGAAAAAACCTGTTCTACACATTAAAAAATCAGGCGCAGGTTACAAATTAGGCGTCCAGAACGAGGTGGAGGGGGAGGGGGGGGGGGGGAGGGAAGTCATTAAATTCTACAATAAATTCTTATTTATACTTCTACAAATATTATACAAATAAATCCAACCTGAATAAACATTTATAAGTAAAGAAAAGATTAAATAAACCATCTTCCTACCTGTGTGAAAGTGCTTCTGCCATCGTTCGTTCCCGCGGGGGCGGGAGCCGTTCCGTTCATTCCCGCCGGGGCGGGAGGGGGAGAGCCGTTCAGTGCGTTCCCGCCGGGGCGGGAGGGGGGAGAGCCGTTCAGTGCGTTCCCGCGGGGGCGGGAGAAGAGCCGTTCAATGCGTTCCCGTCGGGGCGGGAGGGCCGTTCAGTGTGTTCCCGCGGGGGCGGGAGGGGGGTGGAGAGCCGTTCAGTGCGTTCCTGCCGGGGCGGGAGGGGGGTGGAGAGCCGTTCAGTGCGTTCCCGCGGGGGCGGGGGGGGGGGGGGGGGGGAGAGCCGTTCAGTGCGTTCCCGACGGCGGGCGGGGGTGGGGAGGGAAACGGCTGCCTCAACTTTGAGGCTTTCTCACTGCTGCAAGAAGCCTCAGTGCTGATGTGCTTTTATTAAAAAATGTTCAAAAATTAAACAGCTACAAAGAACTACAAAAGTGGCCGAGTGCCAATGTTTCCTTCACACTGCGTGTGCGCGAACGCTCCAACGTGCACGCGCAGCGTTGCCGGCAGGAAAAAAACTAATTTAAATAGTACCCGCCCCCTCCCACTTACAAAATCGGCGCGAGTGTAGGCTCCGCCCCCCTGTACGCCGCGCCAGGCAGACAAGGAGCTGCAGGGCGCTCGAGAATAGCGCGTTTTTTTTTTTAGGCGCCGTTTTAGGCGCGAAAAACGGGCGCCCAGCTCGGTGGGGCGCCCATTTTCTTTCGTGTGGAAACTTGGGCCCGTAGTGTGGTCTAATCAAGGTTCTATACAAGTTCAACATAACTTCTCTGCTTTTCAATTCTATTCTTCTAGAAATGAACCACAGTGCTTTTTAAAAAAAAGGCCTTATTAACCCGCATTGCTACTTTCAGTGATTTGTGTATCTGTACCCCCAGTTCCTTCTGCTCCTCTACCCAAAAGGTGTATGTGGCTTCTTTATTCTTCCTATCAAATTGCTCCACCTCACACTTATCTATGTTGAAGTTCATTTGCCAATTACACACCCATTCTGCAAGTTTATTAATGTTCTCCTGTATTTTGTCACAGTCATCCTCTGTATTAATTACACCACCCAATTTGGTGCTGCCCACAAATTGAAATTGTACTTCCGATTCCAAAGTCCAAATTGTTTATATAAATGGTGAACAACAGAGGTCCCAGCACCGATCTTTGTGGAATACCACTTACCACCTTTTGACAATCTGAGAACTACCTTCAACTCCTACTGTTTTCTGTTTTGCAGCCGGCTTGCTATCCATTTTACTACTTGTCCCAACTCTACATGTTCAGACCATAGTCATGAGTCTACTATGTGGTACCTTATTGAAGACCTTTTGGAAATTCAAATATATTACCTTTATACCATTACCCTTATCTATCCTTTCTGTTACTTCTTCAAAGAATTCAAAAAGGTCGGTCAAGCGTGACCTTCCCCATTGGAATCTGTGCTGACTAATCTTGTTTATATTTTCAGTTTCTAGATGTTTTTCTATCACATATTTGAGTAAGGATTCTATTATCTTTCCTACCACGTACGTTAGGTTAATTCGTCGATGGTTCTAGCTCCCTTTTTAAATATGGGAATCACATTATTAATAACTGTCCAATACCTTCAGAGTAATTTTACAGTCAAAAAGTTCTATCTTCATCGGAATCACTTCTGGAATCATCTCATCCTCCAAGAACGGGCCCAGGTTTGTGAGTGACGACATCAGTAGCTCTGCACTGTAATTATTGATGTGGAATTGCAGAAATCCATTCTTAACAGCAAGTGGAGAGTGAACAGCTGAGCTCGGTCCTGATTCAAATCTCAAACACACCGCAGGTTGGGTTCTGTTCGACTCCAGTGGACAGGCCTTCGGAAAACCTGAGTCCCAATAATAATAAAAAACAAACATCAAACTTAAAAAAAAAAACTATCCCATAAAAATAAATGCTTCAAAATTTGGTTTTGTTAAATCTTTTAAGTGCAATATTTCAGTAGGCTTAAACAAACAGTATGACCATTATAGTCCTTGTGGAGTAGGGAACTTGTGATCAGAATGACAAGCACCTCAACCAATTTCTACAGTACTTTAAGCTTTATTCTCTGTTCTTGGGGCTGCAAAGTCCAAAACAGCTACACTAGAAAAGTTCTTCCAATTACCACCAATTTTGCAGACCTTTTGAAACAACTTAATCTGAAGCCTTTTGCTGTATTACAGAGAACAAGAAAGCCTCTTTAGTTTACAGCCACTTTAAAAGGAAGCAAATTGTTTGTGTCAACAGGATGGTGTGAAAAAATTCATCAATTTGCCATTTAACTGCAATTACAATTCTATCAAGTCCTGACACTGCGATCAGCAGGCTTGAACTGTAGAATAAAACCAATGAAAATTGGCCTCAGTAAATTAACCCCTCTGCTCAATAGTACTGATTTACTGTATGTACCTGCATACTTCTAAGCTACTTAAAAAATGCTCCCCTCCTCTCCTTAAGGCACTGACTGATGCTAAAATACAGGGCACGTGTAAGAAGCCCTCCTAGACAGCTCATCCTGTTCGAGAGATTGCCCATTATTCTTTCAAA
The DNA here is from genome assembly GCF_044704955.1 of Pristiophorus japonicus. Lineage (NCBI taxonomy): Eukaryota > Metazoa > Chordata > Chondrichthyes > Pristiophoridae > Pristiophorus > Pristiophorus japonicus. Next base: position 80,365,713 of record NC_091993.1, on the reverse strand, counting down.
TGTGGCGCTCTACATGAACACTTTTTTAATGAATGGTTTAAAGTTTGTTACAGTAGTAACTTAGTTACAGTAGCTATTTGACCTAAAAAAAAAATGATAGCTAAATTGCACTCAGTTAAGAGCTAATCATCACAATCATGGTCAAAATACTGCTGGAAAATATACCCCTTCATTTATTTCTTTGTGTACAAAATGTAATTAAAAATTATTCCATCATAAACTAACTTGAATACAAGAACATAAGAAATAGCAGGAGTAGGCCATTCGACCCTTCGAGACTGCTTCGCCATTCGATAGGATCATGGCTGATCTTCGACCTCAACTCCATCTTCTCACACTATCCCCATAATTCCTTAGCATCAAAAAATCTAGCGATCTCAATTGTTGAATATATTCAAGACTGAGCATCCACAGCTCTCTGGGGTTGAGAATTCCAAATATTAAATCTCAATACTCCTGTAAAGCACCTTTGGGACACTTCACTACGGTAAAGGTGCTATATAAATACAAGTTTTTGTTGTTGAAGAAATTTCTCATCTCAGTCTTAAATGGCTGACCCCTTATTCTGAGACTGTGGTCCTGGAGATTTGGACTCCCCAGCCAGGGGAAGCATTCTCCCAACATCTACCCCATCAAGCCCCTCAAGAATTGTACATGTTTCAATGGGATTACCTCTCATTCTTTTAAACTCGAGGGAATATAGGTTTTGGTCTACTCAATCTCTCCTCATAGGACAATCCGGCCCCCCCACCCCCCACCAATACCAAGAATCATCCAGTGAACCTTTGCTGCACTCCCTCTAAGACAAGTATATCCTTCCTTAGGTAAGGAGACCAAAACTGCACACCGTACTCCAGGTGTGGTCTCACCAAGATCCTATATAATTAAAGAAGTCATTTTCACATTGAAATCACTGGCTTTTTGTCACATGCTGAAATCCCAAAGTAAATTAATAAATTGGATTGTATGAAGTAATGTAACTTAAGTTGATTTCCTAGCTTTTTTTTTAAAGATTATATTGTTCTGCAATGATGGCTGGATAGTTTCAACGCCTAGGTTTCTTCATTCCAAGTGTGCGAGCCCCATGTAAAATGAGCAATTAACGCACTATAATATGAAATACTACTCCTTCTGCTATAGCCAACATCAGACTGTCTGCATCATCAAGGGCAGACATTCATGACGAGGTCCAACACCGTCTCTCCAGTGTGCCAACGCAGCCTTCGGTCGCCTGAGGAAGAGTGTGTTTGATACCAGGACCTCAAATCTGGCACCAAGCTTATGGTCTACAGGGCAGTAGAGCTACCTGCCCATCTATATGGCTCAGAGACGTGGACTATATACAGCAGACACCTCAAAGCGCTGGAGAAGTACCACCAGCGGTGCCTCAGCAAGATCCTGCAAATCCACTGGGAGGATAGACGCACCAACGCCAGTGTTCTCGCTCAGGCCAACATCCCCAGCATCGAAGCACTGACCACACTCGACCAGCTCCGTTGGACAGGCCACATCGTCTGCATGCCTGACACGAGACTCCCAAAACAAGTGCTTGACTCGGAATTCCGACTCAGGAAGCGAGCCCCAGATGAGCAGAGGAAATGCTTCAAGGACACCCTCAAAGCCTCCTTGATAAAATGTAACATCCCCACCGGCACCTGGGAATCCCTGGCCCAAGACCGCCCAACATGGAGGAAGAACATCCAGGAGGGCGCTGAGCACCTTGAGTCTCGTCGCTGAGAGCATGCAGAAACCAAGCGCAGACAGCGGAATGAGTGTGCAGCAAACCAGACTCCCCCACCCACCCTTTCCTTCAACTACTGTCTGCCCCACCTGTGACAGAGACTGTAATTGCCGTATTGGACTGTACAGCCACCTGAGAACTCACTGAGAGTGGAAGCAAGTCTTCCTCGATTTCGAGGGACTGTCTATGATAATGAAATATACAAATGAATGAGGGAATGTTAACCGTTGTTTTAAATGGGGTGATTTGTTGTCCGAGTTGGGGCGGGGGTGTGAAGAGGCAGGGACCGCCGTCCCCCAAGATCCGGTCAAAAGTCAAACATACTGGAGCCAATAATAGCTGAGTGTAACAACCAGGTAGTGACCTTATCAGGGCATTCTAGTGATAAAGTGCAGAATACTCAATTATTCATTTCTGATTTTGTTTGAGTTGGGACAAATTTTATTTCGCTAAATATGAACAGCAGGTACCAGAGCTGAAATAGCTGGACAGGAAACTCCAAATCACGAGAAAAGGGATGATTTGGCAATCCTGTTATTTATTCAGCATCTTATCACATCAGAACATCTCAAAGTACTTCAGACAATTCATTATTTTTGTGATGTGGTGACTGGAGGAAGTAACCCTGCCCTCAATGCCACCTCTTGTTTCAAAAAAAAACTGCTAATACCTCGAAATGATGCAAGCTATCAATCTAATTAGGTGATGGTTAAAAGCCACTCCAACTTTGTCGAAGCCATTTGCACTCCTTAGCGAGATTACTATCGAGTGTCTCCATTCTCAATTTCAACAGACCCTCTGCACTTTAGTCTATTTATGAACTGTATCTAAAATAAGCAAAGAGCTCATTCCAGTAAACGCACTCCAACTGCTATAGCCAACAAGCTTCTCTGTCTGAATCATATCATGACTCATGCACCTGGTAAGAGCATTACACCAAATAGTCACTCACATGTAACTATTATTCCCTTTTCAATACACCGAGTTTGTCTTCTTTTGGGTGAACTAATGTTGAAATTCTTTTTCTCCTTCCCCACCTAATCCAACTCCATTCCTTTTAAAACAATGGTGAACATTCCTTTATTAATTTGTACTTTGGATGTGTATGATCCAGGAACAGCGAATTCCCTCATTTCGGTTTGTTTAAATTTTAATGTTGCTGACATTGAAATCTAAATAGGATGATTTTTGTTGACAAAGTTTCCTTATTATGAATCATGTCATAGACTGAAAATCAAGTTTTAGCTTGAAGGAGTACTCAGGAGTCAATTGGTCACTTCAACTCAAATTGGAAATGTACAAGAATGACTAATGTCCTCCCTTGCAGTGGAGGCAGAACATTGGAACATAGGAACAGGAGTAGGCCATGGAGCCCCTCGAGCCTGTTCTGCCACTCGATGAGATCATGGCTGATCTGTGACCTAACTCCACATATCCGCATTTGACCCATATCTCTTAATAGCTTTGGTTAACGAAAATAAATCAACCTTGGATTTAAAATTAATTGATCCATCATCAATTGCCCTTTGCGGAAGAGAGTTCCAAACTTTTACCACCCTGTGTGTGTAAAAGAGTTTACCTTATTTCACTCCTGAAAGGTCTGGGTCTAATTTTTAGACTGTGCCCCTTATTCCTCCACTCCCCAACCAGCAGAACTAGTTTCTCTATCTACCCTATCTGTACCCTTTAATATCTTGAAAACTTTGATCAAATCACCCCATAGTCTTCTAAATTCTAGGGAATACAACCCTAATTTGTGTAAACCTCCTCGTAATTTAACCCTTGGAGTCGGGTATCATTCTGGTAAACCTACACTGCACTCCCAAGGGAAATACATCTTTCCTAAGGTGTGGTGCCCTGAACTGCTCGCAGTGCTCCAGGCGTGGTCTAACTTGGGCTTTGTATAGCTGCAGCCATGAGAGGTTAGTTCCTCTCATGATAACTACAATGTTGAATGGCCCTGGAGGATCCATAGGTGAACAACTGACCCTCCAAGAACCCCTGGAATTTTTTTTGTCTGGTTAGGCCCATGGATATTGTTGTAACAATGGAAGGAGCTCTAACCAAGTCATGAAAAGAACAAGTTGCATTATCATTGATTGCTTTGCAAGCAAGGATCACGCAGTGTCTCTCACCTGTCGTATGACTGCTCAGAAACTGCTGCACGTCCATGTTGCCCAGCTGATCAGGAATCACTTCCTTCGCCTGAACACCAACAGACACGTCATCACCTCTTATGTTAATCCCACAATTCACGTCAAATATCCTCAACAACAACACTGATGCCTGGGAAACAAAACAGCAACTTAAATTTCAACATTTAAAAATATACGTCAAAATTGTGCACCAATACTCCTTTTTACAGCACAAGAAATTCTGTACCATTTCACTGTCAAAAGATGCTAAATATTCTGCCACAGAACTAGTAGCATATAATCACACAACACAGGAGGAAGCCATTCAGCCGGTCTGTGATAAAGCTTTCCAATTAGTCCCATGCCCTTGCTCTTTCCCGATAGTCTTTTTCCATATTGTGGCTGGATTACTTTTAACAAAAACGATTTAAATAGTTCCTGCACCCTGTTATTTTGCGCCTCCAATATAGGCCACACAAATTCTTTAGCCGAGGGTGGGAGGCTCTGAATATCAGTTCTCCACCCAACTTCACATGCATGTATCGCTGGTAGAAGGCATGAAACAAGTGAGATAAGCACGGTCAACATCCATTTTCACTTTCCAGCATTTCCATCTTGCATACCAGTCAACGGCAAGACTTTAAATCAGTTATCAACTTCAATCAGGGAAGAAACCCCAACCAGGAAAGTTATAATTGAAGTAAAACACACCCTCACCTGTTCTGCATTAGAATTATCCTCACTCTGAGTTGATGAACTGGTGATTGTAGGTGGTTTGTGAAAGCCCCCTGCTCTATGCCCTCCATCTACAATTTCTGGTGGACTCTGACTGCTGCCCATTCCAGGTGTCGGGTGTATGCTGGTGTCTGGGGCAAGAGATTCCTGTCCAGATTCTAAGTATTAGAAGTCCAAGAATCAACACTGTATAAAGCTACCAAAATGTGATTTTTTTAACATGTTAGTCACACATTGAATGCAAATAAAAAGCACAATTCATTAATAAAATGGCATGCTTAAAACATTTACATTCAAAAACCGTACTGTTTTTTCATGTAACCAAAATTACAAAGGATACCAATGAATGGGGGGTAACCCCTAGCAGGAAGGGGTCACCATCTTTTCAACTTGAATAGATTAACTGAATTCAATTAACGGGTTTATGCTCAAGTTTCCTAATAGAGCGATTCCACTCCCCAAAAGGCATGAAAACTGGTGCTCTTTGGAACATCTGCAAAATTCCAAATCATCACACAGAATTCAGTTAGAATTTAAAAAAAAAAGCAATAACAAACTCCTCCCAAAGAAATTGGATGCAGTTGCTGATCATAAATAAGTCACACAGACTTGTAGAGGGGTTTATCCAGCTGGGGAGCCAAGGTGAACATAAGAATATAAGAAACAGGAGCAGGAATAGGCCATTTAGCTCCTCGAGCCTGCTCCCCCATTCAATAAGATCATGGCTGATCTGATCATGTACTCCGCTCCACTTCCCTGCCTGCTCGCCATAACCCTTTATTCCCTTATTGCTCAAAAATCTGTCTATCTCCACCTTAAATATATTCAATGACCCAGCCTTCACAGCTCTCTGGGGCAGAGAATTCCACAGATTTACTCTCAAGGGCTGCCAGTGAGAGTGAAGGAGCCAACAACTCCATTATACAATCTAAAATACCAAATCCTTGGAAAATCTTTTTACCATTGCACTTAGTCTAGTCCCAGGAGTGGAGGGGCCCGGGCATTTGGCAATCTTTGACCCAATGGAGTAACTCAGAGGTTTTGATGCCCTAGACTATTGTTCAGTAATATTCAAAGCTCATGGCAATAAAGAATGGTTGTGATGGGTTGGTGGGTAAAAGGCACTGCCAATTAGCTCATAAAGGTGTTAGGTTCTACCCCTGGTCTGTGCATAGTCAATGGATCTCAGTAGTGACAGCAGTTGGGGGCATTATAATTGACCTCAGAACTCTGGACTAAGGATGAAAGAGAATACAAAAAAAAACAGCCACAATATCCAGCCCTAATATCCACCCAGTGATTCATGCTGGCAGGTGGTTGTGTCAATTATTTTGTCTTATAATACGCCTGTGAAGCGTCCTGGGACCTTTTACTACGTTAACAGGTGCTATATAAATACAAGTTGTTGTTATGGAAGTCATACAACAGTATCAGGCTCAGTGCAATGCCCAGCGTGGCTGGAGAAGCTGGTGAGATTCACTGTTAAGGCTCATACTAGAAAGGAGTACTTGTGGTATTGAAGGGCTGCCAGTGAATTGGTGCCTTCAGCGAGGCGGGCGGGGTGGGGGGGATCCTACAGTTGGTGCTCAGAGGTTGAAAATTTGACATGGAAACCAGCCGAGAGATGCATCGTTCAGTGAAATGGAGCATCTGAAAGGTCTGTGCGAGCTTGCCCATTGAAAACCACTGAGATTTGGATCAACTTTAACAAGTTTAAGTGTCTGACAACATGTCAGAATTGAGACCATTATTTATGGTGGAATTGAGATTGCCATTATATGTATATAGAATTACATAGAACATACAGCACCGAAACAGTCCATTCGGCTCAACTAGTCTGTGCTGGTGTTTCTACTTCACACGAGTCTGCTCCCATTCTATCTACCTTATCTCATATCTTTAGTCCTTTTTCTCTCATATACTTGAATAGTTTCCTTCTGAAAGAATCCAAGCTATTTGCTTCAACTACTTCCTGTGGTAGCGAGTTCCACATTCTAATCACTGAGTAAATACATTTCTCTATTTGATTTATTAGTAATTTTCTTGTATTTATGGCCCCTAGTTTTAGATTCTCCCACTAATAGAAACATTGGGCCCAAGTTTCCACATGATTTGCGCCTGATTTTTTAGGAGCAACTGGTGGAGAACGGACTATCTTAGAAATCGCAATTCTCCACATTTTTTTTTTCTGCAGTTCTAGTCAGGTAGAACAGTTCTACTTTGGAACAGAATTTTTTCTTCAAAAGTGTCCGGCCGCTGACGCCTGATTTGAAAGTTTCCACAGTGAAAACATACTCCAAACTAAAGTCGAATGGAGCAAGAGAAGATTTTTGTAGAACTGAAAAAAACCTGTTCGACACATTAAAAAATCAGGCGCAGGTTACAAATTAGGCGTCCAGAACGAGGTGGGGGGGGGGGGGGGGGGAAGAGGGAGGTGGAAGGGAACTCATTAAATTCTACAATAAATCGTTATTTATACTTCTACAAATATTATACAAATAAATCCAACCTGAATAAACATTTATAAGCAAAGAAAAGATTAAATAAACCATCTTCCTACCTGTATGAAAGTGCTTCAGGCACGGAGAATTCTGCAGTCAGCCTGAGGCGCCCGTTCTGCCCGCTGGGGGTGGGGGGGGAAAGAGAGAGAGGGGATGCTCGTTCTTTCCCGCGGGGGGGGGGGGGGGGGGGGGGGCGGCGCCCATTCTGCCCGCAGGGGGGGGGGGGGGGGGGGGGGGGGGGGGGAGAAGGAGGCGCCCATTCTGCCCGCAGGGGGGGGGGGGGGGGGAGAAAAGGAGGCGCCCGTTCTTCCCGCGGGGGGGGGGGGGGGAAGGAGGCGCCCGTTCTTCCCGCGGGGGGGGGGGGGGGGGGGGGAGGAGGAGGCGCCCATTCTTCCCGCGGGGGGGGAGAGGAGACGCCTGTTCTTTCCTTCCCGCGGGGGGGCACCCGGTCTTTCCTGGGGGGGGCACCCGGTCTTTCCTGGGGGAGGGGGCACACCCGGTCTTTCCTGGGGGAGGGGGGGGGGGGGCGCCCATTCTTCCCGCGGGGGGGGGGGGGGGGGGGGGGAGAGAAGGCGCCCGTTCTTTCCCGCCGGGGGTGGGGGAAGGGAAGGAGACAGTGAGAAGGCTGCAGTGAGATGTGCTGATGGCAATGAGCTTTTATTAAAAAAAATTTCAAAAATTAAACAGCTACAAAGAACTACAAAAATGGCCGAGTGCCACTGTTTTTTTCACACTGAGCATGCGCGAACGCTCCAACGCACACGCGCAGCGTTGCCGGCAGGAAAAAAACTAATTTAAATAGTACCCGCCCCCTCCCACATACAAAATCGGCGCAAGTGTAGGCTCCGCCCCCCTGGGCGCCGCGCCAGGCAGACAAGGAGCTGCAGAACGCTCCAGAATCGCGAGGTTTTTTTTAGGCGCCGTTTTAGGCGCGAAAAACGGGCGCCCAGCTCGGAGGGGCGCACGTTTTTTATCGTGTGGAAACTTGGGCCCATTATCTCCACACCTACCCTGTCCAACCCATTCATAATTTTAAAGGCCACTATCAGGTCACCTCCAAGTCTTCTCTTTTCCAAAGAAAAACACCCCATCCTGTTCACGCTTTCCCAATAGCTGTACTCAGTTCTGGTACCAACCTTGTATATCTTTTTTGCACTGTCTCCAGTTCTTCTATGCCCTTTTTATAGTATGGAGACCAGAACTATGCACACTTGTGGCCTGACCAGGGTCATACCAGCTTAACATAACTTCACTACTTTGGCATTCTTTTCCTATAGAAATAAATCCCAGTGCTTTGTTGGTATTTTTAATTGCTTTGCTAACCTGCGATACTGCTTTTAATGATTTGTTCACCTGTATCCCTAGATCCCTTTGCTCTTCTACCCCATTCAGTTTATGTTTTAAAGTGTAGGTGATGTTTCTATTTTTCCGACTAAAGTGCATCAACTCACATTTACCCACGTTGAAGTTCATTTGCCACTTAATTGCTCACTCTGCAAGTTTTCTCATGTCTTATTATGTTGCATTCTTCATCAGTATTATCTATACCCCTCCAGTTTAGTACAGGTATTGGCAAATTTTGATTGATTTATTTGTTCCTAAATCCAAATCATTAATGTAAATTATGAATAACTATGATCACAGCACAGATCCTTCTTCCTTCCTTCAATTTGAAGAACTACCCTGTAGCCCGACTCTCTGCTTTCTTTTTAAGAAAACAATTTGCTATCAATTCAGCTATTTGTTCCATCGCCACACAGGCCCTAACCCGTGTCATGAGCCTACTGTGTAGTACCTTATCAAAGGTCTGTTGCAGTCACGTCAGGGACATGGTATGCGAGACAACAAAAAAAAAACTGTGACAAGTCATGGCACCTCAACCTTGGCTGCCCATTTCTGATCTGCACATATCTGAAAAATTTGATCCTTTAAGTGACAAGAGTGGTGTTAAAAATATTTTCCAGCTTTTTCCCCAGAAACACTTCCTGAATACCTGCTTCCAGTTGGGTTAACACAGCAAGCCCTTAAGGTATTAATTCAACAATGCTACCAGTTAGTTTCACTCGGGCTTTCCATTTTACACAGTCAGTTGGTCCTGAAATCAATAAAGCTTGGCTTTAAATTCACCCAAGATTTCCCTCTCAATTTGCTACACTATGATTCTGTGTAAATACAATATGTACCTGCTTCCAGGAGGATAACGTACTTCTCACTGCTGTCACTGTCCACAGATATTCGATCTTCTGTCAGGCTGCCATCAAGTGACGTGGTGTCCATGGAATGCTGCGAGCTGGTAAGTTTCATGTTTAAAAATCGCAGTCTGTTGCTGGATAAGGAGAACGACAAATTGTCTTCACCTTTTGACAGCTGCTCTCTTCAGAAAGAATAGAAACTTGGATTTAGTCAGGAGCAGTGGCAAATGTAGATATGCTGTGACATAGTCCCAAATTTCTCCTTCACGGAATTGTAAAAGCACCCTTTAAAAGAACAGAGCAGTATGCCAGCAGAGCTCAATAAGGAACAGTGCTTCATTATGTGTAAGTTGTGTGTAAATGAAAACTAGTTGTAGAGCCACTAGAGGGGAGAAGTACATCTGGAAAGCATCATTCATGCTTAATAAATCTCAGTCCAACTAATCTCAGTTCTGCTATCATGTACTGACTCAGCCCCAAGCCGCTACCGCAACCAGGAACAAGGCTGGAATTTCCTATTCGCCAGACTATTTATTTTGCGTTTTAGCACATGGTTTGAGCAAACTAGATTAAAGTCTGTCTGCCTTATTCAGGGGGTTGTTGGAATATGGAATGCTTAGCCACAGGGAGTGGTTGAGGGAGATCACTGCACCTTTTAAATACAATTGGATAAATATTTGACTATGGGGAGACAGCGGTATCCGTTTGAACTGATCTGATCGAGCCGACAGACAACGGGCCAAGTGCCTTCCTTATGTGCTGTAACATTCTATGGTTCTACTCCTCAAAATCAAATGCTGATATCTGCTTAGTTTAGGAAACTTCATCAAGAGTTCATTATCAATGTCCCTAACTCAGAAAACACACGTGACTTATAAAAGGCGTTTCCTACTCCCATATAAAAATCTAAATATTGGTCTAAAGATTCCAAAAGGTACTGTGCCGATAGGTGGCACTGTGACTGTAACTGTGGCTTAAGTATAATGGAGTAATGAACCACAAGAATTGCCAAGTTAACCCCAAGAAAATAAAACAGTTGCCTCATGCACCTATGGCATATACATGTGATAGCAACCAAATTTCACAATAGAAAACAACAAGAAAGTGATTGAGACACAATTAATCGAAAATTATAGCACAGGAGGAGGCCATTTGGCCAGTGGTACCCGTGCTGGCTCTTTGAAAGAGCAGTCGTGTTTAGTCCCACATCCCCGCTTTCTGTCCGTAACTCTGCAAGTTCCTCATCCTCAACTACCTGTCTAACTCCCTTTTAAAATTATTCATGGAATCAACTTCCACCAGCTTTTCAGGTAGAACGTTCCAGATCCTGACAACTCAGTGAAAACATTTCTCCTCACCTCCCTGCTAGATCATTTGCCAGTGATTTTGTGACCTCTCGTTATTGACCCACTCACCAGAGGAACAGCTTTCCTTTATCAAAACCTCTCATCATCTTGAAATCCTCCTTTAGGTCATCTCTTAACCTTCTCTGTTCCGAGGAGAACAGTCCGAACCTCTCCTCATCACTGAAGTCCCTCATCCCTGGTAATCCTCCTCTGTACGCTAAGACCTTTACATCTTTACTGAAGTATGATGCCCAGAATTGCCCATCCTCCAGCTGAGGCCTAACCTGTGATTTATAAAGTTCTAATGACTGAAGTAAAGCTCAGGGAAGCGTATCATAGTTCAAAGTCTGTCTGTTGGTAAACCAAAATGAATGCAAAGGTAAAGCAGTGGTCTGGAAAGGAGAACCACACGAGAAATAGCCGACTGAAAGTAAAGATTTTATTCACAACAGTACCAAATAAAAGGAAGCCCGAAGGAAAAGGAAGCTTATACTCACATCGACTGCCAGCAATAAAAGGAAATCTCAAGGAACGAGAAGCATGGGGCGTTGGAAGGAAAAAGTAGCGGCATCTTGATGTAAAACAGCAACTTGCATTTATAGCAGCTTTAGTATTAAAAAATCCCATGGCGCTTCATAGTGGCCTAATCAGTAAGCAACTGTACGTCATGCCTAAACCGGAACATATTAGGAGGGTTCACCGACTGCTTGACCAAAAGCGTAGGATTTATCATGAAAGGGAGGTGAAGAGGCAGAGGGTTTAAGGGAGGATTTTGCAGAGCATGCGGTGACTGAAGGCGCAACCAATGGTAGGGCAGAGGGAGGGGGTGCACATGAGTCCATAGTCGGAGGAATGCAGAGTTGGGGGGGGGGGTGTGGAGGTTGTAGGGCGGAAGGAATACAAATATGGGGAATGCAGGAATGAGAATTTTAAATTTGAGGCATGGGAGAACGATAGCCAATGTCGGTCTACAAGGGCAGGGCTGATGAGTGAGTGGGATGGTGCTGGGTAGGATATGGGTAGCAGAGTTCTGGATGAGCTAACATTTAGGCTGATGCTAGGCCAGTATTCGAAGAGTCGAGTATGAAGGTAACAATGGTGTGGATGAGGGTTTCAGCAGCAGATGGTCTGAAATCGGGGCGGAGGTGGATAATGTAATGGAGTTGGAAGCGAGGACTCTGATGGAGAGGGGATTTATATTCAGAGCTCAGCTCAGTCAAATAGGACACCGAGATTGCAAACAGTCTGGTTGAGCCACAGACGGTAGATGGGAAGAGGGATGGAATTAATGGCAAGGGTATGTGGAAGGGGCTTTGGTCTTCCCAATGTTTCACTGAAGGAAATGGCAGCTCATCCAAGCCTAGATAAAAGACAAGCACTCTGTCAACATGGAGGCAGTGGAGGATTGAGAGGCGGTGGAAAGGTACACAAGAACATAAAGAAATAGGAGCAGGAGTAGGCCATTTGGCCCCACGAGCCTGCTCCGCCATTTAATATCATGGCTGATCTGGGCGTTACAATTGTACATGGGAGAAATGGACAGATGGTGATGCCATAGGACAGCATATAAATGAAGAAAAGGAGAGAGCCAAGCTTAGATACTTGGGGGATTCTAGCGATAACTGTGCAAAGATGGGAAGAAGCCATTGCTGGAGATGCTCGGGTAGGAGTGGAACCAAAAGAACCAATGCAACACCCATCCATAGCAATAAAGAACAGATTACAGTGGCAAGCGTGTAAACAAAATAAAAACAAGCTCATCAACTGGACTTGCATCATTAAACAGGCTCCATTCAAGGAGACGCACTTATTTCGAACACATTTGTACACATTTCTCTTCCACCACCTTCCTGCCCCTCTCCGATCAGAGCTACGTGGCTCCTCTGCACCATACAGCCCAAAAGCCATCTCCTTCCCCACCACACCAAGCAACACGATAGGTAAAGGCACCTCAAGAGCAACTGGAACACTTGACGCTGCTCAATATTGTAGAGATCTATCTGCCAGAGGTTTAGAATTATTGCCGTTTCTCACACCAGCATACATTACACACTTAATGCCATGGAAAATGCTTTTCTTTTTGCAAGCTGTCAGGAAACCTGCATCTCAACCATTGCACAATACACTTTGAGATACTATTTTATGGCAATGCTCATTTAAAAAAAAAAAATTGTTTTAATAATTCACTATTGTAGATTGACAAATTTTTCACTGGTTTAGGCTGGATTTGAAATTAAAAAGCAAAACTGCAACAATTTAAAAAAAAAATCTGATCCCACTTTTATACACATCCTTGTGATGCAATTGCTCACTATTCCTGAATCATTCTGGAATGCCAAGATAAACCCCAGCTTCTATTCTCCACTGCTAACCGTCTTCTTAAACCCCTCTCCCCAGTTTCCACCCTCACCTCCGACAATAAGTGTGAGGAGCTCATCGACTTCTTTGTCTCCAAGATTGAAATCATCCGTTCAGCCGCCTCTGCCCTTCCTTCCCCTAGCCCACCAGGCCAAACTTTCTCTAAGGATCGCCCCTGCTCCAGCCTCACATCTTTCTCCAATTTCTCTCCGATCTCCCCGAGCTCATCTTGTCCACGAGACCCACTTTCTGCTCCCTTGACCCTATTCTCACCAAACTGCTGACCACCCAACTTCCTTTTCTGGCTCCCATGTTAATTGACATTGTTAACGGTTCTCTTCGCTCTGGTATTGTTCCCCCTCTCCCTCAAATCCACTGTCATCACGCCTCTCCTCAAAAAACAAACCCCTGACCCCTCCATCCTTACAACTTCCCTTTCCTCTCCAAAGTCCTTGAACGTGCAATCGCCTCCCAAATCTGTGCCCATCTTTCCCACAACTCCATATTTGAATCCCTCCAATCAGGTTTCCGTGCGTGCCACAGTACCGAAACATGGAATATAGGTGCAGGAGTAGGCCATTCGGCCCTTCGAGCCTGCACCGCCATTCAATATGATCATGCAACCTCAGTACCTCATCCCTACCTTCTCTCCATACCCCCTGATCCCTTTAGTCGTAAAGGCTACATCTAACTCCCTTTTGAATATGTCCAACGAACTGGATTCCACAACTTTCAGTGGCAGAGAATTCCATAGGTTCACAATTCTCTGTGGACAAGGTCGCTGTTTTTTGCCGTTCACAGAAAAACAAATGGAATTGTGATTGAGATTCTCAAAACATTGGTGTAAATTGAACTTCTTTAGCCACTGTACACCAGTCATCCTGCTTATGAAGTGTAGTGAGATTTACAAACGAGGTTAACTAGACACTTCACTAGATTTATGGCCCAACACCTGTGATTGGAAAATGCAACTGTATCTGGAGACAAGCAGAGGCTTAATTTAGATTGAAAAATATGCAATGCATCCAATTTGGAGCCAGTCATTCCTGTCCTAATGGTACCGGTGACCAGGAACGAGTAGGGCTGTGCAGTTTACATGGATTGCAATTTAATATGAAGCCTCTGAAGCTCCGTGAAGGTGAGAGAGACCCCAATGTATTTTATAAGAATTAGGAGTAGGCCATTCGGCCCATTGAGGCTACTCCGCCATTAAATAAGATCATGGCTGATCTACCTCAACTCCACTTTCCTGCACTGTCCCCATAACCCTTGATTCCCTTAATATTCAAAAATCTATTGATCTCCGCCTTGAATTTACTCAACAGCTCTCAAAGTCACAAATTACATCCTTTGTGACTAACAAAGGAAAACTATCCCTCCTCGTCCTTAGAACATAAGAAATGAGGAGGCGTAGGCCACACAACCCCTCGAGCCTGCTCCACCATTTAATAGGTTCATGGCTGATCCGATCATGGACTCAGGTCCACTTCCCTGCCCACTCCACATAACCCTTTAATGATTAAGAAACTGTATCTCTGGTCTTACATTTATTCAATGACCCAGCTTCTTGACTTGTCTGCAGCCACTGACATGATTGTCTACTCTATCCTTCAACACCTCCCCGTCATCCAGCTGGGTGGGACTGCACTTGCCTGGGTTCATTCCTATCTATCTAATCAGAGCCAGAGAATTGCTTGCAATTGATTCTCTTCCCGCTCCCACATCGCTACCTCTGGTGTCCCCCAAGGATTGATCCTTGGCCCCCTCCTATTTCTCATCTACATGTTGCCCCTTGGCAACATCATCTGAAAAGACAGGGTCAGTTTCCATATGTATGCTGATGACATCCAGCTGTACCTCACTACCAATTCTCGACCTCACCATGGTCTCTAAATTGTCAAACTGCTTAGAAACATAGAAAATAGGTGCAGGAGTAGCCCTTCGAGCCTGCACTACCATTCAATAAGATCATGGCTGATCATTCCTTCAGTACCCCTTTCCTGCTTTCGCTCCATACCCCTTGATCCCTTTAGGCGTAAGGGCCATATCTAACTCCCTCTTGAATATATCCAATGAACTGGCATCAACAACTCTCTGCGGCAGGGAAATCGACAGGTCAACAACTCTGAGTGAACAAGTTTCTCCTCATCTCAGTCCTAAATAGCCTACCACTTATTCTAAGACTATGTCCCCTGGTTCTGGACTTCCCCAACATCGAGAACATTCTTTCCGCATCTAACATGTCCAGTCCCATCAGAATCTTATATGTTTCTATGAGATCCCCTCTCGTCCTTCTAAACGCCAGTGAATAAAGGCTCAGTTGATCCAGTCTCCTCATATGACAGCCCAGCCATCCCTGGAATCAGTCTGGTGAACCTTCGCTGCACTCCCTCAATAGCAAGAACTTCCTTCCTCAGACTAAGAGACCAAAACTGAACACAATATTCCAGGTGAGGCCTCACGAAGGCCCTGTACAACTGCAGTAAGACCTCCTATATTCAAATCCCCTAGCTATGAAGGCCAACATACCATTTGCTTTCTTTACCGTCTGCTGTACCTGCGTGCCCACTTTCAGTGACTGATGAACCATGACACCCAGGTCTCGTTGCACCTCCCCTTTTTCTAGTCTGCCGCCATTCAGATAATATTCTGCCTTCGTGTTTTTGCCCTCAAAATGGATAACCTCACATTTATCCACATTATACTGCATCTGCCATGTATTTGCCAACTCACCTAATCTGTCCAAGTCACCCTGCAGCCTCTTAGCATCCTCCTCACAGCTCATACTGCCGCTGAGTTTAGTGTCATCCACAAACTTGGAGATATTACACTCTATTCCTTCATTCAAATCATTAATGTATATTGTAAAGAGTTGGGGTCCCAGCACTGAGCCCTGCGGCACCCCACTAGTAACTGCCTGCCATTCTGAAAAGGACCCGTTTATCCCGACTCTCTGCTTCCTGTCTGCCAACCAGTTCTCTATCCACGTTAGTACATTACCCCCAATACCATGCGCTTTGATTTTGCACACCAATCTCTTGTGTGGGACCTTGTCAAAAGCCTTTTGAAAGTCCAAATACACCACATCCACTGGTTCTCCCTTGTCCACTACTCTACTATAGTTACATCCTCAAAAAATTCCAGAAGATTCGTTAAACATGATTTCCCTTTCATAAATCCATGCTGACTCGGTCCGATCCTGTCACTGCTTTCCAAATGAGCTGCTATTTCATCCTTAATGATTGATTCCAATATTTTCCCCACTATTGATGTCAGGCTAACCGGTCGATAATTACCCGCTTTCTCTCTCCCTCCTTTTTTAAAAAGTGGCGTTACATTAGTTACCCTCCAGTCCATAGGAACTGATCCAGAGTCGATAGATTGTTGGAAAATGATCACCAATGCATCCACTATTTCTAGGACCACTTCCTTAAGTACTCTGGGATGCAGACTATCAGGCCCCGGGGATTTATCAGCCTTTAATCCCATCAATTTCCCTCACACAATTTCCCACCTAATAAGGATATCCTTCAGTTCCTCATTCTCACTAAACCCACTGTCCCCTAGTGCATTCGGAAGGTTATTCATGTCTTCCTTTGTGAAGACAGAACCGAAGTATTGGTTCAATTGGTCTGCCATTTCTTTGTTCCCGATTATAAATTCACCTGAATCCGACTGCAAGGGACCTAACGTTTGTCTTTACTAATCTTTTTCTCTTCACATATTTATAGAAGCTTTTGCAGTCAGTTCTTATGTACCCTGCAAGCTTCCTCGCGTACTCTATTTTCTCCTTCTTAATTAAACCCTTAGTCCTCCTCTGTTGAAATCTAAATTTCTCCCAGTCCTCGGGTTTGTTGCTTTTTCTAGCCTATTTATATGCCTCTTCCTTGGTTTTAACGCTATCCTTAATTTCCCTTGTTAGCCATGGTTGAGCTACCTTCCCAGCTTGTCTGACATCCAGTTCTGGATGAGCAGAAACTTTCTCCAATTAAATATCGGGAAGACCATTGTTTTTGGTCCCCACCACAAAGTCCCTCGTCAGTGACTCCATCCCTCTCCCCAACTTCTGTCTGAGGCTGGACCAGAGTGTTTGCAACGTTGGTGTCATATTTGACCTTGAAATAAGCTTTCGACCTCATATCCAAAGCATAACTAAGACCCCCTATTTCCACCTCTGGAACATTGCCCGTCTCCGTCCTTGCCTCAGCTCATTCGCTCCCAAAACCCGCATCTATGCCTTTGGTACCTCTAAACGCGACTATTCCAATGCACAAAAGCAAAATACTGCGGATGCTGGAAATCTGAAATAAAAACAGAAAATGCTGAAAATACTCAGGTCAGGCAGCATCTGTGGAAGAGAAACAGAATTAACATTTCAGGTCGATGACCCTTCGTCAGAACTGGAAAAAAGTTTGAGATATAACAGGTTTTTAAGCAAGTGATTGGGGGGGGGGGGGGGGGGGGAAAGAGTGGAGGAAAGAACAAAAGGGAAGGTCTGTGATAGGATGATGGGTGAAAATGAGATAATAATGACTTGAGGAACTGCGGCCTAATTTATTAAAAAGTGCTTCTCTTTTCCTCCCCCTCCTGTCAGAACCAGAAAAGTTCAAGATGTAACACATTCTTAAGGAAATGCAGGGGCAGTGAAAGGAGGAGGGGAGGAAAGAACAAAAGGAAGGTGTGTGATAGGGTGGAAGGCAGAAGAGATTAAGAGACAAAAGGGATGATGGTGCAAGGCAAAAGGAGATGGTAATGGGACAAGTTAAGAAACAAAAGATGAGTCTAGATAGGGTGTAAATGGAGATGGCAGAATTATCAACAGCTGCCATGGAAGAGAGAGAAAAAAACAAAAAAATAGGGGCAGGGGTTACGGTCTGAAATTGTTGAACTCTATGTTGAATCCAGAAGGCTGTAAAGTGTCTAAACGAAAGTTGAGGGGCTGTTCCTCGAGCTTGTGTTGAGCTTCATTGGAACAGTGAGAGGCCGAGGATGGAGAGGTCAGAGTGGGAGTTCAGCAGAGAATTAAATTGACAGGCAACCGGAAGCTCGGGGTCACTCTTACGGACTGAACAAAGGTTTTGCAAATCAATCACCCAATCTGCGTTTGGTCTCTCTAATGTAGAGGTGACATCATACAAGTAAATCGATGTTTCACCTGGGGCTCTGGACAGTGCGAAAGGAGGAGGTAAAAGGGCAGGTGTTGCATCTTCTGCACTTGCATGGGGAAGGTGCCGTTGGAAGGGGAGGGGGTGTTGGGGGTGATTGAAGAATGGGCCAGGGTGTTGCGGAGGGAGTGGTCCCTTCGGAATGCTGGGAGGGGAAGATGTGATTGATGGTGGGATCACGCTGAAGGTGGTGGAAATGGCGGAGGATGATCCATTGAACGTGGATGGTGGGGTGAAAGGTGAGGACAAGGGGGACCCTGTCATGGTTCTGGGAGGGACGGGAAGGGGTGAGAGCAGAAATGCAGGAAATGGAACGGACACAGTCGAGGGCCATGTCAACTACGGTAGAGGGGAATCCTCAGTTGAGGAAAAAGGAAGACATATTGGAAGCACGAGTATGGAAGGTGGCGTCATCAGAACGGATGCGACGTAGGCAGAGAAACTGGGAGAATGGATGTGACTTAAGAAACTGGGAGAACGGAGTGGAGTCCATACAGGAAGCGGGGTGAGAGGAAGTGTAGTCCAGGTAGCTGTGGGAGTCAGTGGGCTTATAATGAATGTTTGTCAGTAGTCTAGCCCCAGAAATGGAGACAGAGAAGTCGAGAAAGGGAAGGGAAGAGTCGGAGATGGACCATGTGAAGGTGAGGGAAAGGTGGAAATTGGATGCAAAGTGAATGAAATTTTCTAGTTCAGGGCGAGAACAGGAAATGGCATCGATAGAGTCATCAATGTACTGGAAAAAGAGGCGAGGGAGGAGATCTGAGTAAAACTGGAACAAAGAATGTTCCATGTATCCCACGGAAAGGCAGGCATAGCAAGGATCCATGGGGATTCCCATACCAACATCTTTAATTTGGAGGATGCGAGTGGAGACTAAGGAGAAGTTGTTCACTGTGAGAACAAGTTCAGCCAGAAGGAGGAGGGTGGTGGTGAATGGGGACTGGTTGGACATCTGCTTGAGGAAGAAGTGGAGCGTCCTCAGGCTGTCCTGATGAGGGATGGAAGTGTAGAGGGATTGGACATCAATGGTGGTGGTTGGGGCCGGGAAACTGGAAATTTATTAAGTGGCGGAGGGCATTGGAAGAGCCGCAAATGTAGGTGCGAAGAGACTGGACAAGGGGAGAAAAAAGTGTCGAGATTGGAAGAAATCAATTCTGTGGTGCAAGAACAGATTGAAACAATGGGTCTACCGGGGCAGTTCTTTTTGTGGATCTTGGCAAGGAGGTAGAAGCAGGCTGTGTGGGTTGGGGAACTAGGAGGTTGATGGCTGTGGAGGGACGATCTCCAGAGATGAGATGAGCTCAGTGATGGTCCGGGAAATGATGGCTTGATGTTCGGTAGTGGGTTCATGGTCCAGGGGGAGGGAGGTGGTGTCAGAATTGACATTCAGCCTCCGCAAGGGAGAAGTCAGTTCGCCAAACAACAGCACCACGCTTGACAGCAGGTTTAATGACAACGTTAGGGTTGGATCTGAAACAACAGATGTAACCTCCTTCAGCGCCCCGTCCCTGACGAAATATCTAAGCTCCTCTAATTCTGCCTTCTTGATCATCCCTAATTACAATCGTTCAACCGTCGTCAGCCGTGCCTTCTGTTGCCTCGGCCCAAATTCGGGAATTCCCTGCCTAAACCTCTTCGCGTCTCTACCTTTCTTTCTTCCTTTAAGTGCTGGGACCCCAGCTATTTACAATATATATCAATGATTTAGATGAAGGAATTGAATGTAATATCTCCAAATTTGTAGATGACACTAAGCTGGGTGGCGGTGTGAGCTGTGAGGAGGATGCTAAGAGGCTGCAAGGTGACTTGGACAGGTTAGGTGAGTGGACAAATGCATGGTAGATGCAGTATAATATGAGGTTATCCACTTTGGGGGCAAAAATAGGAAGACAGATCATCTGAACGGTGACAGATTAGGAAAAGGGCAGTGCAACGAGACCTGGGTGTCATGGTATATCAGTCATTGAAGGTTGGCATACAGGTACAGCAGGCGGTGAAGAAAGCAAATGACATGTTGGCCTTCATAGCTAGAGGATTTGAGTATAGGAGCAGGGAGGTCTTACTGCAGTTGTAGAGCCTTGGTGAGGCCACACCTAGAATATTGTGTTCAGTTTTGGTCTCCTAATCTGAGGAAGGACAGCGAAGGTTCATCAGACTGATTCCCGGGACTGACATATGAGGAGAGACTGGATCAACTGGGCTTATATCCACTGGAGTTTAGAAGAGAGGGGATCTCATAAAAACATTAAATTCTGACGGGTTGGACATGTTAGAGGCAGGAAGAATGTTCCCGTTGCTGGGGAGTTCCAGAACCAAGGGTCACAGTCTTAAGAATAAGGGGTAAGACATTTAGGATCAAGATGAGGAGAAACTTCTTCGCTCAGAGTGGTTAACCTGTGGAATTCTCTACCGCAGAAAGTTGTTGGGGCCAGTTCATTAGCTATATTGAAAAGGGAGTTAGATATGGCCCTTACGGCCAAAGGGATCAAAGGGTATGGAGAGAAAGCAGGAAAGGGGTACTGGGGTTGAATGATCAGCCATGATCTTATTGAATGGCAGTGCAGGCTTGAAGGGCTGAATGGCCTGCTCCTGCACCTAATTTCTATGTTTTTAGGTTTCTAAGATGCTCTTTAAAATCTTCCTCTAACCAAGCTTTTGGTCACCTGCCCCAATTTCTCCTTATGTGGCTCGGTGTCAAATTCTTGTGTCTCATAATATTCCTGTGAAGAGCCTTGGGACATTTCAGTTCATTTAAGGTACTATATAAATACAAGTTGTTGTTGTAATTTATTTGGGTTTTCAAAAGGCCTTCGGTGAGGTACCACATAGTAGACTCATGACTACGGTCAGAGCGTGTGGAGACAGGGAACAAGTAGCAGAATGGATAGCAAACTGGCTACAAAACAAAAAGGAGTCAAGAGTAGCTATTCAGACTGGAAAAAAGGTGAGAAGTGGTGTTCCACAAGGATTGGTGCTGGGACCACTGTTGTTCACCATTTACATAAACAATCTGGACTCTGGAATCGGAAGTACAATTTCGAAATTTGCAGAGGACACCAAATTTGGGGTTATGGTTAACACCGAGGAAGACTGCGACAAAATAAATACATTAATAAACTTGTAGAATGGGCGTGCAAGTTAATTTTAATCTGATGCATTTTTGTAGGATGAATGATGAAGCCACATTATGTAGGGGAGGACGAAAACCCCCTCATTTTACCCAGAAGGAAAAGGGCTGTGGGATCAGTCTGTGCTGTGAATTGAAACCGATAACAGTTTGACCTTGGCAGAGCAGTGATTGGACGGGGGAGGACACCGGAGGGCCAATGGTGAGACAGAGTCAGCCCGAAGCATGGGGCTTTCAAGCCAATGGGAGAGCACTTGCTCGAAAACTGTGCGACTGACTCACAGCCATTATCGGACTATTGTCTTCCCCATGTTTACACTATGGAAGGAAATGATGCAGATCTTCAGAAAACTAGGGAACCCAAAACAAACCAAGGACCTACACAATGGCTACAGGAGGCCAACGCAATCAACACCCATTCAAACCTTGAGTAGGTTATCAGTGGAAAAAACCCGCAATAATCGAAAACTGCTGCATTTTTCAAAATCACAAAGCCCACCAATGGGAAGAATCAATTTCAGCAGGAGAGGCGGACTGGATAATGTGGCTATAAAAAGGGGTTTCTGACGTAGTGTGGGTGGTTCCCTGCCCTCGTCATCCAACAACCAACAAGACTCTCGACACTGAAGGAAAACCAGTGTCCGAAGACACCGAAGATAGAAGAAACAAACCACTAGACTGCAGAAGGCACAGTAGTGAGTATAATCTCTGGTCCCCAGAACTCCCAACTCAGTTAGGCCAGGAAAGGTGGGAGGTTGGGCACTGTACTGCTAAACTTGTGTAAAGATTTTCGTTGTGTCCGTTTCGTGGGATTTAGGGGGATTGTTTTGTTGGTGTATTGCTGTTTGTTGAGATACACCTTGTCAAATAAATTAGAAGCCTAAAGTTCCTCTTGGAATCACCTTGTCTCAGTTCTATTGTATTACATCTCCTGATCGTGAGTCTTATGTCAGAACAGTGTAAGGGAAGCTAGGAGCGCCTCGAAAACGCTCAACTGTGTGTCACAGGCTAGGGAAGAAGGGGTTATGAGTATTTGACACTCACAGGTGCCTCACAGGCTAGGCATAAGCTGTGGGGACGCACGAGTCTCAAAACCCCCTTCATAAGCTGTGGACACAATCTCTCCAGGGGTGCTCTTGCAGCACTCAGGGTACCTCACAGGCCAGGCATAAGCTGTGAGGGCAGAAGCCCAGAGAGACACCCAAGGCACAACAACACTCCGAGAACCTCTTACAATACCCCTTGGAAAATAAGAAGCTTAATGGGGTAGAGCAATAAAGGGATCTAGGGGTATAGATACACAAAGTAGCGACGCAAGTTAATAAGGCCGTAAAAAAACAAAAACCACTGGGGCTCATCTCTAAAGGGATGCAATTGAAAAGCAGAGAACACAGGAACAAGAGTAAGCTATTTAGCCTGTTTCACCATTCAAATAGATCGTGGCTGATCTTTGATCAAACTCGATATACCCACCTTTGCCACATATCCCTTAATACCTGCGTCAGCTGTGGCTCAGTGGGCAGCACTCTCGCCTCTGAGTCAGTGGGTTGTGGGTTTGTGAACACACAAAAAAAAAAATCTAGGCTGACACTCCAGTGCAGTGCTGAGGGAGTGCTGCACTGTCAGAGGCACCGTCTTTTGGATGAGACGTTAAACGGAGGCACTGTCTGCTCT
Organism: Pristiophorus japonicus; assembly: GCF_044704955.1. Lineage (NCBI taxonomy): Eukaryota > Metazoa > Chordata > Chondrichthyes > Pristiophoridae > Pristiophorus > Pristiophorus japonicus. Next base: position 80,342,739 of record NC_091993.1, on the reverse strand, counting down.
CCAAGTGGACGTAAAAGATCCCATGGAGTTAACCTCAGTGACCTGGCCAATATTTATCAATCAATCAACATCACTAAAACAGATGATCTGGTCATCATCACATTGCTGTTGTGGGAGCTTGCTCGTGTTCAAATTGGCTGCTGCGTTTCCTACCACTAGAACAGTGACGGCACTCCAAAAAAGAGCTTCATGGGCTGCAAAGCGGTTTGAGATGTCCGGTGGTCTGTCTTGAATACCTTTGGTTAACAAAAATCTACAATCTCAGATTTAAAATTAATAGACCCTGCATCAACTGCTGTTTGCGGCAGAGTTCCAAACGTTTCCGAACTTCGCTCCTGAAAGGCCTAGATCTAATTTTTAGGCTATGTCCCCTATTCCTAGATTCCCCAACCAATAGAAATACTTTCTAAGTTCCCCTTAATATCTTAAACTTCAATCAAATCACTCCTTAATCTTGTAAATTCCATGCAATACAACCCTAGTTTGCGTAATCTCTCCTCGTAATTTTTAACCCTTTGAGTCCAGATGTCATTCTGGTAAATGTATGCTGCACTCCCTCCAAGGCCAATATATACTTCCTAAGGTGTGGTGTCCAGAACTGAACACAGTACTTCTTGAGTCCAAAGTGGATTATAAAGTGGATTTCTATAATGAAATCCATTTGCCACAGTTTTGCCCGTTCACTTAATCTAATATCACTTTGTAATTTTATGCTTCCATCTACACTGCTTACAATGTCACCTATCTTTGAGTCATTGGAAAACTTGGATGTACAACTTTCTATGCCTTCATCTCAGTCGTTAATAAATAGTGAACAGTTGAAGACCCAGCTCAGATCCATGTGGGACTCCACTAGTCACATCCTGCCAATTTGAATACCTTCCCATTATCACTACACTCCATTTCCTGCCACTCAGCCAATCTTCTAACCAGGTCAATAATTTGTTTTCAATTCAATGAGCTTCAACTTTAGCTAACAGTCTTTTATGAGAGACTTTATCAAGAAGTTACATTAAACTTATATTGAACCTTTGTTAGACCACACTTGGAATACGGTGCACAGTTCTGGGCTTCATATTTTAAAGGTTATAGAGACACCGGAGATGAAGAAAAATAGGTTTACAACAAGGATGATAGCAGAACTGAGAGATTATAAACTTCAGGAAAGATTGAACAAGCTGGGGCTCTTATCTAGAAGAGAGAATACTGAGGGATTACCCGATAGAGGTCTTTAAGATTATGAAAGGGTTTGATAGGGTAGACCTAGAGAAGGCATTTCCATTTCTGGGGAAGACTAAAAACTTGGGGCAATAATTATAAGATAGACACTAATAAATCCAACAGATAATTCAAGAGAAACTTCTTTACCAAAAGAGTGATTAGAATGTGGAACTCGCTATCACAAGGAGTAGTTGAGGTGAATAGCATAGATACATTTAAGGGGAAGCTGGATAAACATATAATGGGGAAAAGAATAGAAAGGTATGCCGATAGGGTTGGATGAAGAGGGGTGAGAGGAGGCTTGTGTGGAACAGGAACATCAGCATGGGCCAGTCAGATCAAATGGCCTGTTTATATGCTGTAGACTCTATGTAATTCTATATAATCACTCATGCAGCAGCAGACTCACATTCTGGAGTTGGGAGGAAAGCAAAAGATGCAGAGCCCCCAAAAAAGTGGGGGGAAGTTTTAAAATAAAAATCTCCCCACTCAAAAACACCCATAGATTTGAGAAAAAGGACTCAAAATTGACGGAAGATCATGCCCCGTACTATAAAATTTAAGAAAATTTCCATTGTGGCAACATAATACTGAACCAGAGGTCTGAAGGAGGAAGTGACCTTCAACTTGTGAAAAATCCATCTATTCACAAAACCGCCCCCCCACAATGAACTTATTGGAACTCTCCACCTCTCAAGAGTTCAGTGCTGTAAGATCACAGTCAGTCACATTCAGATACCTCTCCCAGAAGATTATGTGGCCGTTGGGGCGGGGGAGTAGTTTAATGCTGAGGCCAGGTTGCGCACGAGATGGAACAGAATCAATGGACCAAATCATCTGCTGTCCTTTTTCAGATGTTTTGAAGTTACTCCTTAAACCGGATGTTTTGTGGGCCTGTGCAAAACTGCACTAAGTTTTTAGAATGGATTTTCTGCCAATGTGATAAATTGGTCGCCTTCACGAGCTGCAATTTTCTTGCGTGATTTCAGAAACTTGTAATCAAGTGGTAACCTTTGGTGGGATTTGGAAAGATATTCAATACTGAGATGAAGTAACTCTGGCTGGCCAGTTTGGAATTTTTCTAAAAATTTAATGACTTATATGTTCGCTTTGCAAAAAATAAACACCCAAACTCTACCCCCTCTCTGAGATCATACAAAGTGTGGTCAGCAGAGCAAGACATAGGAATGTGTCGTGCAGTTCGTGCACTGCCAAGAGTTTAGATCCAGTTCAAATTGATGGGATAGCAATCTCTTACCAGTTTCAAAAGGTCTAACGAAAAATAAGTTTTAGTAGGCTCAATCTATTTCTTAGTGGGTGTGGATCCACAAATCAAAATTAGCAGAGACAGTCAGGAAAGCAAGAAGATTGGCTGATATGGAAAGCGGTTATTCACAATGAAGCAATATGGGGTGGTGTATGTTTGGGGTTACACCATCTATCTGGGGCAGAGTAGAGGGAGCTTTATTGTGCATCAAACCAATGCTGCAACTGACCTGGGACTGCTTGACCGACGAGAGGCGACAAAAAGATTATACAAATAGCTGGCTCAATACTAGTAAATTTTGGATTGAAGAACTGCGTATAATCAGGACTTGACACGTTTGTCAATCAGTCCTTGATATTTTGTAGAATTAACAGCACACAAACAGGCCCATTCAGTGTTTATGCTCCACACGAGTTTCCTCCCACTGTGTACTTCATTTCACCTGAACAACATATCCTTTTATTCCTTTCTCCCTCATGTACTGATCTAGCTTCCCCTTAATTGAATTGATACGCAGTTTTTAAATACTTTTGAATCGCCTGCTTTTATCAGTGTCAGCTGGACTATTAAGGGAGACCGTATACATTTATTCAAATTCAAAAGTGTGGTCTGACACCACTGCAATTAGCCAATGTGTGGGTGAAAGTGATAATTCAGCATTGACCACATGGTGGCGCTATAATTCTACTTACCCACAAGTACAGCATCCAAGTAGCCAGTCTGCACAACCTGACCATGGGAAGATGCTTACTGTTCCAGAGCTGTTCTAACCAACTGTTTATTGAGTATTCAATTAAATGAAATAGAGATGTATTGAACCATCTTTACCGCCCAAGAAGAATCTTTAAAAAGTGCACGATTCTATGGTTGAAAGACATTTTCAAAATGGTACTCCAAGGGACTGCTCTATTAGCTGTGAAAACCCATCTTGGTTGATGTGTCTTTCACTGACACTGTTTCAGAGGGTTACCTTTGATGGATTATGAAAAATCTATTTCCCATTGTATTAACCTGGATCCAAGGGGAGAGAGATATAACGGGGACTGGCATCGCTGCTGCCTGGCTCAATTCTCAGCGTATTGGCCAATGATTAAGAGACTTCTCTGCAAAGTACACCTCTCACTGTAGACTTGAGCTTCAAAGTTACTGAAGAGAAACACTGAAGCTTCTACATTGTCTCAAAACAGTCTTAAACTACTGGCGAGGAATCAAGTATGCTGTTACTGTCCTTATTCTGCAAAGTGACCTCTTTTTGCTTCCGTGTGTTTTTCCTGTCTCTTCAATTCATAGCTTTTAGCCCAAATTATACGGTCGGTCAATGTGTTATTTTCTGCCAATTAAGGAGAGCTCAGGAGTTATCCAATACTGTTTTCCAGTGTGCACACCAACAGCAAATGAGTACTTTGTCCTGGACACTGGCACAAGGTCATATTTTGGTTTATATGCAATGAAGGTTTGCCTACGGAAGCAGAGTTTTGTGTTTGGCTTAAGTAGAAAATATTGGGAGAACACTCAAATCATTGTGATACCATGAACTTCTGCTTACAACATCATGAATAAGAATTCCCTCAGCAGTCCTCAAATATTCTATATGGATAACTGGTTGCTAAAGTCTACTAAACAACGCTGAGCAAAAGTCACAGTGCCTCTTGTTATCGAGATCAAAAAAACAAAATGACTCCAATGTTAAAAATCCATGTGAGCGACTGGAATGAGTCAGCGTTAAATGCACCGATGGACTGACCTTGCCAAGAAAGTGTTATGATTAAAAATTCCTCAATTATATCCCACTACATTTTATTGTCTACTCCAGTGCAGTTATGAGGGAGTGCTGCACTGTCTGAGGTGCCGTCTTTCAGACTCGACATTAAACAGAGACCTCAGGTGGACGGAAAAGATCCCATGCCACTGTAATCGAAGAGTTCTTCCTGGTAAACATTTTCACAAATTGATTATCTGGTCATTATCACATTACTGTTTGTGGGACCTTGGTTACTGTGTTTCCTACATTACACAGTGACTATAAAAATACACGATTGACTAAAGCGCTTTTGGGACATCCTGAGGTCATGAAATGCCTTCTTTCTTTCGCTATTTCATAGTGTACAGGAACAGATTGAGGCAAATGGCCTCATTTCAAAATTATTCAACCATTTTTAGATACAAGCGCAGATTCCTAGCATTGTGTGTAGCCCCATGTGCCCTACCACTGATAGGTATGAGATTGACTTTGTCCACAAAGTCTGATCTACAAGTCCTGCACATTATGAAAAAACACTTAAAATGGCCTATTTTATTACTAAGTAATGAAGCATTCAAAGATCGCAGAATAAATCTTTTCTATGAAAAGGTGGTTGAACTAGAGGTAAAATGCCCATTTTTCACACATGCACACGGGTCTGATAGAATTCTAGATGGGAGGCAGAGGAAAGATGGAACATATAGAAGGCCAGAAATAGAAGACAGAAAGATGGAGGATGGAGGATACAATACGGTGGAGTGAAATCACGGTGCTGATTCAAATGGACATAACCCGTAAAACACACACAATGTACAGGATGACAAACTGAATTACTTTTTACTCCACCAATAGTGAAAACCAAGCTCTACACTAAGGTTTAGGTCAACTGATGGGAAAGCAATTACTATTAGAAACTATTAGAGTAGTTTGGGGGGGGGGGGTAAAGGGGAGATGGGATTGAGTGCACTCCTGCCAGGTTTCCCTAAATGGCAATCAGACAACAAACAAAGTTGTAGATGAATCAATCCACAGTTAGTGTCCCAGGTTGCCCACTTTCTTGATCTGGGAACGATGCACAGGGATTTTGCGATGGAATGCAAAAACAACCAGAAGTTTTGAGCGATGTTATGAAGCACATTGTTTCAACAAACTGTTGCCCACAATTTGCAACACTCCGTACAGAGGAGGTGGAAAGGGAACAAAAATAAACACTTGACAGTATCACCTTGTGTGCTTCATCACTTCTGTAGTTTACAGAGCAGCACCACCATCGCTAGAGGCCTGGAAGCAGGACAGCTGCTTGCTTCCTTGACCAGTGGTGTGGGATGGGGAGGGGAAATGAGACTTTTGCAGAAAAAAAGCAATAAATAGCCTTTATTTTTAACTCTATGCAGCCCCTGCAGATAATATTTATAGAAACCGTAAAGATATAATAATCACTGCCTGCAGAAACCTTTCGTCGTACCTAGAGGATGACAGAGAAAGCATCTTTTGCATTGTGTTAGCCATCTTCTCCTTGCTGAGAGTGAACGCGTCTTTTGTGAGGGAAACAGCTTCTTTAGTTAAATCCACAGTTATGAGCAGAGCTTCTTTTGCCACATCCTTTGTTACACTCAATGGAGTCAAATCTCCCTCAACACCCCCAAAAGTAGCGAGATCAGCCTGCAGACTGCCATCAGATGCTCTGCTCCTCCTCTGCGGGTCGAAAATCAAAGAGGTGCTTGTAGCTAAAGTGGGGTTAGAGGTAGAGTGATCAAGGGCGTCCTCAGGAACCTCAGCCTCCAGTGACTCCACTGCTTCATATGCTTCTTCCACAAATCCTTTTTCAAGCGATTGATTTGCCACCTCTTCAGTGTTAGAAATAGGAGCACCGCTCACAACCGTGTAATCTTGTGATAAAACACACTGATCTAATGAGGTTCCCATACTCATATCCCCATTGTGAATCCCAATGTCGTCCATAGAACTGATGGTATTGTCCAGCTGACCACTTGTTCTGTTCAAAAGCTTGCCCTCCATGGTCAAGCTCTCTCTACTTTCCGAAGGTGAAAGTTCTGACTCAGCGAGGCTTGTGCTTTCAGAGTCCTGGGATTTGGTATCACAAACTGTGGATGGTACAGGATGGAGCAGTAAAGCAATTTCTGCACTCTTTACCAACAGCCCTATGCAAGCACTGCCAGATTTAATTGGATTTTGAGACAATCTTTCCATATCCTGAGCAAGATCTTCCTGCAGCTGAGTGAGACACTCCTTCAGCCTCAGTAGTACAAGGTAATGGTAGTGGTTCATGTGTGCTTTCACATGTGCAGTGCTGTACACGAGAACATGTATATCTGCCTCAGAGTCATCCTTTACGCTGGATTCTTTCACCTGTTGGGTGTTCAGTTGTGCATCAATCTCCTCAGAAGATCTCAGTGTTTGTGTGTCCGTGAAATCCCGCTTTGCATTAGCCTGCAAACCATTTCCAACGGACTCTGTGCTGCTGAACATATTCAATTTATGGCCCAAACTACCATAGGAATCTTCTAAATCAGTGGTATATTCAGAATATGAATGACTGGATGGTGCCTCGGATTGTTGAAACTTAGTCGGTTGGGACACCCAAATGGAGAGGGGAAATGCATCCACAAAGCTGAAAGGCTTGCCCTTCGAACTCTCCATGCCCTCAAAGTCCAACCAGAGCTGGGAAAAATGGAGTGACCAAATATCTGCAGCCGACGATGCCTTTAATAAATCACAGGTAAGATTCTTGTGTGTGTGTATTCTGTCCAAATTGATTTGTTGCTCATAAGCATGATGGAAGAAGACATTTTGCAGCACATCAAAATTGTCTGCAGATTTAGGGAACTCCTTATAGGACACGTGAAAGAATTCAGATTCTTTGAAGGCTTTTAGCACCATTTGGAGATCGGAGTGTGTGCAGTTTAGCGAGTGCCGGGTGTTTGTAGCCACAAAGTCTGATGTCTGAATGGTGAGGTACAGTGGCCTATCTGGATGAGCCATTACCTTCTTGTCCATTGGGATAATGAACTGCAAAGTAAAGAGAAAGAAAAATATTGTATTTATAACTATTTTTTGGGTCAAATTATGAAACCAAGCAAATTCTGAGCAAGTGTCAAATAGACACGCAAATATACAAAATAAATACCACTCCACTATGTTACCTTCATTCCTCCTATATTATGGAATTTTAAAAACATTAATTCATTAATTCATGGTGTGTGGGTGTTGCTGGCAAGACCAGCATTTATTGCCCATCTCTAATTGCTCGAGAAAGTGAAGGTGAGTTGCCTTCTTGAACTGCTGCAGTCTGTGTGGTGAAGGTACTCCCACAGTGCTAATAGGCAGGGAGTTCTAGGATTTTGAACCAGCAATGATAAAGGAATGGCAATATATTTTCAAGTCAGGATGCTGTGTGACTTGAAAGGGAACTTGGAGGTGGTGGTGTTCCCATGTGCCTGCTGCCTCTGTCCCCATGCACCTGTTGCCCTTGTCCTTCTAAGTGGTAGAGGTCACGGGTTTGGGAATTGAAGAAGAAGCCAGGGCGAGTTGCTGCAGTACATCTTATAGATGGTACACACTGCAGGCACGTTGCACCAGTGGTGAAGGGAGTGAATGTTGAAGGTGGCAGATGGGGTGCCAATCAAGCGGGCTGCTTTGTACTGGATGGTGTCGAGCTTCTTGAGTGTTATTGGAGCTGCACTCACCCAGGCAAGTGGAGAGTATTCCATCACACTCCTGACTTGTGCCTTGTAGATGGTGGAAAGGCTTTGGGGAGTCACGAGGCGAGACACACGTCGCAGAATACCCAGCCTCTGACCTGCTCTTAGCCACAGAATTTGTGTGGCTGGTCCTGTTAAGTTTCTGGTCAATGGCAACCCCCAGGATGTTGATGGTGGGGGACTCAGCGATTGTAACGCAGTTGAATATCAAGGGGGAGGATAATCAGACTTGATCTTGTTAGAGATGGCCATTGCCTGGCACTAAAGTAGCAAATAACATTCGCACCACACATCAGCCCAGGCCTGAATATTGGCCAGATCTTGCTGCAGGCAGGCACAGACTCTTCATTACCTAAGGAGTTGCAAATGGAACTGAACACTGCACTCATCAGCAAACATGCCCACTTCTGACCTTATGATGGAGGGATCATAATTGATGAAGCAGCTGAAGGATGCTTTGGCCGAGACACTGCCCTGAGGAACTCCGGCAACAATGTCCTGGGGTTGAGATGATTAACCTCCAACAACCACAATCATTTTCCTTTGTGCTAGGTATGACTTCAGCCAGTGCAGAGTTTTCCCCGATTCCCATTGACATCAATTTTACTTAGGGCTCCTTGATGCCACACTCAGTCAAGTGCTGCTGTGAAATCAAGAGCTGTCACTCTCACCTCACCGATGGAATTCAGTCTTTTGGCCATATTTGGACCAAGACTGTAATGAGGTCTGGAGCCGAGTGGTCTGGGTGGAACCCAAACAGAGCACCAGTGAAGTTACTGGTGAGTGCCACTGGATAGTTCTGTCGACGACACCTTCCATCACTGTGCTGAGGATTGAGAGTGGACTAATGGGGCGGTAATTGGTCGGGTTGGATTTTTCCTGCTTTTTGTGGACAGGATACACCTGGGCAGCTTTCCCACTTTGTTGGGTAGATGCCAGTGCAAGAGTTGGAGTAGAACAGCTCGGCTAGAGGCACGGCTAGAGGCACGGCTAGTTCTGGAGCACAAGTCTTCATTCAACATTATAGCCAGGATGTTGTCGGGGTCCATAGCCTTTACTGTATCTAGTGCGCTCAGCCGTTTCTTGATATCACAGAGTGAATCGAATTGGCTGAAAACTAGCTCTTGTGATGGTGGGGAACTCAGGAGGCCGATATGGATCATCCACTCGTCACTTCTGGCTAAAAATGGTTGCAAAAGCTTCAGCCTTGTCTTTTGCACTCGCGTGCTGGGCTCCGCAAGCATCGAGGATGGGGATGTTCATGGAGCCTCCTCCTCCAGTCAGTTGTTTAATTGTCCACTACCATTCACGACTGAGAACAGTAGCATAGCGGTTAAGTTACGGGACCAGTAATCCAGAGGCCTGGACTAATAATATGGAGACGCAAGTTCAAATCCCACCACGGCAGCTGTGGAATTTAAATTCAGTTAATGAAATAAATCTGGAATAAAAAGCTAGTCAAACTACTGGATTGTCGTAAAAACCCATCTTGTTCACTAATGTCCTTCAGATAGGAAATCTGCCGTCCTTACCTGGTCTGGCTTATGTGACATCAGACCCACAGCAAAATGGTTTGACTCTTAACTGCCCTCTGAAATGGCCTAGCAAGCCACTCAGTTGTAACAAACAGCTACAGAAAACAATAAGAATTTAAAAGACAGACCACCTGGCATTGACCTCAGCACTGGCTTCGGACATGACAATGGCACACAAAGCCCAGTTGTGCCTACAAAGTCCTCCTCATTAACATCTGTGGACTTGTGCCAAAATTAGGCGAGCTGTCTAGTGACTTGTCAAGCAACAGCCTGACAGTCATACTCACAGAATCACACCTTTCAGCCAATGTCCCAGACTCCTCCATCACCATCCCTGGGTATATCCAGACCAACCCAAGGTTGCAGCACAGTGGTATACAGTCGGAGGGAGGGAGTGGCCCCTGGAGTCCTCAACATTGACTCCAGACCCCATGAAGTCTCATGGCCTCAGGTCAAGCACGGGCAAAGAAACCTCCTGCTGATTACCATCTATCGTCCTCCCTCAGCTGATGAATCAGTACTCCTCCAGGTTGAACACCACTTGGAAGAAGCACTGAGGGTAGCAAGATAACAATATACTCTGGGTGGGGGACTCCATTGTCCATCACCAAGAGTAACTCGGTAGTACCACTACTGGCAGAGCTCTGAAAGACATAGCTGCCAGACTCGGCCTGCAGCAGGTGGTGAGAATACGGACACGAGGAAAAAACCTACTTGACCTCATCCTCACAAACCTACCAGTCATAGATGCATCTGTCCATGACAGCATTGGAGCAGTGATCGCCGCACACTCATTGTGGAGACGAAGTCTCGTCTTCACACTAACGACATCCTCCATCGTGTTGTGTGGCACTATTACCATGCTAAATGGGAAAGATTCAGAATAGATCCAGCAGCTCAAAACTGGGCATCCATGAGGTGCTGTGGGCCATCAGCAGCAACAGAATTGTATTCCACCATAATCTGTAACCGCATGGCCCTGCATATCCTTCACTCTACCATTACCATCAAGCCAGGGGACCAACCCTGGTTCAATGAGGAGTGCAGAAGAGCATGCCAAGAGTAGCACCAGGCGTACCTAAAAATGAGGCATCAACGTGGGGAAGCTGCAAACCAGGATTACATGCATGCTGCAGCATGCTATAAATAGAGTTGAGCGATCCCACAATCAACGGATCGGATCAAAGCTCTGCAGTCCTGCCACATTCCGTTGTGAATGGTGGTGGACAATTAAACAACTAATGGGAGGACGCGGCTCCATGAATATCCCTATCCTCAATGATAGTGGAGCCCAGCACGCAAGTGCAAAAAACAAGGCTGGAGCGTATGCAAACTTCTTCAGCCAGAAGTGTCGAGTGGCCCCCTCCTGAAGTCCCCACCATCACAGAAGCCAGTTTTCAGCCAATTCAATTCACTCCACTCCACATAATGTTAAGTGGCTGAGCGCACTGGATACAGCGAAGGCTATGGACCCCTACAACATCCCGGTTGTCGTGCTGAAGACTTGTGTTTCCAGTACAGCTACAACATTGTCAGGTAGATGCCAATGTGGAAAACTGCCCAGGTATGTCCTGTCCACAAAAAGCAGGACAAATCCAATCCGACCAATTACCGCCCCATCAGTCTACTTTCAATCAGCAAAGTGATGGAAGGTGTCGTCAACAGTGCTATCAAGCAGCACTGACTCATCAATAATCTGCTCACTGATGCTCAGTTTGGGTTCCGCCAGGACTATTCGGTTCCAGACCTCATTACAGCCTTGGTCCAAACATGGACAAGAGAGCTGAATTCCAGAGGTGAGGTGAGAGTGACTTCCCTTGACATCAAGACAGCATTTCACGGAATGTGGCATCAAGGAGCCCTAGTAAAATTGAAGTCAATGGGAATTGGGGGGGAAAAAAACTCTCCACTGGCTGGAGTCATACCGAGCACAAAAGAAGATGGTTGTGGTTGTTGGAGGACAATCAACCCAGCCCTAGGACATCACTTCAGGAGTTCCTCAGGGCAGTGTTCTAGGTCCAATCATCTTCAGCTGCTTCATCAATGACCTTCCCTCATAAGGTCAGGAGTGGGGATTTTCGCTGATGATTGCAGTGTTCAGTTCCATTCGCAATTCCTCAGAAAATGAAGCAGTCCGTGCCCGTGTGCAAGACCTGGACAACATTCAGGCTTGGGCTGATAAGTGGCAAGTAACATTCATACAACACAAGTGTCAGGCAATGACCATCTCCAACAAGCGAGAGTCTAACCACCTCCCCTTGATATTCAATGGCACTACCATCGCCAAATCCCCCACCATCAACATTCTGGGGCGGGGGGGGGTTACCATTTACCAGAAACCTAACTGGATGAGCCATATAAATACTGTGGCAACAAGAGCAGGTCAGAGGTTGGGAATTCAGCAGCGAGTGTCTCACCTCCTGACTGCCCAAAGCCTTTCCATCGTCTGCAAGGCATAAGTCAGGAGTGTGATGGAATATTCTCCACTTGCCTGGATGAATGCAGCTCCAACAACACAAGAGGCTAGACACCATCAAGGACAAAACAGCCCATTTGATTGGCACCCCATTCATCAACTTAAACATTCACTCCCTCCACCACCAGCGCACTATGGCTGCAGTGTGTACCATCTACAAGAGGCACTGCAGCAACTCGCCAAGGCATTTTTAGCAGCACCTCCCAAACCCACGACCTCTACCACCTAGAAAGACAAGGGGAACAGGCGCGGGAACACTATCACCTGCAAGTTCCCTTCCAAGTTACACACCATCCTGACTTGGAAATATATCGCACTGTTCCTTCATCATCGCTGGGTCAAAATCCTGGAACTCCCTCCCTAACAGCACTGTGGGAGTACCTTCACCACAAGGACTGCAGCGGTTCAAGAAGGCGACTCACCACCACCGTCTCATGGGCAATTAGGGATGGGCAATAAATGTTGGCCTTCCCAGCGACGCCCAAATCCCGGAATGAGTTTTAAAAAAAAAGTGGCAGAACTGCAGAGCTTTTAGCGGATCCGATGGTTGTGAGATCGCTTAGCTCGGTCTATAACATGCTGCTTCTGCTGTTAACATGCATGTAGTCATGTGTTTCAGGCTCACCAAGCTGGTACCTCATGTTTAGGTTTGTTTGGTGCTGCTCCTGGCATGCTCTTTTGCACTCCTCATTAAAGCAGGGTTGGTACCCTGGCTTGATGGTAATGGCAGAGTGAGGAATATGCTGGGCCACAAGGTTACAGATTGTGGTGGAATACAATTCTGTTGCTGCTGATGGCTAACGGCGATGATCGGAATCTATCCCATTTAACAGTGGTAGTGCCACACAACGCAATGGAAGGTGTCCTCAGTGTGAAGCCGTGACTTAATCTCCACAAGGACTGTGTGGTGATCACTCCTACCAATACGGTCATGGACAGATGCATCTGCAACAGATAGATTGTTGAAGATGAGATCAAGTAGCTTTTTCCCTTGTGTTGGTTCTCTCACCACCTGCCGGTCTGGCAGTTATGTCCTTCAGGCCAGCTTGGTCAGTATTGGTATGACTGAGTCACTCGAGTCATGAATAGGACATTAGTGAACCAGATGGGTTTTTACAACAATCCGGTAGCTCCATGGTCACTGTTACTGATACTATAGCTTTTTAATTCCAGATTTATTTAATTAACTGAATTTAAATTCCCCAGCTATGTGGTGGGATTTCAACTCATGCCTTCGGATCATTAGTCCAAAATTCCTGGTTACATGTCCAGTAACATAACCACTATGCTACCATACCCTGACAGTCCCTGTGGTCACTGATTTCAACCCAATGGACAGTGGAGTTGTTTAAATCGATAATTTTATTTTTTCAGCCGACACAAGAAAACACAAATCAGCTTCAAAGTCTGTCTCAGAAAGTATAAAGTCTTTCTTTGTTCGAGTTCCAAACTACATTCACCAATTTTGAAGCTAGCATAAATTAATACAAATATCCCAACAATGTGAAGCAAAACACTGAAGAAAAGCTTGGATTGGCATTTTACATCTACCAGACTGGAGGTCAGTTACTCACCAAACTCAATTCGCCAAAACTGTAATCACTTACCTGGACAAAATAAGTGACAATGTTATGTTTATTTTATCAAGCTGCACATTTTTAGCTGATTGAATTCCAGTAATACCCTTTGCCGCACACTTTGGGGTCCCTAAGGCTCCTTGCCAAAGGACTTGTGGAAGGGTGATGTATCCTTGCAGGTACAATGTTTGCGCTTTATATCAGGCAGAGAACTGCTGCCTGTGTAGATTTCTCAGGAGGGTGGTTTGAGACGGGAACATCGTGACAGTGAAATGAGAGGTATCCCATTCTGGCCATTGCTACACAAATTGCATTGCTGGCTCAAATGCCTTTAGAAGCAGCTGCTCGATTACAAATGGTGCATAGTAATTGGAAATCAAAGGGGAGGGGTGAGGGGCAGAGGATTTTGATTTGTTTTAGAAGTATACTTGCATGTGTTTATGGATCTTCAACATAAATATTACATTGTCAAAGTTTTTGTCGAAAAACACATTGTGGTTAGCTGCCTGTCCATTATGGCACAACCTGGCCACACAGAGATAGAAGCAGATGTTCACTCGACATTTGTCCTGCCCCATACCCGAGGTAGACAAAGCTCTAAGTGTGCCATTCTGCAGCAGTGACGCCCATAAGTCCTCTCCCAACAACCAATTTAAAAATAAATTAACTGACATCAGGGCACAAGTACATAGCCTTACGAACAAGCTGCCTTCAAATAGTGTCATGAAGCAACAACAGTGAGCATATTTTTAAGTTCTGAAGTTCTGTAATACTTGGTTTCCAATTATTGATCCTGTGCAGCTATTTATAGTACAGTTGCTAGCAGTTACACTAGATCACGGTCAGACTACAATACTTCAGTATCAAGTCCTGAAATCATATTAGCTTTTTATTTTTTGCTGCTTACACCTTCTTTACTGAAGGTGGTGCCTCCTACTGAGGTACACAAGAGAATTGGGAGGTTGACGCAGTTGATCAACAAAATCTAAGCCTATTCTCTCCTTACCTGGTGCTCACAGACACACACATTCTTGGCAGGGTTACTGGTCAACAATAAGGGCAGGAATCTCGGCTGATTTTTACCCTCCTGAGCCCGGTGGTTGATTTTCCCCTTCCTGCACACTGGGACACTATAAATTTAAAACAACCCCACTGTTCATTGGGCAGCGGTCAGAGTTCACCCTGAGGTGCATACACCCATTGAGTCACGTGGGAAATTCTGACGGGTAGTTTCCACACAAAACAAAATCAGAGGAAAGAGAACCAAGAAAAACCTGCAACTTTGTAGACAACCTCCTTTATAACCTGTCGCATGTAGCAATTCAAAGACATTTCCTTCACTTTGATTGCTCTGCATTTGAACTGTGAAAGGCAATAGAAAAAAGGCATCTTCAACTGGTCAATGATTGCAGATTAAACACTAATGTGTCGCACTGGATTAAAAACCAGGGAAGGATTTTTTTAATGCAATATTATTACACACAGCTCACAATTTTTAAAGTTTTAAACATCTTTTACTCCTTCAAACTCCAGAACTTCAAAACTCATTTGGAAAGCAATGGATTTTGCATGTTTCCTTATGCTATCTGTGCACTAATTTCCACCTGGTGTAATGTGAGTGACAACTGCGGTCTCTGTACCTTTATTTTTGAAGTGCAAATATTTTTCAACTCAGAAAAATTGACTGACAAAAAGCTGGTCTAGCACCATTATGGGTATTAAAACAACTCAACCTTCATTTTATTTTTATATACACAGCAACATGTCTGCACAGCACTGTTCACAGTGCGTTGGACAGTGATACGGCATTTTATTCATGTAATATACTCCATACTGTGAGGTGGTTTGCAGATGGGGTTGGTAAGATTCAAGTATAATCAACAGATAAGTTCAAGTGCAACAGAAATGGAATGAGTTATATGAAGTGTTGTTTTATGAGAGTCTTGTAATATTAAATACATTGTAAAAACATGTAAATAGAATTGGTGAAGGTGACCATAATAGAACTGACAACACTCTCAAAAGTGGTCATCAGCTCTCGTCAAACACAAATCATATTCCTACAGGACTTCACAACATATCTTCTATAAACCTTGAATACATACTTCCATTATATATAACCTTAAGGCAGCGACTAACCTTCAACAGGAGTCCATTCATATAGAAGTCAACATGTTCATCCACTTTCACAGAATTATTCAATTTGTAGATGGCTTTGAACTGCTGTAGAGTCTGATACAGGTCCAAAGAGAAGGAGTTCATCCACAGCATGCTGATTGGATCCAGTGTAAATTGTAAGGCATTGAGCTTTACATAGAGATTAGGGCAAGGCACTGTAAATGGGGAAAATAGTAAAATAAAAGTAAAGCAAATAATAAAATAATTTGTTTGAAACTGGCAGAGTTAAAAACATGCAGGATAATTTTTAGTCAACTGATTAAACAGTATAAATCTATTGAAAACAGTCACTTGTAAATAAATGGGAAATCTGCATGGCATGGTACTTTTTGCATCAGAATGGCTAAATGGAAAAAGTGGCTCAGCAGGGTAGTGTACAAGTAGTACACTGACGGCATCAAATGCAGCTGGATGGAGATGCCCAAACTTTGTGGGTCACTTCGATGTGCATCCTGGAGCTTTAGAGACCATACATAAATTTTAAAATCAATGTCCCTTTCACTGTCTCTAAATTGTCAGACTGTTTGCCAAGAAAGACTGGATCAACTGGGCTTGTATTCACTGGAGTTCAGAAGAATGAGAGGGGACCTCATAGAAACATTTAAAATTCTGACGGGTTTAGACAGGTTAGATGCAGGAAGAATGTTCCCAATGTTGGGGAAGTCCAGAACCAGGGGTCACAGTCTAAGGATAAGGGGTAAGCCATTTAGGACCGAGATGAGGAGAAACTTCTTCACCCAGAGAGTGGTGAACCTGTGGAATTCTCTACCACAGAAAGTAGTTGAGGCCAATTCACTAAATATATTCAAAAGGGAGTTAGATGAAGTCCTTACTACTCGGGGGATCAAGGGGTATGGCGAGAAAGCAGGAAGGGGGTACTGAAGTTTCATGTTCAGCCATGAACTCATTGAATGGCGGTGCAGGCTAGAAGGGCTGAATGGCCTGCTCCTGCACCTATTTTCTATGTTTCTATGTTTCTATAACCAGTACCGGATGAGCAGAAATGTTTTCCAACTAAATATTGGGAAGAGTGAAACCATTGTCTTCGGTCCCCACCACAAACTCCTTCAGTCTACCTGGCAACTAACTGAGGCTGAACCAGACTGCTCGCAACCTTAATGTTATATTTGACCCAGAGATGAACTTCCAACCACATATCCGTGCCATCACTAAGAACGCCTATTTCTACCTCCGGAACATCACCTGCCTCAGCTCATCAGCTGCTGAAACCCTCATCCATGCCTTTGTTACTTCAGACTTTACTATTCCAATGCACTACTGGTCAGCCTGCACATTCTACCCTCCATAAACATGAGGTCATCCAAAACTGCTGCTCATATCCTAAATCACACCAAGACCGGTTCACCCATCACCCTTGTGCTCGCTGACTGACATTGTCTCCCAATTAAGCAACGTCTTGATTTTAAAATTCTCACCCTTATTCTCAAATCCAACCATGGCCTCGCCACTTCCTATCTCCAATCTCCTACAAGCCGATAATCCCCCCCAGAGATGCTGCGCTCCTTTAATTCTGGCCTCTTGAGCATCCCTGATCTTAATCACCGCACTATTGGTGGCCGTGTCTTCATCTGCCAAGGCTGGAATTCCCCCCCCAAACCTCTCTGCCTCTCTTTGCTCCTTAAAACTTACCTCTTTGACCAAGCTTTTGGTTATCTGCCCGAATATCTCATGATATGGCTCGGTATCAAATTTTGTTTTATAATGCCCATGAAGCGCCTCGAGATGTTTTACTAAAGGCGCCATTATAAATTCAAGTTGCTGCTGTTATTTAATTTCTATACATTACAAGTTGCTGATACTACCCAATACAGTGCTCTCATTTTGGACGTATTTATCTGAGGCAACAAAGCAAAAAACAAACCTTCAAGGCCCACAAAACTCAATAAATTCCAAGTATTATAAGCACAAAAAGGACTAAATGCTGAGGCAGAGGTGGGGGTGCAACACATGGTCCTTGGGGCACAGATCAGCACCCCTGTGGTGGGATACCCCCACAGCAAATGAATTCCAGTTCAGAGTCGAGACGAGCACGGAGCGTTCAGCAGTGCGACACTGTTTGAGAGATGGTTGTGACCAAAATACAAGCAGAAAAGAATACACATCTTAAACTTTCATGAAACCGTTGCAAAATAAAAGGAAATTTAACTTGTGCCAAGTGGTTACCCGTGAAGCCAAAAATAAATAAAGAGTGCATAGCGAATGTCATTGAAAAGAATAGAAATATTCTACCATGAGCTCATCTGATCCATGTTACTTTCCTTCAATTTTCTCTGTTAATCTTAATCCAACAACAAGCTGCATCCATCACTCATTAGGCTGAAAATTCCAGCCTCGCCGGGTCCGTACGAAGTGCGCACGCACCCGGCGAGGCCTGGCAAAAGACGGTTTTCGGGACACAACTTGCATGCGCAGAAAACCGTCTTTTCCAATCAGTCAAGATTTCTCGAAAAATCCTCCGCATCTCCAGAAGGCCCAACTCATGCCCAGCGAATGTCCTTCAAACTTTTACACTTGGCAAAAGCAGGCGCATAGCTTACTTTTACCAATGTAAGAGTTTTAAAACATTAAATTTAAACATTCATTTTTATATTTAAAACCCTGTCCATTAAGGCAAGTTTATTTTTAACATTATTAAAACAAAAACAAAAATTCCAAAAATATTTTTTTCTTCTAAAACATTTAAATTTAAATGTGAGGGGTTTTATTAATTTATTATGCTGTGTTTCGGTGTTTTAGGGGTTATCATTGATAGTAATGGGAGTCCGTACAAACAGAGCTCTCATTTTTATCAATGAGAATACTGCATAGTTATTGGTGGTCCACTTGACTCAGTTTGTACGTACATAACTGAAAGACAACTTCCCATGCGCTGCGCAGCGAATTTAGGCTTCCAACCGGAATCTTTACCTTCCTCCCGGGCCACCAGGTATTTCCAAAGATTGTTCTTCAGGTCGGAGGCATTCGTACAAGGAAGCCCCCGAACGCAATTCCCCATCCCCGGCCCCATTAGGTGAAAGTGACTGCTCTTGACTTCACGGCAGCACTTAACCGAGTGTGGCATCAACATCAAGGAGCCCTTAGTAAAATTGAAGTCAATGGGAATCGGGGTAAACTCTGCACCTAGTACAAAGGAAGATGGTTGTGGTTATTGGATGTCTATCATCTCAACACCAGGACATCACTGCAGGAGTTCCTCAGGTCAATGTCCTAGGCCCAACATCTTCAGCGACTTCATCAATGACCTTCCCTCCATCATAAGGTCAGACAGGGGATGTTAGCTGATATCAGGGTTCAGCTCCATTCAGAACTCCCCAGATAATCAAGCAGTCCACGCTCGCATACAGCAAGACCTGGATAATATTCTGGCTTGGGCTGATAAGTGGTAAGTAACATTCGCGCTACACAAGTGCCAGGCAATGACAATCTCCAACAAGAGCTTCCAAACACTGCCTCTTCACATTCAGCGGCATTACAATCGTCAAATCCTTTACCAGCACCATCCTGGAGGGGTCACCATTGACCAGAAACTCAACTGGATCAGCCACATAAATACTGTGGCTGCAAGAGCAGGTCAGAAGCTGGGTATTCTGTGGCAAGTGTCGCACCTCCTGACTCCCCAAAGCCTTTCCCTTCATTGACGCAAGGTCAAAATCCTGGAACTCCCTCCATAACAGTTCTGTAAGAGTACCTTCACCACAGACTGCAGAGGTTCAAGAAGGCAACTCATCACCATCTTCTCAAGGACAATTAGGGATGGACAATAAATGCTGGCCTTGCTAATGACACCTACATGCCAGGAATGAATTTTTTCTTAAAGTTAGTCTGGTGATATATTTCCAAGTCAAGATGGTGCATGACTTGGAGGAATTTGGAGATGATTATATTCCCATGCACTTGCTGCCCTTGTCCTTCTAGGTAGTAGAGATTGCAGTTTGGGAGGTGCTGTTGAAGAAGCCTTGGCGAGTTGCTGTAGTCCATCTTGCAGATGGTACACTGCAGCCACTGGGCGCCGGTGGTGGAGAGAGTCACTTTTTAAGGTGGTAGATTGGTGCCTATCAAACTTTCTTTGCCAATTAGAATTCATTGCAGTCTCCTTCCCCACTTAGACAGAGGAAATAATGGATGAAAGAGGCTGTGCTATCCTAGCTCCCAATTTGCATTTTAAAAAAATACATTGAAATTGCCAGATGGATAAAAACCCTGAAATGTATAGCTGGAATTTAAATTAGCATCGGTCTTCAATTGCTGCACAAAATCTGCTGGCTCATGCCAGAGTAACCTCATGAAAATCTACAAATGGTTGTTAATGCACTTACGCTAAGACAGGAATTGAGGAACATGTTATATTTGGATCAGAATTATCAATAGTGTGGTTGAATCAGGAATCCTACATAACAGGAGTGACTGCAAGAGGGACTTTTTTGTTGTTGGAATTCTACTTTGACACAATAGGGCCATATAGTCCTTATCTAATGAAAAATGTTTAAAAATTAATTGGAAGAGAAGTTGGCATTGTTTCCACTGCAGTCCTTACTCTAACGGTGCAAACAAATGAAGTCATAACAAGCAGCAGTGTTGTAAGAGTTCAAAGTCAAGCAGTGGTACAGAGGACAGAGAACATTAAGAGCTGGCTACTCAAATCATTTCACTTACTACAATAATTCATCAACTGCTGACAAATAAGCAGAGGACACAGATTTAAGATAATTGGCAAAAGAACCAGATGGGAGATGAGGAGAATGTTTTTTTAGACAGCGGTTATGAAGAAGTGGAATGCACTGCCTTAAAAGCAGATTCAATAATAACTTTCAAAAGGGAATTGGATACATACCTGAAAAGGACAAATTTGCAGGGCTATGGGGAAAGGACAGGGGAGTGGGACTAATTGTGTAGCTCTTTCAAAGAGCTGGCTCAGACACGATAGGCCGAATGGCCTCCCCGCGCTATATCATTCAATGATTCTACGAAATGTTAAGGAAATAAAATTACTGCATGACCATTAATATTCTTCAGCCTGCAGATGAAGTCAGCAATGCTTAAAACATACCACTCAAGTCATACAATATACACCAAATTGAAGTGGATACATATAGAAGCTGCACTTCATTTGTACAAGGAGGCACAATATTTACATGATTCTTGTGTCCATCACAGCTGCTATATAAATGAATATTGGCTTGTCCCTTCACCATCACAGTTGGTCATTTACCCAAATATCAGCTTCTCTTCTACAAATCGGCAGCTAACTTACCATGTTACGAAAAGATGACGAATTTTACCCAATGTGCAGCATAATTATGAAATCGGGCATATTGTATAACACAAATTACAATATTCGAACAATTAGCTCAAGCTTGCCACATTTACTGTGCATTTTGAAATGTTACTTATTCATCAAAACCTTACCAGGAAATTCTTTACTGTCAGGAAAATAGTATTCAGTGAATTCGATGTGAATTGCTGACATGCCAGCTGGAAGATGGTATGATGCTCTGTTGCAGGAAAGCAAAGTTGTGGGCTTCTTACCGTGCTGACCGGCTTCGGAGACCTTAAATAAAATAAAGCATTGATATTGTATTAACCGTGACTTCCAAGTGCTGCAATTAATTTCTTTTTATAACCATTTCATTACACAAACCTGTCCAAGATGCATCAATCGTCAGTAACACAATGTATAATCATTATAGTCTACACTATAAACATATGGCATTTTGCCAGATTCACCATAGTAGACAGAAATATTTCATAGACAGGCATTAGAAGTTAATGGATGTAGAGCACCATAGAATGATAGGTCAGAGTTGAAAACGAAATTACCCTCATCACAGCCCAAGTTATCCAAGGTGTTCCTCTAGCTATCCCCCACAACCTCAACTCAAAAGGAGTGGAAAACAGGGAAAGGGGAAAATTGCTTACAGTTTTCAGTCACCATTCATTACAGCAATCTGACTCAGTTACACTTGGGAGATCCAGGTGCACATCGCTGGCTACATTCAGAAACACTGAGTGGGATAGTTACTCCCTCCCATCACCCAAAACTATAGCAAGACACTGAAGCTTGCTTCATTGCTCCTTTGACCACAATACAGCTTTGAAATGGCCGGGAGCCAGATATGAACAAATATCAGTACTCATCTAGGAGAGGAGGATAAAAAGGAGCAATTAAACATTCAAGAAAAGTACACAAGTTTAACCATACATATTTAAAACTTGGAGCATTCCAAGAGAGAAGATTAAAACCTAAAAGAACACAGGATGGAATTATTACAGGATATAATACATTTAGAACCATGGTCCTAGACTTCAACAATGCTGAAACACTACTTACTGAGGACATTACTTATACTGTTTCCCATTACATCATACCGTTTTGGTATTACACCATATTCCAAGTATAGAGGAGGGTGGCACAGCACCATTGGGTATTTGAGCAACAAATAAACCATGGAATGAGTGAAACAGGTTCAATCTTTTCTCCACTAGGTTCATAATTTCACTTCTGATATACTGGGAGCTGCAGTTTGTGTCTCTTGGGGCACCGAGCAACAGGATGAAGTCACAACAGGGCAGTTCCTCACACATCCCGACAGTAGGTTATAGTGGAGGACTGGTGCCAGTGTAACAACATGTTTGCTCTTTTAGCAGCAGAGAAGGTGGAAAGGTAGTCCTGCTTGTTAAATTAAATATAACCTTCATATATACTCCACCAGCCAGGGGGGGGGAAAAGAAAAGATGAAGGAAAGACAACAGCATTTTAAGACAAAGCCGTTTGAGAATTCACCCTATGCCTAACTGTTCACATCAGTCACTCTTCCACACCCACACATACAGAAGACCCCCTTACTTTGACTGGATAGAGCAAGAGAGCTTAATAACTGAATGAGACATTCGCAAAAATTATGCAAGCTACAAGTCAGAGAGAGAACACAGAAAAAACAGGGGTCAAAAGTGAATGATTTTCTATGTGGAGCCTGAAGTATATTTATAGTACAAGACAGATCAAACCCAGTTCAGGTAAACTTGTTCCTTAAACTTCCATATACATACGAATTTAAGTAATGCATAAATTGCAGATAAGGCCAACCTGCAGTTCTGCTACCTCAACATACTTGCCATCTTTAACATCACATGGAGTGTCCAGAGAAAGCATTTAAGCGACTCTACGTAACTGTCTTGTGGACAGACTGTAGAGAATCATGCTCCAAATTGGTCTTACAGCCATGTCATAAGGAGTAGTAGCTTCAACTTCACCCACCAGCTCCTGACCAGCAAGGCAATAAACACAAATGGACATTTGTGCCCTGAAAAAGCATAACTGTCTTGATTAGTGCACATCAGTTTATTAGTGCACATCAGTTTATTAGTGCACATTGATTGTTTTGCCCTCATTTCCAGAGAGGTCTGGAATTTGTTCTCCATTGATTTCACTTGCTCAGATTCACCGAATGTGAAAGAAAAGGGATTTCAAATAATGGGATAATAGGTCTGCTGCTGCCAGTCTCAAATAGCAATGCCACTGCAATCTGCATGAACATACGATATGCTCAGACTGCTCATAATTTCCGATCATGTTTCTGAAACAATCCTTCCATGTTTTGAAGGGCACACTTTTAGCAGAATCCTTGTCCTTCTGCTTACAGAAGCTGCTTTGACAGAAAGATTTATCAAGACACGCCCATACGCCTTGAATGAGCTCCACTTAAGGATGGGGTTTGGACCCTCACAGGTATCATTGTCTTCCATCAGATCAAAATTATGATGGGGTCGTTTTTTTTATTACAAATTTGGAGCTGGCTATACACATCGAGAAATCATTCAACATTAGTAGACAATGTAGACAAGTGAATGTCAGTCATCCAGATAGGTCCCTAACATTCTGTGCGGATCTTCAAATCAGGCACTGGCATTGACCAGCGCAAGGTGACTCAAGAATGAATGCTCCAAACACATGGAATAAGAGCATGTCTTGATTGGTGGGTGACAATCACTTCAAAAGATTAAATCCTAACAAAGGCAAAGGAAAAAGTCTCCATTTGAGGGAAAAACTCAAATTAGAGACCAAAGCTAGACTTTCATTTTGCATGGACAACTACAATAATGGCTGGCAACAGGAGACTAGAAAGATTCAAGGAATGGCACAGAGTGGCGCCATGTATGCAAAAACAAAATAGTAACAATGAGGAAGTCAGAGATGGTTTCATAATTGGCCGGAAGTGTCTTTCACCATGTAGAATGCCAGATTATTCATCCATTTGTAGGGCTCAAGTTTTGGCCTGAGTTGCTCCTATTTTTTTGGAGCAACTAGTTTAGAATGGAGCATCTTAGAAATTGCAATTCTCAGCATTTAGTTTGCTCCAGTTCTAGTCAGTTAGAATAGTTTCATTTTAGAACAGATTTTTTTTTCCAAAAGTGGGTGTGTCCAGCCACTTACACCTGTTTTGCAAGTTTAGGCAGCGAAAACTTATTCCAAACTAACTTAGAATGGAGTAAGTGTAGATTTTTGTATGCTCAGAAAAACCTTGCATACACTTATCAGGCGTAGGGAACGAGAGATTGGGGGGGGGGGGCGGGAAGGGCGGTTTACAAACATTAAACACTTCACTTTTACAAATAAAGAGTCATCAATAATAAATGATAAATAAATCAACCAATAAAATCAAAAGAATTTTAAAAAAATTTAAAAAATCAATAAAAAATTAAGTTTCTACTCACCTACTGCAGCACCGGGAGCCCTCCAACAGCATGCTAGGACGGCCCATTCCCCCCCACCACAGTGTCTCTCTCTGCCTCTGTCAGTGTCTGTGTTTCTGACAGCAAGGGAGGGTGAGGGAAGGAAATCGAGGGGGGGGGAAAAGAGGGGAGCGGGGAGAAAGAGAAAGAGAGAGAGAGAGAGAGAGAGAGAGAGAGAGAGAGAGGGGGGGGATGAGAGAGGGAGAGGGAGAGGGAGGGGGAGGGGTAGGGGTAGGGGGAGGCTGAACGGGCCCAGCCGCCAACGCAGATGCTTGGCCGGGCCGCCGAAGACTTCGGACGGAGCCTGCCCCCCAGCAAAAAGCCGGGTGGGCGTGCCCTGCCGACGTCGCAGATGCCTGGCCGCCGAAGGCTCTTCGGGCTGGGCCCACCCCCAGCAAGATGCTGGGCGGGTGGGCCCCGCCAACGACGTGGGGATGGGGGGCGGGAAAAGAGAGCGGGAGTTGAGGGGGGGGGGAAAAGAGAGCGGGAGCGAGGAAGGCCAGAGTATGATCTTCGCTCATTCGGCCAGGGCTAGGGGGGGCTTGCTTCGGGCCCCTCCCACACAGCCTGCAGAGATTCGGGCTACAAGGAGCTACTGCAGATGCGCGCACACTCTAGCGCGCATGTGCAGAAGTCCCGGCACTGTTTTCAGCGCAGGGACATGGCTCCGCCCCCGACCCCTTGTGCTGCGCCACGCCGAGCATGAAGACATCCTGAGGAGCTTGCAGAATCACAAGGTAAGTTTTCTGCGCCCTTTTTATTCCAGAAAATCGGCGCACCTTATTCGAGGGCGGAAACTTGGGCCCGTAGAAACTAATGAGAAAATAACTCACTTTTTTGGAAGCAGAAGTGAGTATGAAAGATGATTTCCAATAGAATAACTCACGTGTCCATAATATTTTTCTTTTAAATCCTGGTCTGTTCTTTGGTATTGGCCTGGCAAATGGAAAGGTTTTATACACAAGTCTTGTAATTTTGTTCTCGTAGTATGAGACATTTGTTTGTTGCTGGATTACACTTCTGGACTTATTTGCCTGCTAGTGATCCAATCTAATGAATACATTAAAAATCTAGCCAACAGTTTATGATAGTAATACTGTTACCTCAAAACTGTTTTCACTTTAGGCTATTATGAATTTGCAAGCCGCAGCAAATGCTATTATGCCCAAAAACATTGTATACTGAAGCTCTAGGGGACAACAAATCAAAATACATTATATAAAGAAATTGTTCACTTTTTCCTCAGTCAAATACTGGAAGACTTAAAAGGTTTATATCACTCCAAAGACATCAGGCTTGGTAATAATATGGAAAAGTGCAGTGCCAAGGGGTGACAGTGCAGCATTTAATTCTGAAGGTTTCCCCCAGCACCCTCAAGAGATGCAATTTGCTGTAACTGTAGTTTTCATTTATTGAAGCTACTATTTAGTTTCAAAGCTAGGTTAGTAAAAAGGTTCCCTTGAAGCATTGCGAGCCTGATATATAGCTGTAGTATAAACAAAGAAAACCAAGGGCTATACTCAATCAGTTAAATAAAAACAAACCAGGGCACAGTGCCACAACACATGGGGCTCAATTTTGCCCAATTCTTTTGGCTTTTTGCCAGAGTTACGCCCATTTTTCTAGGCCACAACTGCTCCAAAAATAAATGTGCCAAATTTCCCCGCTCTATTTTTTTTTAAATTGGCACTGTGTAGCTGGAGGTGGGGGGGGGGGGGGGGAAGAAGAGATGGAGCCAAATGTCTGCGCTGAAAAAGTGATGCTGCTCCTTCTGCGCATGCGCGGAAAAAGGACATTTTTGACATGGGCGCGCATGCGCTGTACAGCTCCCGGTCTGCAATTGGCCATTTTTAAAGAGCCAGTTGTGTGAGAACTTCAATTCTCATTGGAAAAATCAGAGCTGCAATACAAGATGCAATGTGGCAAAATGACCAAGAATTTCTTACAGAATGAAGTGGAGGCACTAGTTACTGAGATTGAGGCCAGATAGCAGGAGCTGGACACCAGCAGAGATCACATAAAAGTTCCACCCAAAGAAATGAAGAAACGCTGGAACCAACTTGCAGAAGATTACTGTGCAATGGTGACCACCCAGAGATCTGGAGGCCAGTGCAAAAAGTGGCAGGACCTTGGTCAAGTAATTAGTGTAAGTAATATTTTCATTTTCAATGGAATTGCATTTGTAAATGTGACCATCTGTATATGTCCCACCCAGCAGAAAGACATCCTCTCTAAAAAGTTATATTTTCATCTTTGTAGAGGAAAGTGGCACACAACAAATGAGAAAGAACTCGAACAGGAGGAGACCCGGCAAATCTGCATCCACTGACACCCTTGGAAGAGAGGGTCACTGCTTTGATGAGTCCTGCCTGGAGAAAAGCAACCACCACTGCACAAGCTGGGCCCACACTCCAGGGAGAGGGTAAGTCCTGCAAATTCCAGAGTCTGGCTTTCCTAAATGTTAAGTACTGCACGGGCTAGCCATGCTTTGGTTCATGGGGATGTCTCCGTCAGCTATGCTTCAGTTGATGCAATGTGCTATCATTCATCGTGGTCCTTCAAATCAGCCTGTTGCCTGCACTGTGTGAGCCTATTCATACTACCCACCCTGCCCCCTCCTCTGCTGCTAACCATTTGTTCGTTCTTTATATTTTGCAGAACTTGAAGCCAACCCAGACGATGCAGAAGATTCAGATGAGGATGAGCCTGAAGAGAACATCTTCCAATCCCTCGTTCCAGACCAAGAGCATGGGGGTGAGGGGGAGGGGATGGATGAAGTCCCCACTGTTGTACTCACTTTGGAGGTGGTGCAGGTGCGGCCCATTGAGATGCTAGCCCCTTCCCCAAATAGTGGTTTGAGTATTGGTGGGACATTCCATGGTTTCCCACTGTCCGAGGCTGGGGGTCCCAGTGGGATGCTGCGAGCCACACCCAGGGTGAGGAGGGGAAAGAGAGCTCGACCCGCGCTCTCCTGAGGTGCAGGATCTAACATATGATGGCAATGAGTGCAGAGAGCATTGACTTTACCCGATCACTCCTGGACACCATCATTGATTGGGTTGGGTGATGAGGTATCGGGACTGTCGGGAGAAGTAACAACACTCTCACGAGAAATGGGAACGCTGTCCAGGAACATGAGGGAGGGAATATCGCAGGTAGCTGATGCGCTGTCAGTGACCATGAGGGAGGGAATGTCAGATAGTTGACACACTTTTGTTCAACATGAGGGAGGGCATGACACAGGAAGGTGCGACACTGTCGGCGAACATGAGGGAGGGAATGTTGGAGTTAGCTGCTGCAATAAGGGAACACTCCCAGACCCTGTGCCCATTGACAGAATCAACCGCCACTCCAATCCCCAGACCAGCCTCTGAAGAGGCCCCAAGCCGGGCCTTTTTAATCAATAAGGCCAATAAGGGAATTAAGGGTTACGGGGAGTGGGCGGGTAAGTGGAGCTGAGTCCACGGTCAGATCAGCCATGATCTTATTGAATGGTGGAGCAGGCTCGAGGGGCTAGATGGCCTACTCCTGTTCCCAATTCTTATGTTCTTATGTTATGTTCTTCCACATTACCAGCTGCAAACCGCACCCCCACTCCATCAAGAAGTGCACATTACCCGAGCTGGTCGAAAGAATAAGCTTGGTACCAACCCGAGAAATGTTGCGCTGCCTGCGGGCAGGGATGGTGGAGTCACCAAGACCAAGCACAGCGGGCGGTCTTAGAATAAGATGGAGGAGAGATGGGTGCAGCTTTAATTTGCTATTATTAGTTGTAACTGTTCTCAAATTAAAACTTTTTTGTAAGTTATGTAAATTTACAAGTTAGTAAAAGTTTGTAAGTGATCTTGTGAAAACTTTAAAGTTTGATACAAGAATATGTTTATTAAAGTTAAGTACAAAGAAATGTTTGTTAAACTTATAATTTAAAATATATTTTATTCAAAACTGAACCATTTCCATTATTTGTTCCATTAATACAACACAACATTATGGAATAGGTCCAAACAGTAAACATGGTCCATTTGGAATAGTTGCCGCTGAGCCTTCAGGCAGCAAAGCGTTCACGGATGAGCTGCTGGCACAAGGCTCGAACAATCGTTAAAGGGACATGAGGGCCTGTCCTCCTTCGCCGTCATGCTCCAGGTTCAGGTAGTTGCATGGCTTCCTCATCCTCCTCCTCGTCATCTGCATCTTCCTCCTCATCATCATCAGCCACGCTCACCTCCGGTGGGTCTTCTCCCATCAACTGCTGCCGCCTCATGGTGACTAAGTTATGCAGCGCACAACAGTGGACTGACCGACAATCTCAGGGGAGTATTGCAAGTTGCCTCCGGAATGGTCCAGACATTGGAAACACTGTTTCAAAATGCCAATGGTCCTCTCTATTATGCTGTGAATTGCAATATGCGACGTGTATTTCCGGTCAGCTTCTGTCCGGGTTACGCCAAGTGGCGAGGCTATAACCTGTCTCCTACTAGCCAGCTGTGTCCTTCTGGCTGCTGCTGAAACATGGCAGATATAACACTCTCGCGTAGGATGAATGCATCATGTGTGCTCCCGGAGTATCTTGCATCAACTGACCTTATGCGATGCATGTTGTCACACACGAGTTGCACATTAATGGAGTGGAAGCCTTTTTTTTCTGTTCCTGCACATCTTGAAATCCTCCAAAGGTGCTCGCAAGGCAATGTGGGTGCAATCAATGCAGCCCTGTACCTTTGGGAAGCCAGCAATCCTGGAGAAGCCCACAGCCCTGTCACACATTGCCTGGGCGGTTATGGGGCAACTTTATGTAGTCATTCCTCCGGGCATATAGTGCAGCAGTCACCTGCCGAATGCAGATGTGTTGCATGTTGAGATATGGCACACACCATCCCCAGATGTAGCTTGGAACGATCCAGATACATAGTGCTAGAAGTTCCTCACATTGCCCATTTACTGCCCATTTGAGAAAAATGTAAAATACCGCCTGGTACTGCCCTTTTTACCTCCTGATTAGTGGCTGCAGTAATTTGGGCCTACCATTACCGCCGGCATTGCTGCACATCACCTGCCCATGTTTCCCACCCAAAAATCAATCAAAATTCCCCTGCAGCGCAAATTTCCATAAAAATGTTTTTACCACCCGCTATCACTCAGGTTCGAAACCGCCCATTTTTTTTTTAGGTACTTACCTTACTTGGACCCAGTGTTATGCCTCCATTTTGTTTTGTTTTTCTCTGTGGGGAAACAGCTGCATTTTTAGTTTCTCTTTCATTCCCAATGTATATATTGAAGGAGGAAAAGAAGAAACAGGAGCATTTGATGAGAAACAAATGATAATCAGTCAGCCCAGCAATCTCAAGGCCTCATAGAAAATATTGCAACTGAGGTTTAAATTTCTGGCTTCAAATTGTTTCCTGTCTCGTTTTATTTTGCAGTGCTTTCAAACAAGTATTACCCTGAAATCTTACAGAAACTCTCCCTTGCTTTTGCAGAGTTCCCAACTGTTGCCACTCACTCTCAATTCAGAGAACATTAATGTCTCAATCAGTAAAATTCTATTGTTTCAAATATTTCCCCTGAATTTACAGGGGTTTGGCTGACTGAATTTTATTCCATTTTTCAATGAGTTACTACCATGCACTCCCCTCTATGCACAGATCTTATTCAACAGCTCCTCCCTCTCTCAGATTGACCCACCTCTGCACTTTCAAAATGTCCAG
The DNA here is from genome assembly GCF_044704955.1 of Pristiophorus japonicus. Taxonomy (NCBI): domain Eukaryota; kingdom Metazoa; phylum Chordata; class Chondrichthyes; family Pristiophoridae; genus Pristiophorus; species Pristiophorus japonicus. The sequence continues at coordinate 80,312,566 of NC_091993.1, read as the reverse complement.
CACTGTGTTCTCTGTGCATGCACAGGGTCACCTTTGACTCCCAAATCGCGGGAGAATGCCTGCGCACGCGCAGAGAAGAAAAAACGCACATTTTCCAGGGATGCTGCTTGCCTTTCGTACGGAAAGCAGATCGCCGACTTTTAGGCCCTTCGCCATCACCCGCTCCAGCAACGCATTGCCGAGACTCAACCACCAAAAATCGCGGGAGCGCGCAGCAGTGGTATTCCGGCGGTTCAAAAGAGGCAACTACCGGAATACCGCTAAGAATCCGGCGGCAGTGATCCCAGGGGAAATAGAATGAAAGTGCAGTTTTAACCTTCACTTCAACTGACAAAGAAGCCCTCCTGATGCTTCTAGGTTGCAGGTCTGCTTTTACTAACTCACTGATCTGTTACAACTTCTTTGCGCAAACGCAGCCTTCTGACACAGTCTGCATCACTCAGGTGCAGGTATGAACGCCTATCTCGATATACCCGACATAGGCAAGGCCTCCTGCCCAGCACCCTATGAACACGGAGGTTCCTCATGCGATGACGTCGAATCAATTGTCTCCTCCGTAGCTCCATCATGCAAAAGGCTTGCACAAGGTATGGCATTGTCGGTATTACCCCCGTGCTTAAATTTTACCTTTGCAAGAAGCTCAAACTGACAGGCAGGCAGGACAAGGTTCTTTATTCTCTCTCCCCACAAGGTCTGTATGGACCACACTCAGGTCTGAGCAGGCGCAGTGATCGGGAACCACCCCCCACCATCCCAAGGGCTACATTTGATGTGTAGTGCAGGCTTCTGATGCCTTCCGTAGGTGTTCCACAGGCCCCTCCCACCCCTCCGATTTCCTTTGCAGCCAAGCCCCGAGCCTGTGTCTGGGCACAGGACCGATTCTGCCGGCCGCGCTCCGACCCTCGAGCCCTGTTTGCAGACGTGGTGGCATGTCAGTTGAAAGAAAAATGAATACAGAATTCCATCAAACTTCCATTTACTGTATTAAGGTAAAAAAATGTAATCTTTATTATGCATATTTAAGTGTTCTTAACTCCCTTCAAAACTTCGCTGAAAAACAATGGCGCCTTTTTGCACCGATTTTTCAATGTGCGCTAGTTTTTCTTAACTCACCAGAAGGTTTTTTGGGAGTGGTCACATACACCAAGCTAGGAGCCATTTTTTTGGGGCAAACTTACATAATTGACAAAAACTGGCGCAGACTTCAGGTTATGGCCCCATGACGCAAAAAAAAAACTAATCTAAAAAAATCGTAATTAACTGAGTTACGTTGGTGGACATTCCTTGTGTAAACTTTCATTTTTTAAACTTATGCCAAAAAAAGCGGCCGTGCCAAAAAAAGGACGCCGGGGAAAATTGAGCCCCTAAATGTATTAACTCAGAATGTGCACCCAAGGTTCCCAATATAGCAACTGCTCAATTGGTGGAAGTACTTCTCCATGAAGAGGAAAGTAAAACACAGTTGATGGCAAAAGGACTGCAACAGCGTGTCACCTTGTGTACTTGTTCACTGCTGGTTGTAAAGTGAGATCAGTACAGGGCATCAAGCAGGTCAACCTCCTATTCCAATTCCAGCTTGGCACCTATAAATTGGGCTGGTACTGCATTTCAGAATCACTGATGGCTCCAGATTGGCACCTGGGCTGAGTATGGGATCTCTTCTGCTTCAGATTAATAGCTCTTCAGTGAAAGTCATTTCCAGAATGTTACATCTCCATGACTCTGACAAATCCATTAAAAGTTAAGATCTTTTTCTACTCGGAGTTTGCAAATAACTTTGGCAGCAAAATGTCCACCCCCCCCCCCCTACCCCACCAAGAGGAATTAACATTTTCCCTTTAAAGTCATTTCTCACTTCCACCACCAAAGGAGGACATTTTTGGAAAAATGTAAGTAGCAAAGCCCAAGCATATTCAACCATCAAAAAGCTGCAAAGAGTCAGCAGCATGATACACAGAATCAATGTCCAACATCCCTCCATACCTGATAAACATCCAAGTCATCGACGCGGACAATCACACAGCTGGAGCGCAGTCTGTTCCACGGTGGGTGCCGAGAATCAGGACAAGTATTTGTTGCCGACTGATCGCTTCCATGTCTTTTGCCAGTTATACTTCCTTTCCGAGGCGGTGACCCCGCTGCAAAGAAGACGAGTGGGAATTTCAATCACCAGTACTCTTCCAGTGCTGAACAAGGCACAAGCTCACTGGTATGAAGCATCTCCTGTGAAAAAGATGTGCTCCAACAGCTTTATGTCAAGATAGAAATTTCTGTATTTCAGGGAGGCCCACCAAAGTTGTCCTGTGTACAAGTTTCACTTGAATGGTACCTTGTGCATTATTCTGCTACATTTCTGAGAATTAACATGTGATACACAATATTTCAGGCAAAGTGCCCACAGCTTTAGAGAGCAGCTATTGAAAATCAGTTGCTGAATAAGGCACTTCGCTCATTGTAATATTTCTTGTATATTTCTGGCGCATCATTCCCCACCCGCTTTTCAATCAGTTTTCTAGCCTGCTCACTGGATGCCATGGACCCAATTATATAGGGTTTTAGTGAGACCACACTTGGAGTACTGTGTGCAGTTTTGGTCTCCTTACCCAAGGACAGATATACTTGCCTTAGAGGAAGTGCAACAAAGGTTCACTAGATTGATTCCTGCGATGAGAGAATTGTCCTATGGCGAGATTGAGTCGAATGGGCCTATATTCTGTGGAGTTCAGAAGAATGAGAAGAGATCTCATTGAAACGTATAAAATTCTTTGAGGGCTTGACAGGGTAGATGCTGAGAGGTCGTTTTCCCTGGCTGGAGTCCAGAATTGGGGATCAATGTCAGGATAAGGGATCAGCCATTTAAGACTGAGATGAGGAGAAATTTCTTCACTTAAAAGGGGTGTGAATCTTTGGAATTCTCTACCCCAGAAGGTTGCTCGGTCGTTGAGTATATACACAAGACTGAGATCGCTAGATTTTTGGAGACAAAAGGGAATCAAGGGGTTTGAGGATAGTGGTGTTAAGATAGAAGATCAGCCATGATCTTACTGAATGGCAGAGCAGGGTTGAATGGCCTGCTCCTGTTCCTATTTCTTACGTAATGACTCCTTGCTAGGTTCAATTCCACAGTCCCCTGGAACCTTATAAAAGTGGTTAATAGTTATACATTCATATACGAGTGCCAGCAAGCTGTTCAAATGCAGACAGTAATTCAGCCAAGCCATAGCCAGTTCTCACTTAACATCTACTCATGTATTTCCAGAAAGATTTGCTGGATAGCAGTGAGGAGCTTGGACAAATCAAGATTAACTCTATACCACTCAGCCAACCTTTTATAACCTTTTTTTTTAACCTGCACAAGAGGAATCCTGGCACTTGGATGCCTGCTGGGGGGATCAAAACAGAACAATCAGACTCGGTTATTCCAACTGACAAAGGTGGATTAAAATGCAATACAAGATATTACACCTTTCCCCACGCTGGGTAACCATCAATGCTTGTAGCATTGACCGCGAGCCAATACAGTACTCCCTATTGCATCTCTTGACCCCATTAAATCCTTAATATAGGCAACCATCTAGTTTTTCTCCTTATATAACTCAGAGGTGGAGATGGAAGAACTCTCTTTAATCAATACGAATCAAAGTACTAAAGGAGATAATTGAATCTGAAAAACAAAGGGAAGATTCTCCCAAAGGAGACCTTTGTTATAAAAGAGTTCCTTAAAAATATACAACTCTGTTCAGTAGGTTGGATACTACATGCAGTAATCCAGAAATTAAAACCATGTCTTCAAAAGTTTCTCATAACACAATCTGGGAGAATGAAGTGGAGAAAAAAATAATAATCCACGTGCCTGGTCCCTTTTCTTTATAGTGGTCAGCTGTGGTTCAGTGGGTAACACTCTCGCCTGAGTCAGAAGGTTGTGGGTTCAAGTTCCACTCCAGGGACTCGAGCACAAAAAAATATCTAGGCTGACACTCCAGCGCAAAGCTGAGGGAGCGCTGCATTGTCGGAGGTGCAGTCTTTCGGATGAGATGTTAAACCGAGGCCTCATCTGCTCTCTCAAGTGGATGTAAAAGATCCCATGGCACTATTTTGAAGAAGAGCAGGGGAGTTATCCCCAGTGTCCTGGCCAATATTTATCCTGCAAACAACATAACAGATCATCTGGTCATTATCACATTACTGTTTGTAGGAGCTTGCATGTGCACAAATTGGCTGCCGCGTTTCCTACATTATAGCAGTGACTTACATTCCAAAAGTACTTAATTGGCTGTAAAGCGCTTTGAGACATCCGATGGTCGCGAAAGACACTATATAAATCCAAGTCTGTCTTTCTTATAGGAAACTTATAACTGCAAAAGCTGACCACTTGCATTTTAGCTCTAGCTCGAAATCCCAAGCCTACAACCAGCAATGTTTTGTTTAAAATCTGCTGCTCATTGATCCCTTTGCCGCTCTGCATTCCCTGCCCAACCCAGACTGTTTCCTCATTGGTGATTTATGATTAGGCTGGTCAAAAACCTGCTACCTTTCTTCCACTGTGCACCCACTTAGAGTATGGGTTTAAAGGAAACAGCTCCTGTTCTCACAATGAATGGGAACCATTCTGGTTAATGGGTCTGGGGATGAGACAAGTGACGCTCATTGTATCATGTTGAGATAGATTATGAGCTATGACAACCTTCAAGTTAAGTGTGCCAAAGTTTGAAAACCACAGCAAGCAAGAAGCTGCTGCAACATCTGAATTATAAATATTTGTTTGGTTGCCAATTTGATTTCACAGCAAAACCGTGACAGTTCCAATCTCATGGTTAGTGTTCCAGCACAAAGTCAAACCAATAACCCATATTTCTCTAGCCTCTTAACACATGGCCTCTGGGGCCGACATGGATAAGTGACTTCTTCTGAGAATGCAAACCCTGGGTGTTTCATTGCTACCACCCTCAAAGTGGTGACTGTCCTATCTGGAAAAAGAGCAATCACATCACTGCAGGCATAAATAGAACTGGACAGCATGGACAACAAAATCAATAACAATACTCAAAGACAGATAATGATGTTTATTCACCTTTTCCCTACAAAAGTTATTAAGCTTTGTTCAGTTACAAAAAAAGTTCAGCTCCTTCATTGGTAATAACACAAGCTCAAATCAGTTACACACTGAAGAGGAGATCTATATGAATTGACAGAAGATTTACAGAATATCTTCAGCCCAATTGTCAGTCAGCAGCTCTCATGAACATTGAAGACACATCTTCTCTGGATTAGATACTGTAGACTGACATCAAGTGCAGTATTAAGGGAGTGCTGCATTGTTGAAGGTGCTGACTTTCATGAGGCATTAAACTGGGGCTCCGTCTGCCTATTCAATTGGACGGAAAAGATCTTAGGGTCACCACTCAAACACTAACTCATCATTTATGTAATTTACTGTTTCTGGGACAATGTTGCGCATTCATTGGCTGCCACATTCTCCGATAGAACTGTGATTCATTGTGAAATGTGTTGGGAGGTCATGCGAACATGAAAGGCACAACAATCTACTCCAGATAATGTGAAGTTTTCTTGTGCTTAAAAAATTTTTAATTCGTCAGTCTTTCGAATTAAGCAATCTAAATAACAGGAAAGTAGAAATTTAATGCTAAAAAAAATTAGAAAGAGAATTTGAATTATGTGTCTTTGAATTAGGAGCTGGCTGTGTATAAATGAGTTATTGAAAAAAAAAACACAACCTCGTGTCATGAACTCAGTCCAGAGTCTTGTAGACCAGTTGACAGAATAAGACTGCCAGAATCAATCTTCAGCAGCTTTTGAGAACAACGCCTGGTTTGTCAGTCTGTAACATCAGGACCTAGCAGCACCACACAAGATTCTTGCCACATCTCAGATTTCACATTTATAAAACACACAAGACCTGTTAGCACCTGCACCGAAACCCAAATACTAGAATACCAGAAACATCAGTTCACCTACAGTGGTATAGCCTGTAATTCTCTTCCTTGTATGGAAAAGTTAAAATACAGAATTAGCTAGCAATTTCTGGAAGGGCCATTAGAACACAGGAAGTTCTGACTTGTAACTGTTACTCAGTGCAAATTCTCCAAGTGTTTTTGCATAAAAAGGAACACCATGGTAAATCCAGTAACCCAAACACGAACTGGCAAAACAGAAGAACTGAGAGTTTAAATTACAAAGACGAAGTCCAGGACTCGGCAATTTCACAACTACTCTGTCATTTTACAAGAATGCTTGCAATTTGCCATCCAGTTGAAATTCCATCATGTAATGCAATTTTAATGTACTGCATACTCTTCCATGGTACACAAGTTGGTACAACTTTTGCCTTTCGGTCAGAAGGTTAGTGGTTCAAGCCCCACACTCGGGCTTGAGTACATCATCTAAACTGACTCCAGTGAACACCCGAAGGAGTGCGACACCAGAGGTGGCCGCAATCAGCAGAGCTATTAAATTGTCGTCTTGCTTGCCTGTTCCAGAGCTTCACATGGATGCTCAAGACACTATTCACAGAAGAGCAGGGAATTCACTCTGTTGTAGTTAAATTGCTTCTTCAACCAACCTCAGTTAAAAATAGACTTGAACAGTTATCTTATTTGCTGGATGTTGCTGGCACAGAATGGTTGCTGTGGTTACTTACATAACAACCACTACTTGCAAAAAAATAATGTTACAAAATGTTAAGAGTATTTCTAATGCACTTTTCAGCTTCATCCACAACTTTAATGATGAAAATATAACTATTCGAAATCTAGTTTGTAATGCAAATTCCCTCCATTTGTGCAGCTACATTGTTCAGTTGCCAATCTTGCATTCAATATGCAATAGTGAAAGACATACTTTGATCAGTTTTAAATATAAATTATTCCGAAGTATTCATTAGCTGAATTTATACTCTTCATCAAAGTAAAGATGAATGATGTTTTTTTCCACATTTCCCATTTAGTGACGAGCACAAAGCTGGGTACAGTTGAAGGAAATGGAACTGTGGACTCATTTTACAGTTGTAGCAATCAACAGGAAATGCATCTTAGATATGGATTTTAGAAGTCTACATCCCCCCATAGATGTAGCAATTTAAATAGTCATGAAATATCAACTTCAACTTCTGAACGCTGAGAACAGCTAACAGATGCTACAGACTATGAAACAATTGTAGCACCAGGTTCACACTCACTCTACTGATAATCCTATTGACTGGTCAAGGGCCAGCATTATTTGCAGCCTTTAGGTTGCCTGTGTTCAATAACGTTCTCTCTTACAGGCTACAGGGAGGAGGGCAAGTGATAAGCTCAAAATCCAGGGAGGAAAAAAAATTAGTATTAGAAAGATTCAGAGCAAGGGTATAATTGTTTGCTTGGATGTGCATTTTGATAACCACTGCAAAGTTACATTACTTTAGAATCTTATTATGGAAAGAATACAGTGTGGTATGTATCACAAACTCCTAGTCATAGAAAATAAACAAATACATCAGCATGAGGTGATGCATTTTGGTAGGAAGAATGGATAAACAGAATACAAGCTAAATAGTACAATTTTAAAGGGAGTGCAAGAACAGAGACATAGAAAGATAGACATTTACAGCGTAGGAGGCGGGCATTTCGGCCCTTGGTCAACAGCCCTGAAGGTTACATATAAACCTATGAACAATGACGGAAAGGCAACGAGCACCCAGCCCAACCAGTCCGCCTCACACAACTGCGACACCACTGACTGAAACATTCTACACTCCACCCCAACTGGCAGAGGAGGACAAAGGGTTTAATTAGGAGGGGGAAAATAGAGTACGAGAGGAAGCTTGCTGGGAACATAAAAACTGACTGCAAAAGCTTCTATAAATATGTGAAGAGAAAAAGATTAATGAAGACTAATGCAGTCAGATTCAGGTGAATTTATAATGGGGAACAAAGAAATGGCAGACCAATTGAACAAATACTTTGGTTCTGTCTTCACGAAGGAAGACACAAATAACCTTCCAGAAATACTAGGGGACCGAGGGTCTAGCAAGGAGGAGGAACTGAAGGAAATCCTTATTAGTCAGGAAATTGTGTAAGGGAAATTGATGGTATTGAAGGCCGATAAATCCCTAGGGCCTGATAGTCTGCATCCCAGAGTACTTAAGTGGCCCTAGAAATAGTGGATGCATTGGTGATCATTTTCCAACAATCTATCGACTCTGAATCAGTTCCGATGGACAGGAGGGTAGCGAATGTAACACCACTTTTTAAAAAGAGAGAGAAAACTGTGAATTATAGATTGGTTAGTTTGACATCAGTATGGGAAAATGTTGGAATCCATTATTAAAGATGACACAGCAGCGCATTTGGAAAGCAGTGACAGGATTGGTCCAAGTCAGCATAGATTTATGAAAGGGAAATCATGCTTGACAAATCTTCTAGAATTTTTTTTGAGGATGTAACTAGTAGAGTGGACAAGGGAGAACCAGTGGATGTGGTGTATTTGGACTTTCAAAAGGCTTTTGACAAGGTCCCACACAAGAGATTGGTGTGCAAAATCAAAGCACATGGTATTAGGGGTAATGTATTGACGTGGATAGAGAACTGGTTGACAGACAGGAAGCAAAGAGTCGGGATAAACGGGTCCTTTTCAGAATGGCAGGCAGTGACTAGTAGGGTGCCGCAGGGCTCCGTGCTGGGACCCCAGCTATTTACAATATACATTAATGATTTAGATGAAGGCATTGAGTGTAATATCTCCAAGTTTGCAGATGACACTAAGCTGGGTGGCGGTGTGAGCTGTGAGCAGGATGCTAAGAGGCTGCAGGGTGACTTGGACAGGTTAGGTGAGTGGGCAAATGCATGGCAGATGCAGTATAATGTGGATAAATGTGAGGTTATCCACTTTATTGGCAAAAACATGAAGGCAGATTATCTGAATGGCAGATTAGGAAAAGGGGAGGTGCAACGAGACCTGGGTGTCATGGTACGTCAATCATTGAAAGTTGGCATGCAGGTACAACAGGCGGTGAAGGCGGCAAATGGCATGTTGGCCTTCATAGCTAGGGGGGATTGGAGTATAGGAGCAGGGAAGTCTTACTGCAGTTGTACAGGGCCTTAGTGAGGCCTCACCTGGAATAGTGTGTTCAGTTTTGGTCTCCTAATCTGAGGAAGGATGTTCTTGCTATTGAGGGAGTGCAGCGAAGGTTCACCAGATTCCCAGGATGGCAGGACTGACATATGAGGAGAGACTGGTTCGACTGGGCCTGTATTCACTGGAGTTTAGATGAATGAGAGCGTATCTCATAGAAACATAAAATTCTGACAGGACCGGACAGGTTAGATGCAGGAAGAATGTTCCCGATGTTGGGGAAGTCCAGAACCAGGGGTCACAGTCTAAGGATAAGGGGCAAGCCATTTAGGACCGAGGAGAAACTTCTTCACTCAGACAGTTGTTAACCTGTGGAATTCCCTACCGCAGAGAGTTGTTGATGCCAGTTCATTAGATATATTCAAGACGGAGTTAGATATGGCCCTTACGGCTAAAGGGATCAAGGAGTATGGAGAGAAAGCAGGAAAGGGGTACTGAGGTGAATGATCAGCCATGATCTTATTGAATGGTGGTGCAAGCTCTAAGGGCCGAATGGCCTACTCCTGCACCTATTTTCTACGTTTCTATGAGTCATGTGATCGCCTGGGAGAGGCAAAAAACAGATAAAAACCCAGGCCAATTTAGGGAGAAAAAATCTGGGAAAATTCCTCTCCGACCCATCCAGGCGATCGAAACTAGTCCAGGAGATCCCCCTGGCCGTATTAGATTCCCTGCAGTACTTACTATTATATCTGCCTGGGGGTGTTTGTGCACAAATCTTTGAAGGTGGCAGGACAGGTTAACAAAGCAGTTAAGCATATGGGATTCTGGGCTTTATAAATAGAGGCATAGAGTACAAAAGCCAGGAAGCTACACTAAACCTATATAAAACACTAGTTTGGCCCCAGATGGAATAGTGTGTCCAATTCTGGGCACCAGACTTTAGGAAGGATGTGAAGGCTTTGGAGAGGGTACTGAAGAGATGTACTGGAATGGTTCCAGGGAAAAGGGACTACAGTTACATGGATAGGCTAGAGAAGCTGGGGTTGTTCTCCTTAGAGCAGAGAAAATTAAGAGGAGATTTGATCGACATATTTGAAATCAGAAAGGGTTTAGATAGAGTAAATAAAAAGAGAAACTGTTTCCAATGGCTGAAGGGTTGAGAACCAGAGTGCATAGATTTAAGGTGACAAAAACATAAAAGCAGAATTAGGAGCAGGAGTATGCCATATGGCCCATTGAGCCTGCTCCGCCATTCAACAAGATCATGGCTGATCTTCGACCTGAACTCCACTTTGCCGCCCGATTTCCATATCCCTTGATTCCTCGAGTCCAAAAATCTATCGATCTCAACCTTGAATATATTCAGAGACTCAGCATCCACTGCCCTTTGGGATAGAGAATTCCAAAGATTCACAACCCTTTGTGTCGAAATTCCTCCTCATCTCAGTCTTAAATGGCTTTCCCCTTATCCTGGACTCTCCAAGCAGGGTAAACAACCTCTCAGCACCTACCCTGTCAATCTCCCTCAGAATCTTGTTTATTTCAATGAGATCACCTCTCATTCTTCAAAACTCCACATAATATAGGCCCATTCTATTCAATCTCTCCTCATAGGACAATCCTCTTATCCCACGAAGCAATCTAGTGAACATTTGTTACACCACCTCCAAGGCAAGTATATCTTTCCTCAGATAAGGAGACCAAAATTGTGCACAGACTTCCTTACTCTTGTACTCCAAACCTCTTGCAATAAAGGCATCATGCCATTTGCCTTCCTCATCATCAGAGGCAGTCGCTCGGAATCGAGGAAGACTTGCTTCCACACTAAAAATGAGTTCTTGGGTGATTGAACAGTCCAATACAGGAATTACAGTCTCTGTCACAGGTGGGACAGACAGTCATTGATGGAAAGGGTGGGTGGGACTGGTTTGCCGCACGCTCCTTCCGCTGCCTGTGCTTGCTTTCTGCATGCTCTCGGCGATGAGACTCGAGGTGCTCAGCGCCCTCCCAGATGCACTACCTCCACTTCAGGCGGTCTTTGGCCAGGGACCCCCAGGTGTCGGTGGGGATGTTGCATTTTATCAAGGAGGCTTTGAGGGTGTCCTTGAAACGTTTCTTCTGCCCACCTTGAGCTCACATGCTGTGCAGGAGTTCAGAGTAGGGCGCTTGCTTTGGGAGTCTTGTGTCAGGCATGCGAACAATGTGGCCTGCCCAGCAGAGCTGGTTGAGTGTGGTCAGTGCTTCGATGCTGGGAATATTGGCCTGGTCGAGGATGCTAATGTTGGTGCGTCTGTCCTCCCAGGGGATTTGCAGGATCTTGGAGACAATTTGCCTTCCTAATTGCATGCTAACTGTTTCCTGTACGAGGACACCTAAATCTATCTGAACATCAACATTTAATAGTTTCTCACCACTTAAATATTGTTTTTCTGTTCTTCCTACCAAAGTGAATAACCTCACATTATACTCCATCTGCCACTTTGTTCCCCACTCACGTAACCTGTCTATATCCCTTTACAGGTTCGTGTGTCATAGCTTACTTTCCCACCTAGCTTTGTATTGTCAACAAATTTGGATACATTATACTCGGTCCCTTCATCTAAGTCATTCATATAGATTGTAAATAGCGGAGGCCCAAGCACTGACCCTTGCAGCACCCCACTAAGTTACAGCCTGCCAATCTGAAAATGACCCGTTTAGCCCTACTCTGTTTCCTGTCTGTTAACCAATCCTCTATCCATGCTAATATAGTACCCCAACCCCATGAGCCCTTATCTTACGTAGCAACCTTTTATGTGGCACCTTATCGAATGTCTTTTGGAAATCCAAATACACTACATCCACTGGTTCCCCTTTATATACTCTGCTCGTAACATCAAAAAACTCTAATTTGTCAAACTCAATTTTCCCTTCATAAAACCATATTGACTCTGCCTAATCAAATTATGATTTTCTAAGTGCCCACTTCCTTAATAATGGATTCCATCACTTTCTCGACAACTGAGTCAGGATAACTGGCCCGTGGTTCCCCGTTTTCTCTCTTCCCTCCTTTCTTGAATAGCAGGGTTACATTTGCTTCCTTCCAATCCGCTGGGACCATTCTAAAATCTAGGGAATTTTGGAAGAATTGTTGATTGGCAAAACAACCAGAGACGACACGAGATATGTGCGCTCCTCTAATTCTGCCCTCTTGTGCATCCCGGATTATAATCGCTCAACCATCGGTAGCCGTGCCTTCTGGTGCCTAGGTCCTAAGCTCTGGAATTCCTGTCCTAAAGCTCTCCGCCTCTCTACCTCCTTTTAAGACGCTCCTCAAAATCTACCTCTTCGACCAAGCTATTTGCCCTAATTTCTCCTTAGGTGGCTCAGTGTTAAATAATACTCCTGAGAAGCGCCCTGAGACGTTTTACTACATTAAAGATGCTATATAAATATAAATTGCTGTTCTAACGCATTAAAAATGTTCATATAGCGCTTAAAAGATATGGGCTTTCATCCATGAAATAATCTTTAAACCTCCAGTTTCTGAATAAGGTTGCTAAACTCATTTCTTTTGTAGATTTCTTTTGCACAAGTAACACAAGAAATAGGAGCAGGAGGCCATACGGCCCCTTGAGCCTGCTCCGCCATTCAATAAGATCATAGCTGATCTTCTATTTTTTTATCTTCTATATTTTCCAAGTATAGCTTGCATCTACACTGTGTAGGGCACGTTTTGTTTTCACTAAATTTGAACGTGCTTTTCCAGGGGATCATGAGGCCCAAAAAAGTGGTCAAGTAAGCCATTGATGCATGCCAGGAAAGAGATTATAAGGCTAAAACTGGGCTTTGAAAACCAGAGCAAAACCTCAGATTTCTCCACAACCCTCCAGTGTCTATTAAATTGAAAAGTATGGATTTATAAAACCTGAAAAAGGAATTTTTAAGATCATTACTAATGTTTACTTTTGTATAACACATTTTTAGAATATAACATTTTTCTTCCAAAAACTTAGCTAAGCCCATTTCGGGAGTTCGATTTAAGAAATCCAGCTACAAAAACACACCTTTTCTTTTGCCGGAAGATTCTATTGTTGGAGATTTTACAACTGTTGTGTCCTCATGCTGTATTATTGTTTGCACTTTGGATTGAAACTCTTGCAGCAGGTCTTGGGCCCAGCGTGATCTGGCTTCCATTGCTTCACAGTGTCTAACCCAGTGTTTGCAGCTATCATCTGTAAGACGAGTCATTCAGAGCATCATTAATTAATAGTAACTTATTACTGAATAAAAGTCTGAAAGCCCCTTGGGCAGCTCCCAACATATCACAACCTAATCCCCATGATGACATCATCTTAGAGCGGCATCAACTGCAGTGACGAGTCTGACCAGCGCGTGAAGCCTCATCTACAATCAGTACCATAACGAAGCTGGTTTTGATGCTGAAGCTCCTTGAACCATGAGTGGCCAAACTGAGCCTACGTGGCCACTTGGCTCTGGCAATCTGGTCCTCAAAGTCCAGGTAATTCGGTTGTGTGCGCGCTAATATTCCTCATTTTCTGATTTGTCCAGTTCTAATTTTATCGGTCTGAGGGCTTGGAATGGGGTTGGTCTTAGCATGGTTGCTTCACTCGGATATATTCTACATCAGAACAAGGTGTTGCGTTAGTATCAGCAACCATGGATATTTTCAAATTAATGGGAACATTAATATAAGTTGTACACGTGCCCCCTGCTCAAGGGGCTATGCAGCCAGCAAAAACTAAAAGCTGGCCCACCTCCTACCTTAAACAATAACAAACCAAAGACTTCAACACTAATTTATTCAAAGTTTCTTAATTTTTCTCCCCATTTTTGAGGTTTCCTCCTGCTGCTACTTTTCCTGGATTGTAAGTTTATAGCTCAAGAGGCAGATTGTGAAGTATTTAACCATTTCCATTATTAGTCTTGTTCTTTGAGCTAACAGAACTCACTCACTTGCCCAATGGAAGGGGTAGTAATCCAGACTCAAATTTCTGAATGTTAACTGTATAGCTCCTCCAGCTACTCGATGTTTGGATCCTCCTACACAAAAAAATAAAGGCAACACGTTACAGATCGAACTGTGGCAGGGATCCGAGAGGTAGCTTGTATTTCCAGCATTTGCAGTTTTTCCTTTTTATCTCATACATTTGCTTACAACCACTCATTCCCCTCTTGGACTACACTTTGAGGCAGAAAACCATAGCTCTCAGGAATTGAAAAATATCTTTGGCCAAAATAAGGGATTTAAAAATATTCATTCATGGGATATGGTCGTCGCTGGCAAGGCCAGCATTTATTGCCCATCCCTAATTGCCCTTGAGAAAGTGGTGGCGAGCCGCCTTCTTGAACCGCTGTCATCCTTGTGGTGAAGGTACTACCACAGTGCTGTTAGGAAGGGAGTTCCAGGATTTTGACCCAGTGACGATAAAGGAATGGCCAATATATTTCCAAGTCAGGATGGTGTACAACTTGGAAGGGAACTTGCAGGTGATGGGGTTCCCATGCGCCTGCTGCCCTTTTTCTTCTAGATGGTAGAGGTTGCGGGTTTGGGAGGTGCTGCCGATGAAGCCTTGGCGAGTTGCTGGAGTGTATCTTGTAGATGGTACACACTGCAGCCACAGTACGTTGGTGGTGGAGGGAGAGAATGATTAATGTGGTGGATGGGGTGGGAATCAAGTGGGCTGCTTTGTCCTGGATAGTTTCGAGCTTCTTGAATGTTGTTGGAGCTGCACTCATCCAGGGAAGGGGAGAGTATTCCATCACACTCCTGACTTGTGTCTTGTAGATGGTGGAAAGGCTTTGGGGAATGAGGTGAGATACTCGCCAGAGTACCCAGCCTCTGACCTGCTCTTGTAGCCACAGTATTTATGTGGCTGGTCCAGTTAAGTTTCTCGTCAATGGTAACCCTCAGGATGTTGATGGTGGGGGGTTCGGCGATTGTAATGCCGTTGAATATTAAGGGGCTGTAGTTAGACTCTTGTTTATTGCAGTTAGTTATTGCCTGGCACTTATGTGGCATGAATGTTATTTGCCACTTATCAGCCCAAGCCTGAATGTCATCCAGGTCTTGCTGCATGCGGACATGGACTGCTTCATTATGAGGTGTTGTAAATGGAACTGAACACTGCAATCATCAGCGAACATCCCCACTTCTAACCTTATGATGGAGGAAAGGTCATTGATGAAGCAGCTGAAGATGGTTGGGCCGAAGACACGCCCTGAGGAACTCCTGCAGCCATGTCCTGGGGCTGAGTTGATTGTCCTCCAACAACCACAACCATCTTCCTTTGTGCTCGGTATGACTCCAGCCAGTGGAGTCTTTTCCCCGATTCCCATCGACTTCAATTTTACTAGGGCTTCTTGATGCCACACTCCGTCAAATGCTGCCTTGATGTCAAGGGCAGTCACTCTCACCTCATCTGTGGAATTCAGCTCTTTTATCCATGTTTGGATCAAGGCTGTAATGAGGCCTGGAGCGGAGTGATCCTGGTGGAACCCAAACTGAGCATTGGTGAATAAGTGCCGCTTGATAGCACTGTCAATGACACCTTCCATCACTTTGTTGATGATTGAGAGTAGGCTGATGGGGCGGTAATTGGCTGGATTGGATTTGTCCTGCTTTTTGTGGACAAGACATGCCTGGGTAGTTTTCCACATCATCAGGTAGATGCCAGTGTTGTAGCTGTACTGGAACAGCCTTCATCTGTACCCTTCATCCTCCTGAATGCAACACTTCATAGTACTTCCACAACAGTATCAAGCACTATAGATTTACTTTAGTGTTTTGCATTCTTGGATGCAAACCTGCTCTCCCCTGCCAAACCTCAATCGCTGTAAATAGCTATATCATTTTACTTGCATCCTCAGAATAACCTTTGGTGTGCACAAATTATAATGAATTACAAACTTGGTCAGTTGCAGACATCATTCACTACCAGTACCTTGTTCTACTGAGATACCATCGTCACAAATATGCAAGTCCAGGCGTGAGATATGACTGTGATAGGAAGATTCTTTCACATCGTACATTTCAAAGTACTGGCTAATGCTGTTCGAACTGTTGCTTGAGGAGGCTGGTTGTGTTCGTGACTGATGGGTACTAGGCGTTGATCCACTTGCCTGTAAAAGATGGCATTCACAACAAAGGTAATTTGTGACAGTAAAGTCAAGTTCCAGGCAAATGCCAGTGAAATTCAAGTATAACCAGACTGTACAACAGCTTAAATTGTAGTAACTCAACTGCTTTACTTCAGACCGACTATAAAACTCAGTGAAAAGTAGCATCACAATGAATAGCATTTTTTCCTATGTATATACACAGTAACTCGCTTATTAGCTGCTGTCTTGTGTATTGCATACATAGGATAAACACATTGACAGCAAATTTTGGGCCAAAGTAACGACGAGGCTAATAGTGCTCACTCTTTCTTATGCACAAATGCCACTGCAACTTCCGGCGAAGCCAGATGGGCGATGAACGCAGAAACCGAAAAGTTGCTTTGAGATGTGTCACTCGACCTTTAGCTTCGCGAAAATGGCATCTCGCTGTCTGGCTCCCCATTCAAATGCATTGATCTCTTAAGTTCCTGTACTTGCACTGTAGATACAACTAACGCACGACTGAAAGTTAAATCATTTCAAATTAGAGCACCATTTTAATGTTATATTTATTAATTGCTGCCAATCAACCTCTGGCATTGAAAATTAACCAGCACAAGTCTCATTCCTTCAGGTTTTAATTGTTCGAGTTTTTTTTTTAAAAAACATAAAATTATTTACTTTCTTTCTCTTTCTCAAGCCAATCTTTCTTTCCCTCTCTTTCTGTAATTCTTTGCCATGTAATTCACCATTCTAACTTACAATTCCTTCTCAATCTTTGCACTGATAATTTCATCTGAAATTAATCCGGCTCGTTGATGCACACAGATGCACTGTAGAGGGTACCGTGCTGCTTCCATTTCCCACTTCCAGCAACTTGCAGCGCAAAATGTTGGTCCAGAATTTGCAGCAGGTAATGACGGCAAACCAAAAGTGTTCACTGTAATTACCTGTGAAACCAGCGCACTGAATTTTAAAAAAGTGTTTAACTTTCTAATAATCGTTCAGTCATTACTGCTGCGACAATTCAATCTATGAGAATTCTGTGGGGTCAATGCCAAGTCAAGCCGGTAGATTCTACGTTTGGGCAATAGTAAAAGTGGACATTGGAGTCAGGCTAACACCATTGATTTCAAGAGGTGCTGTGTATATATTGCTGCGGTGGGCTGAAGGCCAAAGTGCTGGTCCTTTTTTTTTAATAGCTAGCGGTTGTGGACAAACAATATGAAACACAGTGTCGTTAGTTTAGTATTTTCTTTATAGACAGGAAGTGAAGCAAAGTCCTGTGGAATTAGTGAGTTTTGATTACAACCAATATTCCATTTGTTGGAAGTGCTGTTAAATAAAGAAGCCTAACATAAGAACATAAGAATTAGGAACAGGAGTAGGCCATCTAGCCCCTCGAGCCTGCTCCGCCATTCAACAAGATCATGGCTGATCTGGCCGTGGACTCAGCTCCACTTATCCGCCCGCTCCCCATAACCCTCAATTCCCTTTTTGGTTAAAAATCTATCTATCTGTGATTTGAATACATTCAATGAGCTAGCCTCAACTGCTTCCTTGGGCAGAGAATTCCACAGATTCACAACCCTCTAAAAGAAGAAATTCCTTCTCAACTCAGTTTTAAATTGGCTCCCCCTTATTTTGAGGCTGTGCCCCCTAGTTCTAGTCTCCCTGACAAGTAGAAACAACCTCTCTGCCTCTATCTTGTCTATCCCTTTCATGATTTTAAATGTTTCTATAAGATCACCCCTCATCCTTCTGAACTCCAACGAGTAAAGACCCAGTCTACTCAATCTATCATCATAAGGTAACCCCCCCTCATCTCCGGAATCAGCCTAGTGAATCGTCTCTGTACCCCCTCCAAAGCTAGTATATCCTTCCTTAAGAAAGGTGACCAAAACTGCACGCAGTACTCCAGGTGCGGCCTCACCAATACCCTATACAGTTGCAGCAGGACCTCCCTTCTTTTGTACTCCATCCCTCTCGCAATGAAGGCCAACATTCCATTCGCCTTCCTGATTACCTGCTGCACCTGCAAACTAACTTTTTTTGGGATTCATGCACAAGGATTGGCACCGTTTAATGTTTTATGTTTTGCAGGTGAACTCCAAAAAGAGTTTCATGCACAAGGACCCCCAGGTCCCTCTGCACCGCAGCATGTTGTAATTTCTCCCCATTCAAATAATATTCCCTTTTACTGTTTTTTTTTCCCCCCCCAAGGTGGATGACCTCACATTTTCCGACATTGTATTCCATCTGCCAAACCTTAGCCCATTCGCTTAACCTATCTAAATCTCTTTGCAGCCTCTCTGTGTCCTCTACACAACCCGCTTTCCCACTAACCTTTGTGTCATCTGCAAATTTTGTTGCACTACACTCTGTCCCTTCTTCCAGGTCATCTATGTATATTGTAAACAGTTGTGATCCCAGCACCGATCCCTGTGGTACACCACTAACCACCGATTTCCAACCCGAAAAGGACCCATTTATCCCGATTCTCTGCTTTCTGTTAGCCAGCCAATTCTCGATCCATGCCAATACATTTCCACTGACTCCGCGTACCTTTATCTTCTGCAGTAACCTTTTGTGTGGCACCTTATCGAATGCCTTTTGGAAATCTAAATACACCACATCCATCGGTACACCTCTATCCACCATGCTCATTATATCCTCAAAGAATTCCAGTAAATTAGTTACACATGATTTCCCCTTCATGAATCCATGTTGCGTCTGCTTGATTGCACTATTCCTATCTAGATGTCCCGCTATTTCTTCCTTAATGATAGCTTCAAGCATTTTCCCCATTACAGATGTTAAACTAACCGGCCTATAGTTTGCTGCCTTTTGTCTGCCCCCTTTTTTAAACAGAGGCGTTACATTAGCTGCTTTCCAATCCGCTGGTACCTCCCCAGAGTCCAGAGAATTTTGGTAGATTATAACGAATGCATCTGCTGTAACTTCCGCCATCTCGTTTAATACCCTGGGATGCATTTCATCAGGACCAGGGGACTTGTCTACCTTGAGTCCCATTAGCCTGTCCAGCACTACCCCCCTAGTGATAGTGATTGTCTCAAGATCCTCCCTTCCCACACTCCCGTGACCAGCAATTTTTGGCATGGTTTTTGTGTCTTCCACTGTGAAGACAGAAGCAAAATAACTGTTTAAGGTCTCAGCCATTTCCACATTTCCCATTATTAAATCCCCCTTCTCATCTTCTAAGGGACCAACATTTACTTTAGTCACACTTTTCCGTTTTATATATCGGTAAAAGCTTTTACTGTCTGTTTTTATGTTTTGCGCAAGTTTACTTTTGTAATCTAGCTTTCCTTTCTTTATTGCTTTCTTAGTCATTCTTTGCTGTCGTTTAAAATTTTCCCACTAACCTTGGCCACCTTATACGCATCGGTTTTTAATTTGATACTCTCCTTTATTTCCTTGGTTATCCACAGCTGGTTATCCCTTCTCTGACCACCCTTCTTTTTCACTGGAATATATTTTTGTTGAGCACTATGAAAGAGCTGCTTAAAAGTCCTCCACTGTTCCTCAATTGTGCCACCATTTAGTGTGTTCCCAGTCTACTTTAGCTAACTCTGCCCTAATCCCACTGTAGTCCCCTTTGTTTAAGCATAGCATGCTCGTTTGAGACACTACTTCCTCACCCTCAATCTGTATTACAAATTCAACCATACTGTGATCACTCATTCTGAGAGGATCTTTTACTAGGAGATCATTTACTATTCCTGACTCATTACACAGATCTAAGATAGCTTGCTCCCTTGTAGGTTCTAAGAAACAATCCCGTATGCATTCTATGAATTCCTCCTCAAGACTACCCCGTGCGATTTAATCTGACCAATCGATATGTAGGTTAAAATCCCCCATGATTACTGCCGTTCCTTTTTCACATGCCTCCATTATTTCCTTGATTATTGTCCGCCCCACCGTGAAGTTATTATTTGGGGGCCTATAAACTACGCCCACCAGTGACTTTTTCCCCTTACTATCTCTAATCTCCATCCACAATGATTCAACATTTTGTTCATTAGAGCCAATATCGTCTCTCACAACTGCCTTGATATCATCCTTTATTAACAGAGCTACCCCACCTCCTTTCCCTTCTTGTCTATCTTTCCGAATTGTCAGATACCCCTGTATGTTTAATTCCCAGTCTTGGCCACCCTGCAACCACGTTTCACTAATGGGCACCAAATCATACCCATTTGTAATGATTTGTGCCGTCAACTCATTTACTTTGTTTCGAATGCTGCGTGCGTTTAGGTAAAGTGTTTTAATACTAGTTTTTAAACCATGATTTTTAGTTTTGACCCCTCCTGCAGCCCCTTTATATTCATACATATTGTTCCTTCCCATCACCTTGTGGTTTACACTTACCCCAGTGCTACTCTGCTCTGTTGTCTCCTGCCTTTTGCATCCTTTCTTGGGGTTCTGTTCATCTGAGCTCTCACCCACTCGAACTAGCTCAGAGCCCTCTCCTGGGTTCCCACCCCCCTGCCAAACTGTACTATCAAAACCACCTGCGAGAACATTGGTCCCGTCTCTGTTGAGGTGTAACCTGTCTGATTTGTACAGGTCCCACCTACCCCAGAAGCGGTCCCAATTGTTCAGGAAACTAAAGCCCTCCCTCCGACACCAATGCCCCAGCCACGTATTTATCTGACTAGCCTTCCTATTTCTACCCTCACTAGTACATGGCACTGGCAGTAATCCCGAGATTACCACCTTTGAGTTCCTGGCTTTCAATCTTACTCCTAGCTCCCTAAACTCAGCTTTCAGGACCTCACTCCTCT
Source organism: Pristiophorus japonicus (assembly GCF_044704955.1). Lineage (NCBI taxonomy): Eukaryota > Metazoa > Chordata > Chondrichthyes > Pristiophoridae > Pristiophorus > Pristiophorus japonicus. The sequence goes on along the minus strand of NC_091993.1, from coordinate 80,291,582 downwards.
TTCTACCTATGTCACTGGTACCAATGTGGACCACAACCACTGGCTGTTCCCCTTCCCTCGCCAGAATGCCCTGCAGTCGCTCAGTGACATCATTGATCCTTGCACCACGGAGGCAACACACCATCCTGATGTCACTTTTGCTGCCGCAGAAGCGCCCATCTGCTCCCCTAACTATTGAATCTCCTATCACTATAGCCCTTCACGTCTTCTTCCTCCCCCCTTGTGCAGCTGAGCCACCCACGGTACTGTGGACTTGGCCCTGGCTGCACTCACCAGAGGCATCACCGCCCTCGCCAGTAGTCAGAATAGAGTATCGGGTGGAGAGCGGGATAGCCTCAGGGGACTCCTGCACTACCTGCCTCGCCATACTCTTGTGTGCGATTCATAGGTGGCCTTGTATCACTAAACGCTCACTCTGTTTGTCTTTAGAGATTGAAGAGATATGCAAAAGACCCAAAACTACAGGTTTGGGTCACAAAAGGGCACTATTGTTATATTCCCATGTTACATAATTGTGCAAGTAGATTTTAGCCAGCAAATTAAGGTGCTCAGTCAGACACTGAACCCAAGAATATATCCACAGCAGACCCAAATTCTCAGTATTGCCAACTCCCGTGATTCCATCGCAAGAGATATGACTTCGGAGTGAAATAAAGCATCACTTGCTATATCGCAGCGGAAGGCCTAAATCTTGTGATTTTTTTTTGGGGGGGGGGCGGGGGGAGGGAAAACAATACTGATTTGCTCATGTGTGAAAAAATACCAGGTTCAGAGGGCTTTTCATAACATCCAGTGGGTTCCTCCTCACTCCACCGTGGTTCCTGTTGCGTCGACTGACTAACCATGGGCACCTTCCTTCTCCTTCTCGCGAAAGACGAAAGATCTCGTGATACCTTGCGTCTCGAGGGTTTGCCGTGGTAACGGAGAGGCAGCACGAACTGGCTGGAGTACAAGGTGGGAGAATGAAGGAGCAGAAAATGGGAGCAGGGCCGGCCGGAAGGCACTGACCTCCAGAAGCACTGAACCAAATGTACAGAACCATTTGATCATCAACCCACAGATGGTGCATCAGCACAGCCTGTGGAGATTACCATTTTCCCTTTGTTCCTGGGGTGAACAAACTGGACTGGAAGTAGGCGAGAGCAGAATGAGCACAAGTTTGACCAAAGCTATATAATGTTACAAAAGAAACCCACTGCCAAGATCAGGAACCCAGGGCGGAGGCGATGATTATTCCAGCTCACTGTATTGCTGTGTGCACACTTTTCTTTAGGAGTGGAGTGCTCTGAGTATTACAGGTCAGTCTGACCGTAGCAACTTTTACAAGACTGACTCCATGGAGATAGTTTGTGTACTCCAGAAAGCCAGGGCCCCAAGTGGTGCACTTGAGCACAAAAAAAAATAATCTAGGCTGACACTCTAGAGCAGTAGAGAGTGCTGCACTGTCGGAAGTACCATCTTTTGGATGAGACGTTAAACCGAGGCCCGTCTGCTCTCAGGTGGATGTAAAAGATCCCATGGCACTATTTTGAAGAAGAGCAGGGGAGATCCCCGGTTTCCAGGACAATATTTATCCCTCAATTAACATAAAAACAGATTATCTGGTCATTATTAAATGGCTGTTTGAGAGAGTTTGCTGTCCACAAATTGGCCCGTTGCATTTCCTACAAGTGTCTACACTTCAAAAAAGTACTTCATTGGCTGGAAGGCACTTTGGGACATCCAGTGGTTGGAAAAGGTGCTATACAAATACAAGGCTTTCTTTTCGTACTGCCCCCTTCAAGAAACTGTGTCCCTACAACCGGCCTCAGTCCTAGGTCCCGTTAGACACCAATTCCACAAAGCACATTTAAGATAGGAACTGGAAAAGAAATCATTCGCCATGCATTACATTAAAAGGAATGTTACTGTTTTTCATCATAAGCAGTCCCTCGGAATCGAGGAAGACTTGCTTCCACTCTTAAAAATGAGTCCTTAGGTGGCTGAACAGTCCAATACGAGAACCACAATCCCCACCACAGGTAGGACGGATAGTCGTTGAGGGAAAGGGTGGATGGGACTGGTTTGCCACAATCTCTTTCCGCTGCCTGCGCTTGGCGATGAGACTCGAGGTGCTCAGCGCCCTCACGGATGCACTTCCGCCACTTAGGGCGGTCTTTGGCCAAGGACTCCCAGGTGTCAGTGGGGACGTCACATTTTGTCAAGGAGGCTTTGAGGGTGTCCTTGTAACATTTCCTCTGCCCACCTTTGGCTAGTTTGCCATGAAGGAGCTCCAAGTAGAGCGCTTGCTTTGGGAGTCTCGTGTCCGGCATGCAAACAATGTGACCTGCCCAGCGGAGCTGATCAAGTGTGGTCAGTGTGTCAATGCTGGGAATATTGGCCTGGTCGAGGACGCTAACGTTGGTGCACCTGTCCTCCCAGAGGATTTGCAGGATCCTGGAGACATCGTTGGGGGCATTTCTCCAGCGACTTGGTGTCTACTGTACATGTTCCATGTCTCTGAGCTGTACAGGAGGGCGGGTATTACTTCTGTTTTTATACATACACTGTACATCACAGCACGGAGTATCTAACTCTGCATTGTGTGCCGTTTGTCACGCCATTTTAACTTCTGTGGATCCAAATCTTCAGAAAAACTGAACAACTTGGCTTTCATGAAGATTTGGAGCCAAAGGTTAAAGTGGCGTGACAAAAAATACAAAAGAGAAGGCGGAGCGGTGACCTGATAGAGGTCTTTAAAGTTATGGAGGGTTTTGATAGGGTAGATGTAGAGAAGATGCTTTTATGTTCCGGTAAGAGCAACGGTTGAAAGCGAAGCAAAGCAAGTGAGACGACAGCGGTACCACCGATCCACCTACTCCTATTTATGGTCATGTTACGTCAGTAAATCAGTTAGTGACAATCGATTGCGCTGCCTGTCCGGGAGCAAAGGTCAGCGAGGTGTCGGGTTGGGGGAAAAAAAATAGTAACTCATGATTTCTATACCAAATTTCTAATAGTTTGTCTCCTGATTTATGAGGCAGTGGGGTTGGCAATACTACATTGACAGCCTGACTGCAAAAAAAATTACTCATCAAGTGTTCCAGCTCGTAAACATTAAAGGTGACAATGCTGAACACCATCTGAATCATATTCTGCAATTAATTACAATGCACGTTAACACTTCATGTTTACTGCAATTCTATTTCCAGAGCAATATCCTGTACAGATCGTCCAGTGATAGCACAGCCTGAATGAAGCCTTTGGGTATTGCAATTTAATCTAGTTAACATTTGAGGTGTACAGTACCATATTAACATTTTGCTTCCAGGGTACTCCAAAATGCCTGCATAAAAGTAACAGTTTTAATGAGCTATTCTAAAAATAGTAAGACACACACAATTATAGTCCAGAGAGCTGCAAACAGCTCACAAATGACTTCAGTTATTAGCCATCCTGTGCCCACTCTCTGAGTAAACAAACTGATGAAATAAATCAATTCTGCTTCAGCAAAGCCATCACAAGTTCAACCCAAATCCACCAGATCAGTTGGAACAAGTATGGCAATGGTCAACCCAAGAGTGTATCACAAATGTTTCAGTCTTAATACATGGATCCTTAACCCAGCCTCCGTAATAACACCAAACAGGAAATGCAGCACAAGGTCCTCATACCTTGGAGGGCATCTGGAAGACAAAATCTGACTTCTATCAACACTGATCAAATCACACACTGGTCAAATAAAACCCAATTTTAAACAAAAAAAAGCAAAAGAAAATTAAAAAAAATGTTGATAAAGTCTGGATTTACTACAACTGAAAAACCTGCATCATAACATATTTCTCAGTTGTTACTTAGAAAATTAAACTGATCAAGCTGCTGAATCTCATTTGCACTAACCCCTGCAGTGTCTGGAGCCATTCTCTTCCGCTGCTTGGCTGAATTCTCCATGGCCTCGCTGAGCGACTGTGCATATTCAATCATTGCTTTCAGTTGGGAGTCCGTTAGAACCCACAGCAAGTCATCCAACAGGAACATTAGCTTTGAGCCAACCACATTGCAGTCTTTCACCTAGTATAAAACAAATGTTAATTTTTCCACACTTTTTTAAAAAAAGAAGAATAATCTTTCATTTCATTTCCCCACACATGAAGATTTTACATAGCAATGTAGTAAAAACCCAATGATGGTTTTCATATGAGAAAATAGGTTTTGAAAGATTTTCCCTCTTGGAGTTCCATCCTTCTGCTTCCAAGGAGCCTTTATATTCTTGCATAGTTTTGACTAGTAGAAGAGTACTTACACAAATGTGATGCTATATTACTGCCCATATCCTAACTCGCACCAAGTCCCATTCACCCATCACCTTTGTGCTCGCTGACTATGTTGGCTCCCAGTCGAGCAATTCTCATCCTGGTTTTCAAATCCCTCCATGGTCTTACTCCTCCCCATCTCTGTAACCTCTTCCAGCCCTCCAACACTCAGATCACTGTGTTCCTCCAATTCTGGCCTCTTGCGCATCTCCGATTTTAATCGCTCCACCATTGCCCGTGCCTATAGATGCCTAGACCTCAAGTTCAAGAATTCCCTCCCTAAATCTCTCTCCTCTAAGATGCTCCTTAAAAACTACCTCTTTGACCAAACTTTTAGTTATCTGTCCTAATACCACCTTATGTGGCTTGGTGTCAAATTTTGTTTAATAACGCTCTTGAAATACCTTGGGACTTTTACTATGTTAAAAGGTGCTATATAAATGCAACTAGTTGTTGTTGCTGCTGCAGTGCATTGCTAATTAGTCCCCAAAAAGGGCACATTTGCTGGAAGATATGGATGTGATCGTTCTTGTTATTCAAGTGCTGACATCCCAGCAGCGGCCTGGTGAACTCCATCACACGATAAATTAACATCTTTCATGGTTAATAACAGAACCTATACAGTTAAATTGATAAGTCAGTCAGGGACATGTGTACATCAAGACTGCCGGTGCTTCTCCCTCTGGCTGGAGTTTTGCTCCATAAAGGATGCAGCTAAAATGCAACAGGACAGGTATGGCAAATTGGACTCGACTGCTGATAAACGGTGATGCACTTTTATGCTCATTTAAAGCAAGATGGTATAGAACAAGACTCCTCGAAAGATAGTGAAATATTGCTGTGTGGACTAGCTGACAAACTGGAGCAAATGTAAAAGCACCCCACTCCATGACAGAAGAACATAGGAGCAGGAGTAGGTCATACGGTCTCTTGAGCATGCTCCGCCATTCAATATCCTGGCTGATCATCAATCTCAACTCCACTTTCCCACCCAATCTCCAGATCCCTGAATTCCCCTCGACTCCAAAAATCTATTTATACGAACATATGAAGCAGGACTTAATTGATTGCTTCGCTAGAGGAATCTTACATAAAATGCCTGCTCCCTGGCTGCATGCAACCAGCACTTGGAAAACTTAAGACTGATGTCCTTTTGTAATATTTAACACCAGGCACAATTCAGTGGAATATGTTCATTGTTAACTAGTGACTATACATTTGCATAACCAATAAAAGTATGAAGGTTGGTGGTCTGTACGTACCCTTCTCTTAAGTACAAGTTTGATTTTTGACTGGTTGGTGATCAGTCTCAGTGGCGTACTGATAATGTTCTGATCACCTGGAATGGCATCAGCTTCAATACGGAGTGTCTGCCAGTTTATTTCCTTAAAAGTCAAAACCTGTCAAAAATAAATTTTCAGAATTCAAATTATAAAGCTCTCAAACTAAAAAAGCTCTGCAATTCACTGTTGTCGCCGCTACTTTATTTGTTTTTCTATTTGCGACATGAATGAAACACATTGTGCGTGAATGTGGCTTATCACAATCTGTGCAGCAAGTATTGATAACAATGATGCAGACCCAGATATTCAGTAAACCAAAGTTTGCATTAGGTTGGGGCCAAGGGAGCAGAAAGAAAGCTTTGTATATAGCAATTGGTTATGCTGTTGAGATATTGAACAGACTTCCAGCCCAAAGTCATAACTTGGGGAAACCACTGGAGAGGTGTGAGGTGGAAAGGAAGAACTGAAATCAAAGTACCAGATAATCCAAACAGAATTTCTAATTTCTGTGGCCTGGTATAAATATGGTTTCAAGAACGATGAAATGTTTTGTTTAATATTAAGCTAATCTGTATGGCTATCTGGTAGGGTTTCGCTTCATGGCTCAGTGAGTCAATTAACTATTTTGAAGGGGTGGTAGGGGGTTACTTAGCCATCAAAATGGAAGAAGATTGCAGGAGCTGTACAGATTCATCAGTTGAGGGGAGAATGGGATGTCATGATCAGCCCAAATTTCCTTGGCTGGTCAATGTTAACGTCTTCCAGGGCCCATCTACATGCACACTACTCTGCCCCCGCCTCTGGCATAACATCATAAGAAATAGAAGCAGGAGTAAGCCATATGGCCCCTCGAGCCTGCTCTGCCATTTAATACGATCGTGGCCTCAGGTCCACTTCTCTGCCCGCTCCCCATAACCCCTTATTCCATACACAGGGATGGATGATGGGGGAAAGTCTGGGACATTTGCTGAAATATATGATTTGGTGAGTATAACTATGTTAAGTTACTAGTCTCCAACTTGAACACCAGTCCCCAGATGTCAGTGAGAAAGATTCTACAGGGTCAAATGGGATTGTGCCAAGATGTTTGGGTTGTTGTTGATAGGCCCATCTGATTTTTCCTTATATTTTTTAAATGTGTCTTATTAGTCTACTTCAGAGGACAGCAACATAGATTTAAAGGAATTGTTAGAAGATTTAGAGGGGATTGAAGTGGAAATTTCTTCACCCAGAGGATGCGGGGGCAGGGGGGGGGGGGGGGGGGCCTGAAACTCACTGTCTGAAAGGGTGGAAGAGGCAGAAGCCCTCATCTCATTTAAAAAGTACTTGGATGTGCATTTGAAGTGCTGTAACCTACAAGGCTACGGACCTAGAGCTGAAAAGTGGTAATAGGCTGGATAGCTCTTTGTTGGCCAGTGTGGACATGATGGGCCGAAGTGGCCTCCTCTCATGCTGTAAATTTCTATAATTCTATGATAACAGTCAACCATGTATTGTTGGATGAAAATCATGCATCTCTCAGAAGTCATGAACCATTTGTTTTCACAACAATCCGTTCATTTTTATGGCACAAGCACACAAATTAATCTGGGTTGCGAGTACAGTATTACTACATGACCATGAAATTATAGTGGCCATTCCTATTGTGGATAAGCCCACAGCATAAACATTTCTATAATAAATGGTACAATTGAACATGCTCTTAGATAAACGCCACAAGGTGGTTATGGTATGAATTAAAATAAAGTACACCGGGTGCAGCAAAACGACTTTCTGCCGTTTACATCAATTAAAATCTGTTGGAATAAAGCATGTGACTGGCTCTGCTCTCGTTTATTTCATTCCCCAGCAATAGCATCCCTCACCTTGAAAAGCATAAATGTTCAGGACGTATTAAAAATTTTATGTATACACAAGTTGACTTCCTGTGGTCATATTTTTGTCAGTGTGTGTCAACACAGCACCCCACCCCATCTCATTATAAATTCCTGTGTCCAGATTTCCTCAACAATTGAAATTTCCAGTATCCTAAATAAAAGCGCACAATCTGGGATTAAAGGGTAGAACGGAGTGTACCCTGATCCTCAGAATGCAGAATCAGCGGACAAGTAGCAGAATGGATACCCATCTGTCTCAAGACAGAAAGCAGAGATTAGGGGTAAAAGATAGCGGCAAAAGGTGGATAATTCGTGTTCCACAAGGATCAGTGCTGAAACCACTGTTCACAATTTATATTAACGATTTAGACTTCGGAACTAATTTCTAAATTTGCAGAGGACACCAAGTTTTGGGATTGGGTGGGGGGGTGGGGGGAAAGATAGTCAATACTGAGAAGGACAGCAACAAATTACAGGAGGACATTAATAAATGCAGAATGGGCATATAATTGGATAATGAAGTTCCACACAGATAAATGTGAGGTATTACATTTTGGTAGGAAGAATAGAGAGGTCACTTATTACTTGAAGGGTGAGAGTCTAGGTGGGGCTGAGGAACAAAGGAATCTCGGAGTACAAATACACAAATCGCTAATAGTTGCGGCACAGGTTAACAAAGCCATAAAAAAGCAAACAAAGCACTAGGGTTCATTTCTAGAGGGATAGAATTGAAAAGTAGGGAAGTTATGCTGAACCTGTATCGAACCTTGGTTAGACCACACTTGGGAGTACTGCGTAGTTCTGGTCGCCATATTATAAAAAGGATATTGAGGCACTGGAGAGGGTGCAGAGAAGATTTACGAAGATGATACAAGAAATGCGAGGGTATACATATCAGGAAAGGATGAACAGGCTGGGTGTCTTCTCTTGAATGAAGGTCTCTTTTCTCTTGAAGGGCAGCGGCTGAGGGGTGACTTAAGAGATCTTTAAAATTAGGAAAGGTTTTGTTAGAGTGGATAGAGAATGTTTCCACTTGTGGGGAAGAGCATAATTAGGGGCCATCAATCTAAGAGGGAATTCAAAAGAAAATTCTTTACCCAAAGAGTGGTGAGAATGTGGAACTCGCTACCATGGGGAATGGTTGAAGCAAATAGTATAGATGCATTTAAGGAGAGGCTGGACAAGCATATGAGGGAGAAAGGAATAGAGGGCTATGCTGATAGATTTAGATGAAGAAAGGTAGGAGGAGGCTTGAGTGGAGCATAAACGCCACATGGATAGGTTGGGTTGAATGGCCTGTTTCTGTGTTGTATATCCAATGTAAAATGAGCTCCAGGCATATGCCAGGAGTGCACATCAAGAAACAGAACATTTATACAAGTGCTTTAATACAACAGCCCGGATTTATCAGTCAGCAGTGAATGGATGGTGCAGAACATTCATTGCATTTACACCTGCCCACAAACTTGGGCTTTTGTATTCAAACCTGCGGTTATTAGAGATCTAAGGCAGCATGGTGCCCTCTATAGGGGATCCCAGACCTGTATGAACAGGGCAACCAATGGTGTGTCTCCTACTGGACTTCAGGATTTCCCTCAAACTTCATTCCCCTCCACTCCTCGATCCCATCAATTCACTGCTTACAAACTTCCACGTTGCAGTCCCAGTGCTCCCTAATCCCATAACCACCCCCCAATATTCTCACACCTTGAAAACTCTCTCTCCCAATGTCCCCAAATCTCATTGATGCCTCTACTCGCAACGCAGGGACTGGCCCTAATGTTCCTAAAACCTCCCTCTCCAATGTTGCCAGACCCTGGCCAATATCACTCAACCCATAGAGCTATGGATAGAGAATTGGCTGGCGAACAGAAAGCAGAGAGTCGGGATAAATGGGTCCTTTTCGGGTTGGAAATCGGTGGTCAGTGGTGTGCCACAGGGAACGGTGCTGGGACCACAATGGTTTACAATATACATAGATGAACTGGAAGAGGAGACAGAGTGTAGTGTAACAAAATTTGCAGATGATACAAAGATTAGTGGGAAAGCGGGTTGTGTAGGACACAGATAGGCTGCAAAGAGATTTAGATAGGTTAAGCGAATGGGCTAAGGTTTGGCAGATGGAATACAATGTCGGAAAATGTGAGGTCATCCACCTTGGAAAAAAAAAACAGTAAAAGGGATTATTATTTGAATGGGGAGAAATTACAACATGCTGCGGTGCAGAGGGACCTGGGGGTCCTTGTGCATGAATCCCAAAAAGTTAGTTTGCAAGTGCAGTAGGTAATCAGGAAGGCAAATGGAATGTTGGCCTTCATTGCGAGAGGGATGGAGTACAAAAGCAGGGAGGTCCTGCTGCAACTGTATAGGGTATTGGTGAGGCCGCACCTGGAGTACTGCATGCAGTTTTGGTCACCTTACTTAAGGAAGGATATACTGGCTTTGGAGGGGGTACAGAGACGATTCACTAGGCTGATTCCAGAGATGAGGGGGTTACCCTATGATAGATTGAGTAGACTGGGTCTTTACTCGTTGGAGTTCAGAAGGATGAGGGGTGATCTTATAGAAACATTTAAAATCATGAAAGGGATAGACAAGATAGAGGCAGAGAGGTTGTTTCCACTGGTAGGGGAGACTAGAACTAGGGGGCACAGCCTCAAAATACGGGGGAGCCAATTTAAAACCGAGTTGAGAAGGAATTTCTTCTTTTAGAGGGTTGTGAATCTGTGGAATGCTCTGCCCAAGGAAGCAGTTGAGGCTAGCTCATTGAATGTATTCAAGTCACAGATAGATAGATTTTTAACCAATATGGGAATTAAGGGTTACGGGGAGCGGGCGGGTAAGCGGAGCCGAGTCCACGACCAGATCAGCCATGATCTTGTTGAATGGCGGAGCAGGCTCGAGGGGCTAGATGGCCTACTCCTGTTGCTAATTCTTATGTTCTTATGTTATCTCATTGTTGCTGGTGCCCAGGGTCAGCTATGTGTTCAGTGTTCCTGGTAATACTACTTCGCATAACAGCCCTGTTCTTCGAAGCCTCGGATTCATCATGAGAAATGCCATGCTAGTGCAACTGAATAAAAATTGATTACTCTTTTTTTTAAAAAAGTAAGGCTGATGCAATAGGATAAAGTACGATGTTTTACCAAGTTTTTGCTAAAAGTGTGTAGCTTTATTCAGTCTAATTTGATATTTTTTATGCTATTTCAGAAAATATGTACAATGCTAAATGCCCCAAGAAGCTCAAGAAAGGCTCACTGTACTCAATTGAATGTGGAAATTGTCTTGCTTGATGCCGACTGTACACTGATCAAGACGCTCACAAAAAAATTTTACTATGCTGCAGACTGCAGTTTCGGTTTAATTCACCGGCTTTCTCAGCAAATAAAATTGCAGATGTTGCAAATATTTTAGAAAATTGATTTCACACTATCAAGAGTTTTTGGCCTACTTGTAATCTGGAACCCTGGTCACTTACCAAGCATGTGCTTTGTAATAAAGACACCATGTAAAATGGAAGTGTAAACAACAGTATCATTCATGAACAGAGACATTCAAAAATTATTCAGTTGATGACTAAATAAGCTGTGCATTATGTTCATTGGTGTTAACGGTTTGTCTCCGCGATCTTTTATCTGTGCGAGAGTGCTGATAAAATACCAGAATTTATTTTCCTTTTTACAGATCTTAACATACATGAAGATTTTGTTCGAAGTATTCACCATCATACGACAGACTGGAATATTTTTCAAGTCCAATGCGGTTGGTTAATTATTTTGGAGCAAGATGAGATAGGGCACATAGACAGCAAAATATTTTTTCAAACAGTTCAGTTGGGTACAGTGGCTGTATACTGTTGTGCTTTTTAAGAACAGTTTGCATATTCTCTACAAGTGCAATTCAGCTTCATGAGAGAGGAACAGAAATATTTTTATATCATGTTGCTTCTGTGACTGGCCTGCCACCTGGCAGCTTGTTTATCTCCATTAAATTCTATTTGTGGAGAAGAACACTATAACTTTCATTCTGATCACATACACATCTCCATGCTTGTTAAACTGTCAACTTGGCTTGCAAGTGTGGGTTGCAAACCAAAAACATTCACACAAGTAGAGGTCATGCATAACCATCTGTTAATAAGAAAGCTTTTGAACCATTTCAATAAAAGGAATTTTCATGAGAATGTTTTTATTTAAAGATTGCAATTACTTAAACTTGAAAAACGTTGTTCATTGTACAAGCACAACAATTAGCTACATTTGCTTCCATTCCTTTCTATCACTGCATTATATACAGCAAGGCCCTGGCATTGGGTCCCTATTGAATAGAAACATAGAAAATAGATGCAGGAGTAGGCCATTCGGCCCTTTGAGCCTGCACCACCATTCAATAAGATCATGGCTGATCATTCACCTCATACCCCTTTCCTGCTTTCTCTCCATACCCCTTGATCCCTTTAGCCGTATATCTAACTCCCTCTTGAATATATCCAATGAACTGGCATCAGCAACTCTCTGCGGCAGGGAATTCCACAGGTTAACAACTCCGAGTGAAGAAGTTTCTCCTCATCTCAGTCCTAAATGGCCTACTCCGTATCCTAAGACTGTGTCCCCTGGTTCTGGACTTCCCCAACATCGGGAACATTCTTCCCGCATCTAACCTGTCCCGTCCCGTCAGAATCTTATACGTTTCTATGAGATCCCCTCTCATCCTTCTAAACTCCAGTGTATAAAGTCCCAGTTGATCCAGTCTCTCCTCATATGTCAGTCCAGCCATCCCTGGAATCAGTCCGGTGAACCGTTGCTGCACTCCCTCAATAGCAAGAACGTCCTTCCTCAGATTAGGAGACTTCCTCAGTGGAAGATATAGATTTTATCTGTTTGTAGTGGTCAGTCCATTAACTGGAGATCACACTGCACAGTAGCCCAGTTCAAACCGTTGCAACTACTTGGTATGGATGTCAAGTAGCTGGAAATTGACACGCAAGTGCTATGAACGCTTACCTCCCCTCGCTCTGGATCTGTAATTCTTGTGAAGCGAAGATCACTCTGCTGCCACTTGGGATTCACACTATAACCCTGTAGTTGCCACAGCTCAAAGGAAGTATTGAATGCTTTTGCTTCAATTTTTACGACAATGGAATTCACCACAATAGACATTCCTTCCACCACCTTTTCAGCAAAGCCATATTCACTGGGGAGACCAAGAACAAAACAATATTTTGCTATAATGTAACTGAATGCTGCAGCTTAATAAACTCAGTAACTTAAGACTTTAACACGCATTCAAAACAAGAATTGAAAAACATCGCAGTACGACTGTAAGAGACACACCCGTAGGTTCACAGGCATGAAAAGTGGTGTGAAGGTGCAACTTAAACACTTGATTTTACAGTGAGTGAAATATTTTGATTTGTCAGTTTAACAAGTATCTCTAAACGTTTTCTTGAACTTTGCAAAGAATGCTTCTTACCCATTTTCTTCAGGTTTAAATCAAGCAAATGGTTAAGCCATTTTTTAAAAAATGATTCAGAAATGCTGGGAAAGATAAAAAGGTTGGGAAATACAAGAGCAAAAACATTGCAAAGAAAACAGTAAACAGACCATGGAGAAAAAGAGACTTGTTTGCGGCAAACAAGCCCTATAATTAAGGCAGATAAATATGGTGAGGCACTGTACAGCAATGTGATATTTATACACCAGTTTTTAAAACCACTGACAAAACTGGTTGCATTTCCATTGCAGTGGCTGGTCTGATTTGAATATTCATGAGGAGCCCAGGAACAAATGGAATACATCCAAAACAAAAGCAGAACACTGGATGCTGGAATCTGAAATAAAAACAGAAAATGTTGGAAATATTCAGGTCAAGCAGCATCTGTAGAGAGAGAGAAACAGAGTTAACGTTTCAGGCCGATGACCCTTTGTCAGAACTGGAAAAAGTTAGAGACGCAACAGGTTTTTAAGCAAGTGTAGGGGCAGGGAGCGAGGGGGGGGGGGGCGGGAGAAGAACAAAAGGGAAAGTCTGTGATAGGATGTAAGGCAGAAGAGATTAAGAGACAAAAGGGATAACGGTGCAAGGATGGTAATGGGACAAGTTATGAAACAAAAGATGAATCTAGATAGGGTGCAAATGGAGATGACAGAATCATCAATAGCTGCCGTGGGAAAGAAAGGAAAAAAATGGGCAGAGGTTATGGTGTGAAACTGTTGAACTCGATGTGGAGTCCAGAAGGCTATAAAGTGCCTAAATGAAAGATGGGGTGCTGTTCTTTGAGTTTGCATTGAGCATCATTGGAACAGTGCAGGAAGCCGAGGACAGTGAGATCAGAATGGGAGTGGAGTAGAGAATTAAAGTGACAGCGACCAGAAGCTCGGGGTCACGCTTACGGACTAAACAGAGGAGTCACTTGGTTTGGGGCAGAAAGTTTGGGCAGTATGACAAAAATCCCTCACTGAACACAGAAATACTTTAGATGATTAGAAAATTGCTAATATAAAAGCAATATTTTACAAAGAAAATCACAAGTCTGATCCTGGAAAGTCGAGGGGCTGGATTTTCAGATGAAAGCTTTTTCGGGCGATAATTGCGGCAGGGTGGTAAAGTTGGTGCCGGGAAATGGTTTGTGTCTGCAGCTACAAAATTCACCAGCTGGGCCCCGAATGTGGAGCGCCCTAAGAGAGACTTCCCTGGGGGGGAAAAAAAAGCCAAAAAAAACAAAACACATTCCCAGTACCTTGCTCACCCTACATAAAGATAAATCGCAAAAATAAATAAAAAAAATACAATCACACTTGCCTCATGTAGTCACTCCCTCCCTCACCGCTGCCGGAACAGCTCGGACCACCTACTTTTCAGGCGGTCCCACTACAGGGTGCCACAGGGTCAACGCGAAACAAAAATCATAGTGCTGTCGAAGCCTGGGGCATTGTACACCGGCTCGACGCTCCTAAGGCAGTACTGCTGATCGCCCCCGCAAAACCGGCACCAAATTTCCCGGCGGGGGTCTGGAAACTGGCCACCCAGCCGGAAATAATTTGTTAACCCATTATCGCCCCTCTGGGGCGCCAATAGAGGCACAAGCCCAATGAAAATCCAGCCCTAAATCTTTCACTTTTCTATCTACTGTGAAGAAAAACACTACACCTTATAATAGAAGCAATTTAAACAGCATACAGGAATAAAGGCAATATGCTGGTGCTAGTTACAAAAATAAAAAAAACCATAAACCTTGAGAAATTGACTCCATTTCTTTGATATTTGCCAGAATTATTGAATAAAGGCAATATGGCAGCATAGTGGTTGTTATTGGACTAGTAATCCAGAGGCCTGGATAAATAATCTGGAGATATGAGTTCAAATCCCATCACAGAAGCTGGGGACTTTAAATTCAGTTCATTAATTAAGTAAATCTGGAATACAAAGCTAGCATCAGTAATGGTGACCATAAAACTACTGGATTGCTGTAAAAATTCATCCAGTCCACTAAAATCCTTTAAGGAAGGCACAGCCAGTCCAGTCAACCTGCCAAGGCATCCTCAATAACATCTGGCGATGTGCCAACATTGTGAGTGCTGTGCCACAGACTAGCAACAGTCTGGCATAGTTATATGCCAGGCCCATACCTTTCAGCCAATGTCCCAGGGTCCTCCATCACCATCCCTGGGTATATGCTGTCTCACCAGAGGTGACGGCATAGTGGTTATACTGTCGGGAAGGAATGGCCCTGAGGTCTCATGGCATCCGGTCAAACACAGGCAAGAAAACCTCCCGATTACCACCGACCACCCTCCCTCAGCTGCTGAATCAGTACTTCTCCATTTGGAAAAAGCACAGAACAACAAGGGCACAGAACACACTCTGGATGGGCAACATCAACATCCATCACCCAACTGTTACAGCAGCACCAATACTGACTGAGCTGGCCAAGTCCTGAAGGACATAGCTGCCAACTGGGCCTGCGGCAGGTGGTGAGAGAACCAACACAAGGAAAAAACCTACTTGACCTTGTCCTCACCAATCTACCTGTTGAAGATGCATCTGTCCATGACAGTATTCATAGAGGAATGACCATACTTGAGTGACAGTCCTTGTACAGACGAAGTCCCATCTTCACATGGAGGACACCCTCTATCGTGTTGTGTGGTACAACCACCGTGCTAAATGGGATAGATTCAGAACAGATCTAGTAGCTTAAAACTGGGAATCCATCAACAGCAGAACTGCATTCCACCACAATCTGTAACCTCACAGCCTGGCATATTCCTCAGTCCACTATTGCCACCAAGTCAGGGGACCAAGCCTGGTTTAATGAGGACTGTAGAAGAGCATGCCAGGAGCAGCACCAGGCATACCTAAAAATGAGGTGCCAACCTGGTGAAGATTCAACACAGGATTACATGCATGCTGGATAGCGGAAGCACCATGCTATAGACAGTGCTAAATGATCTCACAACCAATGAATCAGATCAAAACTCTGCCAGCCAGCCACATCCAGTCCTGAATGGTGGACAATTAAGCAACAGGAGGAGGCTGCTCCATGAACATTCCCACCCACAATGATGGTGGAGCCCAGTATGCAAGTGGACATAAGATTGGATGATGAGATAACTGCATTTGAGAGAGAGAAATATGAAAAACTAATCAAACTCAGGATAAAAACCTTGGTCCAGATGGGTTACATCCACACATTTTAAAATCTAAGGAAGAGATAGCAGAGGCATTACTACACATTTAATAATTTGTTAGAAAAAGTTGCAGTGCCAGAGGACTGGCAGATAACTAATGTTTAAGATACCTATATTTAAGAAGGGAGATAGAACATGTCCAGGGAACTATAGAACAGTCAGCTTAATGTCGGTGGTAGGAAAAATAATGGAATCCTTACTAAAGGAGAAAACAGAACATCGAGAAACCAAAGATATAAACATCAATTTCAAAAGGGAACGCCTTGCTTGAACAACCTTACTGAATTTTTTGAAGAGATAACGGAGAGTAGACAAGGATAAAGTAGTACAGGGTAGGTGTAGTTTATCTAGATTTTCAAAAGGCCTTCGATAAGGTACCACATAATGGGCGATTGAATAAGATAAGAGACAGCAGAGTAAGGGGACAAGTAGCAGAATGGATAGCCAACTGGCTTCAAGCCAGAAAGCAGAGAGTAGGGGTAAAGGGTAGCTATCCAGTAGCAGAAGGCGGATGACACCAAATTGGCTGGGGGGGGGGTGGGGGAAGGACCCCCCAGAGAGGAGAGTCAATATTGAGGAGGACTGCAACAAATTATAAGACGACATTAATAAACTTGCAGGATGGGCATATAATTGGTAAAATGAATTTCAACACAGATAAATGTGCGATATTACATTTTAGTAAGAAAAATAGGGAGGTCACATATTACTTGGAAAATACAAATCTAAATGGGGTAGAAGAGCAAAGGAATCGGAGTACAAATACAAAATCACAAAGGAGTGACACAGGTTAACAAGGCCATAAAAAAGAGAATCAAGCACTAGGGTTTATTTCTCGAGGGATAGAATTGAAAAGTAGAGAAGTTATGCTAAACATGTATTGAACCTTGGTTAGACCACACGGTACTGCGTACAGTTCTGGTTGCCTGATTATAAAAAGGATGTAGAGGCACTGGAGGGGGTGCAGGGAAAATTTACAAGGATGATACCAAAAATGTGAGGGCATACCTATCGTGAAAGGATGAACAAGCTGGGTCTCTTTTCTCTTGAAAAGAGAAGGGTGAGGGGTGACCTTGAGGTCTTTAAAATTTTGAAAGGTTTTGATAGAGTAGCTACAGAGAGAATGTTTCCACGTGAGGAAGAGCAAAACTGGAGGCCATCAATATAAGATAGACACCAAGAAATCAAATAGGTAATTCAGAAGAAACTTCTTTGCCAAGAGAGTGGTGAGAATGTGGAACTTGCTGTCACAGAAAGTGGTTGAAGCAAATAGTGTAGATGCATTTAAGGAGAGGCTAGATAAGCATATGAGGGAGAAGGGAATAAGAGCGTTATGCCGATAGAGTTAGATGAGAAACGACGGGAGGAGGCTCGAGTGGAGCATATATACCAGCATGGATTGATTGGGCTGAATGGCCTGTTTCTGTGCTGTATATCCTATGTAATCCTATGTAAAAGACAAGGCTGATGCATTTGCAAACATCTTCAGCCAGAAGTGTTGAGTGGATGATCCATCTTGGCCTCCTCCTGAGGTTCCCACCATCACAGAAGCCAGTCTTCAGCCAATTCAATTCACTCTATGGGATCTCAAGAAATGGCTGAACGCACTAGATATAAGCAAAGGATATGGGCCCCGACAACATCCTGGCTAAAGCGTGGAAGACTTGTGCTCCAGAACTAGCCGTGCCTCTAACCAAGCTGTTCCAGCAGTTACAACACGAGCATCTACCAGACAAAATGGAAAATGGCCAGGTTAGTTCCGATCCACAAAGTACAGGACAAACCCAATTTGGCCAATTACCGCCACATCAGTCTACCCTCAATCGTTAGCAAAGTGATGGAAGTGTTGTCAGCAGTGCTATCAAGTGGCACTTACTCATCAATAACCTGCTTACCAGTTTGGGTTCTGCCAGGACCACTCTGCTTCAGACCGCATTACAGCCTAGGTCTAACCATGGACAGAAGAGCTGAATTTCAGAGGCGAGAAGAGAGTGACATCATGGCAGCATTTAACCGGGTGCGGTATCAAGGAACCTGAGTAAAACTGAAGTCAATGAGAATCAGGGGAAAACTCTCCAGCTGCTGGAGTAATACCTAGCACAAAGGAAGAGGGTTGTGGTTGTTGGAGGGCAATTGTCTCTGCCCCAGTACATTGTTGCAGGAATTCTCCAGGGCAGTGTCCTAGGCCTAGACCTAACCATCTTCAGTTGCTTCATCAATGACCTTTCCTCCATCATATGGTCAGAAGTGTGGATGTTCGCTGATGATTGCAGTATTCAGATCGATGCACAACTTCTCAGATAATGAGACAAAAGTAAAATAACTGCGGATGCTGGAAAACTCTTGGACACCAACACCCCTCCGGAATCTTCTTCCCCTTCAATTTCCACTGACTCCATCCCTACTTCCAAACTCACTCCCGCCTCTGATCTTCCCCTCTGACCCCAAATGATCAGTCCTCAGCAAAGCCCGAGCTTCATCCCCTTACACCCTCACCTCAATGGAGCTCTTTTTCTGTCAAAATCTGAGAAAATTCCTCTGACCCATTCCAGGCAATCAAAACTAGTCCAGATCACTCTGGCTGTATTAGATTCCCTGAGGTACTTACCATTGTGTCTGCGCCAACCAACAAGAGGTTATCCAGTCTAATCCCACTTACCAGCTCTTGGTCCGTAACCATGTAGGGTACAGCACTTCCCAAGCACCTTTTAAATGTGACGCGAGCTTCTGCCTCCACCACCCTTCAAGGCAGCGAGTTCCAGACCACCGCAACCTTCTGCATGAAGAAGCTTCCCGTTAAAACCCCTCTAAACCTATGCCCCCATGTAATTGACCCCATCACTAAGGGAAATAGGCCCTTGCTATCCACTATATCCAGGCCCCTCAAAATTTTATACACCTCAATGAGGTCTCCTCTCAGCCTCCTCTATTCCAATGAGAATAAACCCAGCCTATCTAATCTGTCCTCATAGCTAAGATTCTCCATTCCAGGCAGCATCCTCAAATCTCCTCTGCACCCTCTCCAGTGTAATCACATCCTTCCTATAATACGGCGACCAGATCTGCACGCAGTATTCCAGCTGTGGCCTAACCAGAGTATTATATAATTTAAGCATAACCTCCTTGCTCTTGTATTTTATGCCTCGGCCAATAAAGGCAAGCATTCCGTATGCCTTCTTAACCACCTTATCCACCTGGCCTGCTACTTTCAGAGATCTGTGCACCTGCACTCCAAGGTCCCTTTGTTCATCTACACTATTAATTGGCCTACCGCTTAATGTGTATACCCTTTCCTTATTAGCCCTCCCCAAGTGCATTACCTCACACTTCTCCAAATTAAATTCCATTTGCCACTGTTCTGCCCACCTGACCAGTAGATTGATATCCTCCTGCAGTCCATGACTTCCCTCTTCATTATTAATCACATAGTCAATTTTAGTGTCATCTGCAAACTTCTTAATCATAGCCCCTATATTCAAATCTGGATCATTGATGTATACCACAAAAAGTGGGACACCCAGTACTGAGCCCTGCAGAACCCTACTGGAAACATCCTTCCAGTCACAAAAACATCAACCATTACCCTTTGCTCCCACAGAAGGATGTGGAGCCAAGTCACTGAATATATTTAAGAGGGAGATAGATAGATTTCTAGAAACGAATGGCATCAAGGGGGATGGGGGAAAAGCAGAAATATAGTGTTGAGAAAGGATCAGCCAGGATCATACTGAATGGCCGATAGACCTACTCCTGCTCCTATTTTCTATGCTTCCTACCTCAAAACCAATTTTGGATTCAACTTGCCACTTTGCCCTGGATCCCATGGGCTTTTACCTTCGTGACCAGTCTGCCATGTGGGACCTAATCAAAAGCTTTGCTAAAGTTCATATACACTACATCGTACGCAATACCCTCATCAACCCTCCTGGTTATCTCCTCGAAAAATTCACTCAAGTTAATCAAACAGAATCTTCCCTTAACAAATGTGTGCTGACTGTCCCAGATTAATCCTGGACTTGCTAAATGTAAATTTATCCTGTCCTTCAGGATTTTTTACAATAATTTTCCCACCAGAGGTTAGGCTGATAGGCCTGTAATTACTCAGCCTATCCCTTTGTCCCTCCTTAAAAAAGGGACTTCTTGAGCCAGGAATCTCATTGAACAACTTTGCCTTGGACTCCACTCACTTCCTCCAAATTAGAAGAGGAGGACAAAGGGTTTAATTAAGAGGGGGAAAAATAGAGTACGACAGGAAGCTTGCCAGGAACATTAAAACTGACTGCAAAAGCTTTTATAGATATGTGAAAAGAAAAAGATTAGTGAAGACAAACGTAGGTCCCTTGCAGTCAGATTCGGGTGAATTTATAGTGGGGAACAAAGAAATGGCAGACCAGTTGAACAAATACTTTGGTTCTGTCTTCACGAAGGAAGACACAAATAACCTTCCGGATGTACTACGGGACCGAGGATCGAGTGAGAAGGAGGAACTGAAGGATATCCTTATTAGGTGGGAAATTGATGGGATTGAAGGCCGATAAATCCCCGGGGCCTGATAGTCTGCATCCCAGAGTACTTAAGGAAGTTGCCCGAGAAATGGTGATCATTTTCCAACAGTCTAGCAACTCTGGATCAGTTCCTATGGACTGGAGGGTAGCTAATGTAACACCTAATTTTAAGAAAGGAGGGAGAGAGAAAACAGGTAATTAAAGACTGGTTAGCCTGACATCAGAAGTGGGGAAAATGTTGGAATCAATCATTAAGGATGAAATAGTAGCGCATTTGGAAAGCAGTGATAGGATCGGTCCAAATCAGCATGGATTTATGAAAGGGGAAATCATGCTTGACAAATCTTCTGGAATTTTTTGAGGATTTAACTAGTAGAGTGGACAAGGGAGAACCAGTGGATGTGGTGTATTTGGACTTTCAGAAGGCTTTTGACAAGGTCCCACACAAGGGATTGGTGTGCAAAATCAAAGCACATGGTATTGGGGGTAATGTACTGACATGGATGGAGAACTGGTTGGCAGACAGGAAGCAGAGAGTCAGGATAAACGGGTCCTTTTCAGAATGGCAGACCATGACTAGGAGTGCCGCAGGGCTCAGTGCTGGGACCCCAGCTATTTACAATATACATTAACGATTTAGATGATGGAATTGAGTGCAATATCTCCAAGTTTGCAGATGACACTAAACTGGGTGGTAGTGTGAGCGGTGAAGGCGACGCTAAGAGGCTGCAGGGTGACTTGGACAGGTTAGGTGAGTGGGCAAATACATGGCAGATGCAGTATAATGTAGATAAATGTGAGGGGGCAAAAACACCAAGGCAGAATATTATCTGAATGGTGGCAGATTAGAAAAAGGGGAGGTGCAGCGAGACCTGGGTATCATGGTTCATCAGTCATTGAAAGTTGGCATGCAGGTACAGCAGGCGGTGAAGGCGGCAAATGGTATGTTGGCCTTCATAGCTAGGGGATTGGAATATAGGAACAGGGAAGTCTTACTCCAGTTGTACAGGGCCTTGGTGAGGCCTCACCTGGAATAGTGTGTTCAGTTTTGGTCTCCTAATCTGAGGAAGGACGTTCTTGCTATTGAGGGAGTGCAGCGAAGGTTCACCAGACTGATTCCAGGGATGGCTGGACTGACATATGAGGAGAGACTGGATCAACTGGGCCTTTATACACTGGAGTTTAGAAGGATGAGAGGGGATCTCATAGAAACATATAAGATTCTGACGGGACTGGACAGGTTCGATGCGGGAAGAATGTTCCTGATGTTGGGGAAGTCCAGAACCGGGGACACGGTCTTAGGATAAGGGGCAGGCCATTTAGGACTGAGATGAGGAGAAACTTCTTCACTCAGAGTTGTTCACCTGTGGAATTCCCTGCCGCAGAGAGTTGTTGATGCCAGTTCATTGGATTCAAGAGGGAGTTAAATATGGCCCTTACGGCTAAAGGGATCAAGGGGTATGGAGAGAAAGCAGGAAAGGGGTACTGAAGGAATGATCAACCATGATCTTATTGAATGGTGGTGCAGGCTCGAAGGACCGAATGGCTTACTCCTGCACCTATTTTCTATGTTTCTATGATTAGAGGTTATGGGAACCCCCATGGATCCTAACTATGCCTGCCTTTAGTTGGGATATGTAAAACATTCTTTGTTCCAGTCCTACTCAGGTCCCCTCCTTCACCTCTTTTTCCGGTACACTGATGACTAGATCAGTGCCGTTCCTGCTCTCGCCCTGAACTAGAAAATTTCATTCGCTTGGCTTCCAATTTCCACCCTGCCCTCAGCTTCACATGGTCCATCTCTGACTCTCCCCTTCCTCGACTGCTCTGTCTGCATTTCTGGGGATAGGCCATCGACAAACATCCATTACAAGCCTACTGACTCCCACAGCTACCTGGACTACACTTCCTTCCATCCCGCTTCCTGCAAGGACTCTATTCCATTCTCCCAGTTTTTCCGTCTGTCGCATCTGTTCTGACAATGCCAGCTTCCATACTTGTACTTTCGATATGTCTTCCTTTTTCCTCAACAGAGGATTCCCCTCTACTGTGGTTCACATGGGCCTCGACTGTGTCCGTTTCATTTCCTGCACTACTTCTCTAACCGCTTCCCCTCCCTACCAGAACCACAATAGAGTTCATCTTGTCCTCATCTTTCACCCCACCAGCCTCCACATTCAACAGATCATCTTCCACCGTTTCAACCACCTCCAACGTGATCCCTTCACCATATTCATCTTGCACCCCCCCCCCCACCCAGCATTCCATACGGACCACTCCCTCCACGACACCTTGGTCCACTCCTCAATCACCCCCTACATCAACTCCCTTTCCCATGGCACCTTTCTGTGCAAGCGCATGAGATGCAACACCTGCACTTTTACTTCGTCCCTTCCCACTGTCCAGGGTCCAAAACACTCCTTCCAAGTTAAACAGCGAGTTATTTGTACTTCTTTCAATTTACACTGTTTTCGCTGCTCATCTGGTCTCCTCTACATTGGGGAGATCAAATAGACTGGATAACCGCTTTGTGGAACACCTCCTTTCAGTTGTAAGCGCAACCCTGAGCTTCCAATCACCTGTCACTTTAATTCTCAGCTCCACTCTCACTCTGAGCTCTCCATCCTCAGCCGACGACACTGTTCCAACAAAACTCAACGGGAGCTCGAGGAACAGCACTTTCGATTAGGCACTTTACAGCCTTCTGGACTCAGAGTTCAACAATTTCAGACCATACCTCTGCCCATATTTTTTTCAGTTGGCAGCTGTTGACGATTTTGCCATCCCCATTTACACCTCTTCTCCATCCAGCTTGTGTTTCTTTACTTGTCCATTATCATTTCCTTTTGCTTTGTACAATTATATCTTTGGTCATTTAATCACTCCTGCCTTCCATCCTATCACAGACCTTCCCTTCTGTTCTTTCCTCCCTTCTTTCCCTGCCCCTGCTTAAAATCTGTTACATTTCTAACTTTTTCCAGTTATGACAAAAGGACCCGAAACATTAACTCTCTTTTTCTCTCCACAGATGCTGCCTGACCTGTTGAGTATTTCCTATATTCAGATAATGAAGTAGTCTGTGCCAGGATGCAGGAAAACCTAGACTACATTTAGACCTGGGGTTGATAAGTGGCAAGTAACATTCACCTCATAAGTGCCAGGCAATGACCATCTCCAAAAAGAACAAGTCTAATCACCTAGCCTTGACATTCAATTTCGTTAGCATCGTTGAATTGCCACAATCAACATCTTGGTCCTGGGGTTACCATTGACCAGAAACATAACTGGACCAACTACAAATACTATGGCTACAAGAGCAGGTCAGAGGCTAGGTATTCTGCAACGAGTGACTCACCTCCTGACCAGTGTTCCCTGTAAGGTGCGCGGGGCTGCGCACTGCTCCAGGGAACCTGCGTTTTTCAACGTAAAAACCACACATGCGCAGTATTCTGAATGGCCCGCACAGCCCTTTAAAGGGGCCGCACCGGGCCCCAAAAAATTATAGGAAACATAGACCCAGACTCCCCAAAGCCTTTCCACCATCTGCAAGGCACAAGTCAGGAGTGTGGTGGAATACTCTCCACTTGCCTGGATGAGTGCAACTCCAATAACACTCAAGAAGCTAAACACCATCCAGGACAAAGCAGCCCGCTTGACTGGCACACCATCCACCACCTTCAACATTCACTCCCTCCACTACCGGCACAGTGTGTACCATCTACAAGACGAACTGCAGCAACTTGCCACGGCTTCTTCGGCAGCATCTCCCAAATTCGCGACCTCTACCACCTAGAAAGACAAGGGCAGCAGGTGCATGGTAACACCATTACTTTCAAGTTCCCTTCCAATTCACACACCATCCTGACTTTGAAATATATCGCCGTTCCTTCAAAATCCTGGAAAACTCTACTTCACCACATGGACTGCAGCGGTTCAAGGCAGCGGCTCACCATCACCTTCTCAAGGGCAATTAAGAATGGGCAATGAATGCTGGCCTTGCCAGCGATGACCTCATCCCACAAATGAATTTTAAAAATTGTACTTTCCCTTCAAAAAGCATTTGCTGGGACTATCGACAGGAGACTTTCAGCTAAGAACTGGAAATTGAAAATCGAGGTGGTGATTGCAAAAAAGATTATTAATTGTCAGTTTGATTTGATGATGGCTTATCATAGCTATCCATCAATCACACCAGAAATCCTTGATATTTACAGTATTTTACAATGTAGTTTAGTGGGAGTTGTGTACAGACCTCCAAACAGTAGTAGTGATGTTGGGGAGGGCATCAAACAGGAAATTAGGGGTGCGTGCAATAAAGGTGCAGCAGTTATAATGGGTGACTTTAATATGCACATAGATTGGGCTAACCAAACTGGAAGCAATACGGTGGAGGAGGATTTTCTGGAGTGCATAAGGGATGGTTTTTTAGACCAATATGTCGAGGAACCAACTAGGGGGGAGGCCATCTTAGACTGGGTGTTATGTAATGAGAAAGGATTAATTAGCAATCTCGTTGTGCGAGGCCCCTTGGGGAAGAGTGACCATAATATGGTGGAATTCTGCATTAGGATGGAGAATGAAACAGTTAATTCAGAGACCATGGTCCAGAACTTAAAGAAGGCTAACTTTGAAGGTATGAGGCGTGAATTGGCTGAGATGGATTGGCGAATGATACTTAAGGGGTTGACTGTGGATGGGCAATGGCAGACATTTAGAGACCGCATGGATGAACTACAACAATTGTACATTCCTGTCTGGCATAGAAATAAAAAAGGGAAGGTGGCTCAACCGTGGCTATCAAGGGAAATCAGGGATAGTATTAAAGCCAAGGAAGTGGCATACAAATTGGCCAGAAATAGCAGCGAACCTGGGGACTGGGAGAAATTTAGAACTCAGCAGAGGAGGACAAAGGGTTTGATTAGGGCAGGGAAAATGGAGTATGAGAAGAAGCTTGCAGGGAACATTAAGACGGATTGCAAAAGTTTCTATAGATATGTAAAGAGAAAAAGGTTAGTAAAGACAAATGTAGGTCCCCTGCAGTCAGAATCAGGGGAAGTCATAACGGGGAACAAAGAAATGGCGGACCAATTGAACAAGTACTTTGGTTCGGTATTCACGAAGGAGGACACGAACAACCTTCCGGTTATAAAAGGGGTCGGGGGGTCTAGTAAGGAGGAGGAACTGAGGGAAATCCTTATTAGCCGGGAAATTGTGTTGGGGAAATTGATGGGATTGAAGGCCGATAAATCCCCAGGGCCTGATGGACTGCATCCCAGAGTACTTAAGGAGGTGGCCTTGGAAATAGTGGATGCGTTGACAGTCATTTTCCAACATTCCATTGACTCTGGATCAGTTCCTATGGAGTGGAGGGTAGCCAATGTAACCCCACTTTTTAAAAAAGGAGGGAGAGAGAAAACAGGGAATTATAGACCGGTCAGCCTGACATCGGTAGTGGGTAAAATGATGGAATCAATTATTAAGGATGTCATAGCAGTGCATTTGGAAAGAGGTGACATGATAGGTCCAAGTCAGCATGGATTTGTGAAAGGGAAATCATGCTTGACAAATCTTCTGGAATTTTTTGAGGATGTTTCCAGTAGAGTGGATAAGGGAGAACCAGTTGATGTGGTATATTTGGACTTTCAGAAGGCGTTCGACAAGGTCCCACACAAGAGATTGATGTGCAAAGTTAGAGCACATGGGATTGGGGGTAGTGTACTGACATGGATTGAGAACTGGTTGTCAGACAGGAAGCAAAGAGTAGGAGTAAATGGGTACTTTTCAGAATGGCAGGCAGTGACTAGTGGGGTACCGCAAGGTTCTGTGCTGGGGCCCCAGCTGTTTACACTGTACATTAATGATTTAGATGAGGGGATTAAATGTAGTATCTCCAAATTTGCGGATGACACTAAGTTGGGTGGCAGTGTGAGCTGCGAGGAGGATGCTGTGAGGCTGCAGAGCGACTTGGATAGGTTAGGTGAGTGGGCAAATGCATGGCAGATGAAGTATAATGTGGATAAATGTGAGGTTATCCACTTTGGTGGTAAAAACAGAGAGACAGACTATTATCTGAATGGTGACAGATTAGGAAAAGGGGAGGTGCAAAGAGACCTGGGTGTCATGGTACATCAGTCATTGAAGGTTGGCATGCAGGTGCAGCAGGCGGTTAAGAAAGCAAATGGCATGTTGGCCTTCATAGCAAGGGGATTTGAGTACAGGGGCAGGGAGGTGTTGCTACAGTTGTACAGGGCATTGGTGAGGCCACACCTGGAGTATTGTGTACAGTTTTGGTCTCCTAACCTGAGGAAGGACATTCTTGCTATTGAGGGAGTGCAGCGAAGGTTCACCAGACTGATTCCCGGGATGGCGGGACTGACCTATCAAGAAAGACTGGATCAACTGGGCTTGTATTCACTGGAGTTCAGAAGAATGAGAGGGGACCTCATAGAAACATATAAAATTCTGACGGGGTTAGACAGGTTAGATGCAGGAAGAATGTTCCCAATGTTGGGGAAGTCCAGAACCAGGGGTCACAGTCTAAGGATAAGGGGTAAGCCATTTAGGACCGAGATGCGGAGGAACTTCTTCACCCAGAGAGTGGTGAACCTGTGGAATTCTCTACCACAGAAAGTTGTTGAGGCCAATTCACTAAATATATTCAAAAAGGAGTTAGATGAGGTCCTTACTGCTAGGGGGATCAAGGGGTATGGCGAGAAAGCAGGAATGGGGTACTGAAGTTGAATGTTCAGCCATGAACTCATTGAATGGCGGTGCAGGCTAGAAGGGCCGAATGGCCTACTCCTGCACCTATTTTCTATGTTTCTATGTTTCTATGTTTCTATTGAATGTAGGATAGTTGGAGGAGAGATTATGGTTCCCATTTAACTACAGTAGCTTAGTAACTCAGTATACATTACGGAAAAGTTAAGTTGTGGGATGTGTTATTGCTGCTAAAAGTAAAAAGCCACGGCTAAAAATTTTGATGCAACACTTGAACTGATGTTGAAAATCGTCATTACATGGCAATGATTACCAAGCTATGTGAATGTTAAGGTCATAAGTTAAGAAAACATGAAATTAACAGAACACAACATAAAATACTTGGAGCAAGAAAAGGGGGGTGGGAAGTCCAGTCAACAGTAGGAAGTTAACAAACCCATTAACTGAAGAAAAGTTCATTAACCCTTGGGCACTGGCAGAAGAATCGAAGGATTGACTGATATTTATGTAGTGCCTTTCATGTCCTCAGGAAGTCCTAGAGTACTTCACAGCCAATTAATTACTTTTGAAGTGTAGTCCCTGTTGTTACATTGGCAAAGACGGTAGCTAATTTGTGCACAACAAGGTTCCATTAATAAAGACTAGTTAGTCTGTTTTTGGTGGCGTTGATTGAGGGAAAAGGTTGGGAAAGCCCCTGCTCTCATTCAAATAGTGCAATGGAATCGTCTATGTTTACCTGAACAAACAGATGGGGCCTTGGTTGAACATCACAAAGATGGGACCTCTTAGAGTGGCACTCTCCAAATACTGCAATGAATCATCAATGCAGATGATGTGCTTCAAGTCCAGGAGTGTGGCTTGTACCCACAACCTTCTGACTCAGAGATGAAAGTATTACCACCGAGACAAGCCAACTTATTCTCAAGTGACCTTTGTTTTTTTTTTATAAAACCAAAAATTCAGACTCTGCCCTGATGTTGAAATAAGCCCTAAAATTACACTAATAAAAAGTTATTTGTATCAGAAGTCATTTCATTACTGCAACTTTAGCAGCTTTAAGTTATTAACCAAATGAACACACTTTTGTTCTGCTACCCCATCTTCTCTTCTCCTCCTCCCCCACATTTGATATTGTAACTTTACTATCTTCTCCTCCTCCTCCTTCCCCGCCCTGTGCCTAGCAGCATACCAGGGACATTATTTCTTCCGCCGCTTTGCATCCAAGTCACTTGCCTGACTCACAACTTCCTACTAAGAGAATCGAATAGATGCCCCCTCCCATCGGACACAAGTACCCTGCTGGTTGTCAAAGCAGTATCTGGAGACCCAAACTGTAGTTTCTGCTCGCTGGGGTCATTTCTAATTTAGCTACATCTTAATTTTTAAATTGCTTTAAAAAAAATGTAAATGGCAATAGATAAGTAGTGTGTGCCTGATGCTGATACATTGCAAAAGTCCAATCAAATTTTGTTTCAAAGAAATGTATAAATCAGTTGCAGCAATATTGCATGAACGATAATAGTTATTTAGCCATGAATTTACTGCACCAAGCCCTTTCATACAATACAAAACTATTGCATTACTGATTAAAAAAAACAGATGGCTCACATATCTGGTTCTCCTATCTACTCGTTTATGAAGGCAATAAAATTCACGAGGATAAATGCATGTCTCAACATTTTAAAATTCTCATCTTATTCTAAACCACAGAATCACCACAAAATTTGGATGAAAACCATTATTGCCTTTGATTTTGGGGTTTCCTCTATAATTGTGACTGCCGGTTCACAAGTCATGAAATAACAATCAGGTGTAATTACAGTAATTGCAGGGGTGCAATATTTTGTACTCCTTAGTATGCTGGAATATTGAGGTTCTCAGCACAGTGATTACTTCAAAAGCTTGCCTTTCAGAGGGAGATTTGTCTGCCATAATTATTAGGTTTTAAAAGGGAGACAGGTTACAGCAGTGTCTTTAAAAAAGAGACAGTCTGGGTGAAATGTTACAAGAAATTTTGAGCTCAATTACTAACCATATAAAGAGAGCACAGTTGAACAAAGAAAGACAATGAACCTAAACTGACTTTACTGAAAGGATTAATCACTGTAATGCTAACCTGGTTTCGGCAGGTTAGCTAAATTCGCGCAAATTACTTAAACCAAAACATTGTCTTTTGGGAGGAGAAGAAAATATTAACCAGTCAAAAAGCAGCTATTTAAGTAAAAAAAAGTTGCAACTGTGGCCTTTTGTGGTTGGGGCAGGGAAATCAGACCTCCCCCTCAGGCTGGTGCTCTAATGTGCCACCTTTCTCAATAAATCTGATTAACAGCATCTCCGTGTGGCAAATGAAAATAGGGAGCTGTTTTAGATCATTTCAAAAAAAAATTTTTTAATTAAAAAGCAGATTACTGGAGCAACTGGTTGCAAGGGACATTTTTATTTCTAAGGAACTTATCAGGAAATGTTTAACTGAATGTCAGATCAAGACTCAAGTGAAAGGTTTAAATGTGCAATTAAAATACATGAAATATCTACAGATCCTGAGCTCTGGGAAGGGGAGAGGAGAGGAAATAAAGATGGAGCACTAGTTCTTCCCAAAAAGGAAGCAAGCAACAGTTTGGCAGCTAATCTTTGGAGCTGCTCAGAGTTGTACCACAATATCAAGCTTGACTTGTACATTCTTCTTCCTTATTTCAAACCTATCTTAAGCTGAACAATATTCTTGCTGTTCGCACCATGGCATAACAGAAAGCACACCAAGATCCCACTGAGATATTTAGTCACTTCTTTATTATTCAGTTAGACCCATTTGTTCATACCCAAGTACAAACTCTGTGCAAGTGTGGAATGAGTCAGACAATGCAGCTTTAAACAGCACGTCATAATAAGCCAGTCTAAGGTTGTTCTATTTGTAGATCAAGTTCATTAGTTGTTTAAATAAAATGTTGGTATGCTGGTCGACACTCCCTTCCTAATAGTACTGGATCTTTGAAGAAAATTGTATGCAAATGTAGGACAGATCACATCCTGACAGGATGCAATATTTCTTCTAACAACCACACCCAAAGCCTTGTACAACTCATACTACATGTGTCTTACAGCTGCGATCAAGCATATGGCAGCAGTATTGTTCAAGATTAATTTACCCATTTGCCTCAAATGCAATGCGAAATAAAGATTTTTTTCCTAACAGATAAAGTAGATTTGCTGACAACTCAGCACAAATCACATCATACCAAAATCTGACTGCTTGTGTTTGTCTCTCCTGTTTTGAAGATGCCAATTTTCATTTAGGCACTAGCAACTTTCCATTTTGAGTCGGTTCCTTGAGTCTAGGCGACTATTCAATGTGACGGCAGGGCATCACAGCAAAGCCCAATTCTGTCCTAATTCAATCTATAACACAGCATCAGGCATCACCGAAAAGCTAGCATGAACCCTGGAAGCTTCCCCTCACTTCTCATGTAGAGGGTGCTGAGGCCAATTGAAGTGCACCTATTTAAACTCTGGCTGAGATGAACTAATTCTGCACAGATCAAGGATAAAATTTGGAACTGTATTGTTCCACTCCAAGCAATATACTTACAAACTGAACCATTGTGCTAAGCTGGGTTTTAAAATAAGCTGCAAATAAGCTCCAGTCATACAACCATGCCTTACTTTCCATTTATTAGAATTCAGCTATGATTTGCATACATTAATTTTGTCAGCTTAGCTCAGTTAGTAGCATTCTCAAACGACAATCTAAGATGTGAGCAGATAACCTAGGTTAACAAATCTTTGCAGTACTGGGGGAGCACTTCATTGTCAGAGGTACCATCTTTCAGATGAGATGTTAAACAGTTTGTTCAAGTGAATGTTAAAGATCCATGGCACTATTTGAAAAGCAACAGAGTGCTCTCCTGGGGTCCCAGCTAACACAGTTCATTGAACCAATGCAATATCATCAATTAACTGATCATTCATTTCATTGCTCTTGGTGAGAACTCATTGGACAGCATGGCTCTGCGTTTGCCTACATATTGGGCCCAAGTTTCCACATGATAAAAAACAGGCCCCTCCGAGCTGGGCGCCCGTTTTTCGCGCCTAAAAAAAAATCGCGATTCTGGAGCGTTCTGCAGCTCCTTGTCTGCCTGGCGCGGCGCGGTGCCCAGGGGGGCGGAGCCTACACTCGCGCCGATTTTGTAAGTGGGAGGGGGCTGGTACTATTTAAATTAGTTTTTGTCCTGCCGGCAACGCTGCGCGTGCGCGTTGGAGCATTCGTGCATGCTCAGTGTGAAAAAAACATTGGCACTCGGCCATTTTTGTAGTTCTTTGTAGCTGTTTAATTTTTGAACTTTTTAAAATAAAAGCACATTGCCATCAGCACATCTCACTGCAACCTTCTCACTGTCTCCTCTCCTCCTCCCCCTCTCCCGGCGGGAAGAACGGGCGCCTCCTCTCCCCCCCGCGGGAAAGAACGGGCGCCTCCTCTCCCCTCCCTCTCCCCCCGCGGGAAGAAGGGGCGCCTCCTACCCCCCCCCCCCCCCGCGGGAAGAACGGGCGCCTCCTAACCCCCCCCCGCGGGAAGAACGGGCGCCTCCCCCCCCCGCGGCAAAGAACGGGCGCCTCCTCTCCCCTCCCGCAGGCAGAACGGGCTCCTCCTACCCCCTCTCTCCCCCCCCCCCCCCCCGTGGGCAGAACGGGCGCCTCCTACCCCCCCCCCGCGGGAGGAACGGGCGCCTCCTACCGCCACCCCCCCCCCCCCCCCCCGCGGGAAGAACGGGCGCCTCGCCCCCCCCCCCCCGTGGCAAAGAACGGGCGCCTCCTCTCCCCTCCCGCGGGAAGAACGGGCGCTTCGCCCCCCCCCCCCGCGCGGCAAAGAACGGGCGCCTCCTCTCCCCTCCCGCGGGCAGAACGGGCGCCTCCTACCCCCCGCGGGAAGAACGGGCGCCTCCTACCCCCCCGCGGGAAGAATGGGCGCCTCCTACCCCTCCCCCCGCGGGCAGAACGGGCGCCTCCTACCCCACCCCCCCCCCTCCCCGCAGGAAGAACGGGCGCCTCCTACCCCCCCCCGTGGGAAGAACGGGCGCCTCCCCCCCCAATTCTCCGTGCCTGAAGCACTTTCACACAGGTAGGAAGATGGTTTATTTAATCTTTTCTTTGCTTATAAATGTTTATTCAGGTTGGATTTATTTGTATAATATTTGTAGAAGTATAAATAAGGATTTATTGTAGAATTTAATGTTCCCTTCCCCCCACCTCGTTCTGGACGCCTGATTTTTTAATGTGTAGAACAGATTTTTTCAGTTCTACAAAAATCTTCACTTGCTCCATTCTACTTTAGTTTGGAGTACGTTTTCACTGTGGAAACTTTGAAATCAGGCGTCAGTGGCCGGACACGCCCCCTTTTGAAGAAAAAATTCTGTTCCAAAGTAGAACTGTTCTACCTGACTAGAACTGCAGAAAAAAAAATGTGGAGAATTGCGATTTCTAAGATAGTCCGTTCTCCACCAGTTGCTCCTAAAAATCAGGCGCAAATCATGTGGAAACTTGGGCCCATTAAGTGTACTTCAAAGTTATTCTTGTATGTTTAATGCGCTGGTTAGAGATGTGATGAGGTGCTATGTAAATGTAAGTCTGCCTTTTCAAGACTTGATCTTAGAGTCTCACGCAAACATGCTGTATCTAAAATGGGAATAAGTGCATCAGAAAGAAATTGTTAGCCACAATATTTGTATTTAAAACATTTGCTGTTGTCACTGCACTCAATTATGTAGCAATGCTATTTATTTTACCTCATGCTTATTGTTCATCTGTACAATCTTTTTAAAAATTGTTCAATAGTTTGAAAAAAATGAATACATCTTAACGGTATGTGAGAATCTGATTATAAAAGTAACACCAATGCAATATACTGACCTTTGACCCGCTGTAATGGCAATTGGAGATGGCCCATTTGGTGGTCGAGGTTCCTCACAGGTCCTCATCTCCACCTCCACTTTATCTAGGAACTAGGGAAAATGAGAAGCGGGGGAAAGTAATCTTGAAAATGTTAAATTGCGAGTGAATGGTAATTGCAGCTTTTATCCTAAACGTCTACAGGAATCATTTTGGGAGCTAAAACTTTACACAAATCTACAGACTTTATTTTGACACACAGTATATAGACAAGAATCAAACTTGACATTTTCTTGGGTTATTGATTTAAAGCAATAGAAATTTCTGGCTCGGATACAGCATTTTTCCACCCCTCGTAACCAAATGGATTATTGCATGAATATTTCATCTCAGCACGGCATTTCTCTCTCTCTCCCTCCTGAGCAAGATCTATCTAACTGATATTTATTTCTGAAAATCAGATGCTTACGGTCTTAATTTTCTTTGTTGAATGTTATCTGGTTCTTCTGTCATTATCTGGGGAAAATTTCTTAACCTAACTGCTTACTACACTTGGCCATCTAATTATGTGTCATTTAATTCATTTTTTAGTATTCTGCCGCCAAAATAAATAATACTTCACCAGGGGACAGGAATTGAAGATGCATGGCATTACGAAGTAAATAACCATCCTTTTCTTCTCATTTTACTTCACCCATATCACACTGCCACTATGCTCAACATACCTATACATGGTTTTAAAAAACAACCATTGCTGCTCTTTAAATAAATGGACTCCAATATAAATAACAAATGGCTGGGGGAGGAAAGAACAAATGAACAAATACATGGACGACCATATACACACACACACACACACACTCAATAATGCTAATAAAGTCCAAATCAAAAATAATAGAAAACTGCATAGATGTATGGTTAATGAAAAATAGTACAGAACTGTCTCAATTGTGCAGGCCAGAGATAAGTAAATTAAAGTTGAACAAAACAGACATTTAATTTGGAAATTCATCTTACCAGACAAATGGGGTGGGTCTTGAGCTTTGTCCATTGTATCTGAAGAAAAGAACATTGCTCAACAATTGCTTACAACAACAACTTTTATTTACATAGCACCTTTAGCGTAGGAAATCGACCCAAGCCGCTTCACAGCAGTGTTATGACAAAACAGATAAATGTGAAATTATTAAAACAAATCACAATGAGGGATCAGCTGGCTGCTTCAAACATCAAAAGCAACATGATTTATGCTTCATTACTGTTCAAGTTACTGTCCATGTCTTCAAAGAGTGTTTCTTTCAGCAATTCCACCAGACAAAATTATACCCAGACATAAGACAGGATTGAAGTTCCAAACACACCTGTTCAACTGGTGCAAACATAATCTGATGTATGACTTTCAAACCAATGGAATTGGTCTATTCAGCTGCCTTGTTGCAATAACTTAAGAAAGGTACAGGCTATTTTAAGTCAGACTGTAATAATTTGTTGCAAGAAAACATGGAATTTGCAGCATATTAAATTTTATCTCCTTGTTCTGTGCTTCAACATTCTATGATGCAGTTATCATTTAGAAGAAATGCACAAAAAATACAAGATTAATGACTGGCATTCTCCATAATGAGGTCCAATGGAATAACATCACACTAGATTCTCCAGAAGTATTGTTGACCAGCTCGACAAGCTTCCGCGTCCAATGCTTCATTATTTTAAGCGCCAACATTACTTTTATAAAATGTCCCAAGGCAGTTGCCACAAGGGGCCTCTTTTTCACAGGCTTCTCCTTGCTTTTACTATTACATACACTTCACATTCTGGGGATTTTGGATTGTATGTCCATTGATTGAGTATCCTGCAAACAACTGCAGCAAAAGTCAGTCTATTCCATCCAATGGCACTTGCCGCAAGAGGTAAGCTGTTACAATGAAAGTGGAGAATCCAGATGGTGAAGTGCTACAGGATCACTTTTGCCATCACCATTACCTCGAGCTTCCAACAGATAATACTCTTCGCTTGGCCACAGTGCTCACAACTGGAGTACAGCCCAGTAACCAAGACAGTTTTAGGTCTACGTGAAACCAAATATCAATCACATCGCGTTGGATGGTGTTTAACAGAATAATCCTTTGTTTTTGTGCAGTATAGCTGGAATGGAGAAAGATTTTTGACAATGATGTATTGAACATTCCTCTTCTCTTCCCTCCACCCATCCCACCCCACCCCAAAAACCTTTTGAAGCACTTTCCTAGGAGAACTTAAATTGTTGTCTGAAGACCGTACTGAAACCCAGACAAGTAAAGGCCCAAATATACTCTACTTACCCTAATGGCTGCCTTGTTGCAGTATACTCTGGTTATAGCCAGCCAAGTCGGCAGATCCAGCACATTTTGCAGCACTTCCTCATCCAGTTCCAGATTAGTCAGCTGACCCTCACCTTTAAGTGTACTTAGATTGATTTTGTCAGGAGAGAGATTCTTCGTAAACCTGAAATATGAATTTCAATAAATAAGTAACGTCTATCACTTTAATGGCATTGAGAACCGTAAATAGGCAAGTCTATTTTTTTTGAAATCTCCATTTCCAAAACATTAATACAAGGAAAAGGCAAAAAACAAAGAGGAATGAAGGAACAACTGTCCAGGCATGGTGAAACAGTTAGGAGAGATGATTGAAAGCGTGGTTTAAGATGGAGAAACAGGGATTCAGAGGGAACAAAACTCCAGCCATCTTTGCTCCATTTGCTGAAGACTTTGACACCAATGGTAGGGCAAAGGTGAGTGAGAGAAAAAAGTGTGTCTTGGGGCCCAATTTTGCATCAATTTTTTTTGGAGTAAGTTGTTTTTTCTGGCATAAGTTAAAAAATGCCATTTTCCCACCAGAATTTGCTCCAGAGTAAGTCAGTTCGGTATGATTTTTTTTTTAGGTTTTTTTTTCTCCAAAAGGGGGCGTTCCCAGACACTTACGCCAGTTTTGTCTATTTATGCCACTTTGGCCAGCAAAAATGTACTCCAAATCTACTTAGGCCAGCGTATGTGGGCAGCTTTGAAAAACGTTACGGGCAGTTAAGAAATCGGCACAGGTTAGTAAGGGACCTGCACTCAAGCATCAAACATTCCAAATAAAAGTTAAAATAACGAAATAAAAATAAAGAACTTGGGTAAACAATTGATTAACAATTAAATATTTTAAGTATATCCTACCTTGGGCCGGGGAAGGCAGCAGGTCGGCCTGTACGGGAGGTCGTTTGGTGTGGGATAGGGGCGGTCGACAAAGACGCATCGGGAGGCTTTGGGGGGGGGGGGGGGGGGGAGAGTGGAGGAGGGGAAGGAGAGGAAAGGCAGGGCTCGAGGGCATCGGGAGGGAGAGGGGGAGAGGAAAGACAAGGCTCGAGGGCATCGGGAGGGAGAGGGGGAGAGGAAAGACAAGGCTCGAGGGCATCGGGAGGGAGAGGGGGAGAGGAAAGACAAGGCTCGAGGGCATCGGGAGGGAGAGGAAAGGCTGGGCTCGACGACATCTTGGGTAGGGTCCTGACAACCTCGGATGCACTCAGATGCGGGTGACCATTTGGCCACGGCTAGGGGCGGCAAACATCGGGAGCTGCTGACAGCTTGCAGGACATGCTGGGAGGGCGAGGAGCATGCACGCAGACTCCACTACACATGCGGACAGCTGCCGACAGTGTTTTCAACGCAGGTCTGTAGCTCCGCCCACCCCCCCCCACTGCACCATGGATGCTGCGCCAGGACCCGGGACACTCTGCAGAGGGGCCAGGATACGAAAAGTTATTGGGCGCCCTTTCCAGCGCACAAAGTCGGCGCATAAAGGGTCAGTGCGCCAAAAAAAACAGGTTGGCCAAAATTGGGCCCAAAAGAACCAAAGGCTGCAGTAGATTGCAGAGGAATCTGAAGATGAGCACTTTAAATTCATTATACGGGGAACATGGAACAGTGAGAAGGGGGGCAATGGTTGAGTGAGATTGAATGAGTGAGCCTGCTGAATTTTGAACAAGTTTGGAGGATGGAGAATGGAAGATGGCAAGAACATTGGATAAAGAGAGTCTAAAGGTGACCAAAGCAGGGATAATGGCCTCTGCAGAAATGGGATGAGGTAGTAATAAGCAGTCATGAAGCCTTTTGCTTCAGCTCTCCAATCAATTCCAAATGACAAGCGAATTTATCAGTGACTGAATAAAAAAGACTGGAAATGCTACTGGAACCCGTTGTATAAAACCCAGATAGTTGAATTCCAGAGTTGAGTATTGTTCCCACTTTTGACAGACGATTTTTGTTCCCTGCAGCATGCGTGGGCAATCAGGCAGCATGTGTCAGTTAATCACGATGTTCAACCCATAATCTTCAAGACCCCACAATTAGTGTATGGTTCGTTTTAGTCAATCTAAACACACTGTGCAGATTACAAGCGTAACACCTAAATTTAATATATGGAATGATGATTTTTGCAGCATTAAACATTTCACACAGTAAGGTTCCTACATTCCAAGAGGCTAATACTATTAGTATGCTAATTCATCCAGAAGAATTCAGTCCCTGTTTACTTTGTACCCAGTACAGCATTTTCAAAAACAAAGGGTGTTTGTGAACTGTGAACATGTGATTCCTTGGGTGTTAGTCACAAATTTGTCCAGTAACCCTCTTCATTTCAAACAAATACCTCATTACCAAACATTCTAGTCAGACCCCCTTGGATCAGAATACTGGGCATGCCTTCATTCAACCCTTTGCTGGTGGCACATCTATGCTGCAAATCCCTGAACTGGCATCTTTCAGTCTGCTGACTATTTGTTGTTGCTCACCAAACTATAATATCTTCACAAATACAGTAACTTGATAAGGTGGCCGAGCGATTCAAAACATCTTGGATCCATCCATTCTGCTCAACTTTCTTCGTTTAAAAAAAGAAACGCATACATGGACTTTTATCTTGACATGGAGCCAGAAATTTCCAAGCACTTGACACACTACAAACCCCCTTCAACCAAATAGGAGTTAAATTCGGACCCATTTAGATTAGTACTTTGCAAGGAGTACTTGATCAGTGTTCTTATAAGGGACAGGATATATTAGCCGCTAAATAGCACAAATGTTCCAGAGTCTGGAGTACCCATGAGCAACGCCAAAGAGCAGCAACGCGGACATGCACAAAGTGCAATCCGAAAAGCGTAGAATTAAAACCAGCTCCAATGTACAGTATTTACAGATACTGCTGAGACACCAGACCAGGCAGGCAGGTTAGCAGGGGTATCATCGACAGGCCCAGTGTCAAATGAAGGTAAACAGAAAGGTTTGGATAAATTAAATCGGTCAACATCAGGCCTTCTGCTGCAACAGACATGCACCTTACCCAGGCCTAATCAAGCCACACCAAATGTATGGGGACAACAGGAGAAAAACCTTGTCGAGGTATCAGCACCGTTGAGCGTAGGAATGGAACCAGAGGAGGGCAGTGCTACAAGGGGAATATCACAAGAGCCAGGGTTGAGGATGAAATTGCCCAGGTCAAAAGACTTCAAAAAGAGGAAGGTAGCCGTAATTGTCGTTACAAGACATTGTTAATAGTTTTGAAACCAGACTGAAGGGACTTGAAAATAGTGGAGAGAATTAGTGCTCAATTGGGTGGCAATGACAAAAATTTGAGGGTGGAGGGTGGTGGGGGGGGGGGGGGGGTGAGATGAGAGAGAGAGAGAGAGAGAGAGAGAGAGAAAGGAAATACAGGTATTGGAAATCACATGGCAGCTTGAGAGAAGGCAGGTTTTTAAAAAAAAAGAGAACCATTAACCACATTGGGATTTTAGATAAAAGGCGAGGTGAGCCAAGCTTCAGTCAAGCTATTACTTCCCTACATTATAACTGCACTGCACTGATTGTGAAACACTTTGGGATGTCCAGAGGCAATGAAAGGCGATATATAAATGCAAGTTATTTTCTTCATCTACATTAAAAAGCTTACATCTGCGCACACAGCCCGTCAACTCTCCATTATAAATTCATATGTTCAAATGGGTGGCGAGATGAATCATTTATAGAGCACCTTTCATGACCGAGGTGCCCTAAAGCAATTTAAAGCCAATGAAGTACTTTCCAAATGTAGTGACGCAAATATGTCAGTCAAGACATCAGCAGAACTTCTCTGCGCTTCTTCAAACAGCATCATGAGACTTTAAGTCCACCCATGAAGAGAGACTTTGATTTAATGTTTCCTCTGAAAGGCAGTACCTCCAACAGTGCAGCACTTGTAATGAAACCTACCTTTGCAACTTGTCAATATTATACCCATTTGCCAGGAACTGGGAAGGAAAGCTGGGTGGTATTTCAGTGGAAGGAGGTATGAACACTTGGGTAGATGGAGTCAGTAAGAGGTTGTCGAAGGAAGTGGGGAGACCAAAAAAAAGAGAGCGTGCACGAGAAATGGAAATGCCCCTCCTTGGTTGTTCAGACTGGGAGTACCCTAGCTTAGTTCCATTCTCATCTGTCCAATCATAATGGGAACAATGTAGGGGTGGCAAGACCAGCCCAAGTTACCACAGGAATGCATCCTTGGCCCCCTCTTCTCCATCCAAATGCTGCCCCTTGATATCATCTAGATATGGGGTCAGCTTCTACATGTTGGTGATGACACCCAGTTCTACCTCTCTACCACCTCGCTTGACCGCTTCACTGTCTGTGGTATCAGACTAGAAGACATCTAGTCTTGGACGAGCCATAATTTCCTCCAACGTTGGGTAGATTGAAGCCATCATCATTGGCTCCTGCCACAAACTTCATAATCTTGGCACCAACTTCACTGGTCACAGTCTCCGGTTGAAGATAATAAATAGGAGCAGGACTAGGCCATTTGGCCCCTCGAGCCTGCTCTGCCATTCAATAAGATCATGGCTGATCTTGGCCTTAACTCCATAACCCTCGACTCCCCAATAGTTCAAAAATCTGTCCAGCTCCACCTTGAATATATTGAACGACTCAGCCACCAGCTCTCTTGGGTAGAGAATTGCAAAGATTCACGACACCCCCCTCCCAGAGATGATATTCGTTATCTCAGTCTTAAATGGGCGACCCTTTATTCTGAAACCATGCCACCTAGTTCGAGATTCCCCCCACGAGGGGAAACATCCTCAGCATCTACCCTATCACGCCCTCTCAGAATCTTATATGTTTCAATAAGATCACCTCTCATTCTTCTAAACTCCAATTATAGGCTCAACCTTTCCTCATAAGACAACCCCTTCATATCAGGAATCAACCTAGTGAACCTTCTCTGAACTGCCTCCTATGCAAGTATAATCCTCCTTAAATAAGGAGACCAAAACTGTACGCAGTACTTGGGGAGGTCTCACCAATGCCCTGTACAGTTGGAGCAAGACTTTACTTTTATACTCCATCTCCCTTGCAATAAAGGCCCACATTCTATTTGCCTACCTAATTACTTATTGTACCTGCATGCTAACGTTGTGTGTAATGTACAAGGACACCTAGATCCCCCTATAACACAGCATTCTGCATTTAAGTAATATTTTGCTTTTCTATTCTTCCTACTGAAGTGGATAACCTCACATTTTCCCACATTATACTCCATCTACCAAATTTTTGCCCACTCATAGAAAACAGAAAATAGGTGCAGTAGGAGGCCATTCGGCCCTTCGAGCCTGCACCGCCATTCAATAAGATCATGGCTGATCATTCCCTCAGTACCTCTTTCCTGCTTTCTCTCCATACCCCTTGATCCCCTTAACCGTAAGGGCCATATCTAACTCCCTCTTGAATATATCCAATGAACTGGCATCAACAACTCTCTGCGGCAGGGAATTCCACAGGTCAACAACTCTCAGTGAAGAAGTTTCTCCTCATCTCAGTCCTAAATGGCCTACCCCTTATCCTAAGACTATGGCCCCTGGTTCTGGATTTCCCCAACATTGAGAACATTCTTCCCGCATCTAACCTGTCCAGTCCTGTCAGAATCTTTTATGTTTCTCTGAGATCTCCTCTCATCTTTCTAAATGCCAGTGAATAAAGGCCCAGTTGATCCAGTCTCTCCTCATATGACAACCCAGCCATCCCTGGAATCAGTCTGGTGAACCTGCACTCTCTTAATAGCAAGAACGTCCTTCCTCAGACTAGGAGACCAAAACGGAACACAATATTCCAGGTGAGGCCTCACCAATGCCCTGTACAACTGCAGTAAGACCTCCCTGCTCCTATATTCAAATCCCCTAGCTATGAAGGTCATCATACCATTTGCCTTCTTTACCGCCTGCTGTACCTGTGTGCCCACTTCCAGTGACTGATGAACCATGACACCCAGGTCTCGTTGCACCTCCCCTTTTTCTAGTCTGCCGCCATTCAGATAATATTCTGCCTTGGTGTTTTTGCCCCCAAAATGGATAACCTCACATTTATCCACATTATACTGCATCTGCCATGCATTTGCCCACTCACCTAATCTGTCCAAGTCACCCTGCAGCCTCTTAGCGTCCTCCTCACAGCTCACACCGCCACCCAGTTTAGTGTCATCCGCAAACTTGGAGATATTCCTTCATCCAAATCGTTAATGTATATTGTAAAGAGCTGGGGTCCCAGCACGGAGCCCTGCGACACCCCACTAGTAACTGCCTGCCATTCTGAAAAGGACCCGTTTATCACGACTCTCTGCTTTCTGTCTGCCAACCAGTTCTCTATCCACGTCAGTTCATTACCCCCAATACCATGCGCTTTGATTTTGTACACCAATCTCTTGTGCGGGATCTTGTCAAAAGCTTTTGAAAGTCCAAATACACCACATCCACTGGTTCTCTCTTGTCCACTCTACTAGTTACATCCTCAAAAAATTCCAGAAGATTTGTCAAGCATGATTTTCCTTTCATAAATCCGATCCTGTCACTGTTTTCCAAATGGGCTGCTATTTCATCCTTAATGATTGATTCCAACATTTTCCCCACTACTGATGTCAGGCTAACCGGTCTATAATTACCCACTTTCTCTCTCCCTCATTTTTTTCTACCACATACTTCCACTTCTGTAATATTGTATTGTCCCTACTCTGCTGAAACTTTA
This sequence comes from Pristiophorus japonicus, assembly GCF_044704955.1. Classification (NCBI taxonomy): domain Eukaryota; kingdom Metazoa; phylum Chordata; class Chondrichthyes; family Pristiophoridae; genus Pristiophorus; species Pristiophorus japonicus. The sequence continues at coordinate 80,249,273 of NC_091993.1, read as the reverse complement.
ATTTAAGCCTCTTCCACCTCCAGACTCAATCACTCCAATACTCTCCTGGCCAGCATCCCATTCTCTATAAACTTATCATCCAAAACACTGCTGCCCATATCCTATTCCACAAAGTCCTGCTCACCACAACCCTGTCTTCGCTGATTTACATTGGCTCCCCGTCCCCAAACATCATGAAATTTAAAATTCTCATTCTTTTATTTAAATTCCTCAAAGGCCTCACCCCTGCCCACCTTTGTAACCTCCTCCAACCGTACAACCCCCTTCCCCAGTAAACTCTCCATTTCGGGCTTCACTTTCTTATACTCTTGATTTTTTCCCTTAAATTGCCAATAGTATGGCTTCTTTATTTCCTCTCCCTGCCACCAAGCATTGACATCACAGGGCCTCAGAATGGTAAACAAGGGATCCCCCCACCACCTTGCTTCCAAACTCTTATTGACACAGCCTTTCAGCACTTCATAGAATTTTACAGTGCAGAAGGAAGCCATTTGGTATATCGTGTTTACACCAGTGCTCTGAAAAAGCTGACTTCTTAGTCCCAATCCCCAGCCTTTTCCCTCTACTCCTTTTAATTTTCTTCAAATATTTATCCACTTCGAGACATTACATTCTGTTCCAACTACTCTTTGATAGGGTATCCTATCTAGGGTATTCTAACAATTGTGTTTAAAAAAAAATCCTAACCTCTCCCTTTGTTCTTATGAACTTACATTTCTGCCACTGTGGTATGAACTGTTTATGGCTTCAACCATTGTGCCACATTATGTTAGAAACTTTTGGAATTAAAATGAGACTCTTTACAAAAGGCTATTTTCCTTTACTCCTGCAATGGCTGTAACTGAGATATTCCTGAATATTTCCTCATATTTATGAGATTTTAAAACGGATATAAATCACAGTCCATTAAATAAAAATTCAGATGACAACATGTGAAATGTAAGCAACGTAATTAAATTGTGGGCACAATAAAAGCTTTTAACTCAATATGGGAACACAAGAGATTCAACATGCTCCAGTGTACTGCAAGACCTAGTCCTAAACCAAGTCGTCAAAATACTATGTATGTTTTCCACTGGATTTTTAAAATAAGGCACCAACAACGTATGTTTAAAGAGATTCAAAATTAAGTACCGGCTGTCAGGGTCCCCCCCACCCCTTCCCCAGAAAGGAAAGGAATTGAATTGAATTGCAGTGCTTTTGGACTGAAACAAAAAATGCTGAGCGCCCTGGTGACTTTGTGGGTAAATGCATTGGCAGTATTGCCAAATCATACAGACCAGCAACGTCTCAAATTCCATATCTGGTCTGTGGTTAGTGAATGGATAATAGTGGGGCACTGCAATTTGCCTCAGTGTCCCTGACCCAGGAATAGATGAAGATGATCAGATCTAGTTACTATGCCCTCCACAGATTAACTGGAAAAACATTCATAGTTTGGGTTCATGTACGTAGAATAGCCACTTGAGTGAAGGCTTGCTAAAGCCTGAGAGAAAACACCACCTTTAGGAAAGCAGGAAAAGATACAAAAATAATAATTTCCATTGCAAGAACTGATTAAGGATTCCAGAAACTCTCAACAGGGGAAGTAAGAGTAGGCTATTCAGTGCTGCTAAGCAAAAAATCAATTCACTTGAACTTAAAAGTTCTTTCCTGTGACACTAATGTCCAAGGAAAGCAGCTCTGAATTTCTATTAAACTCTTCACAATGTCATCCCTATAAATATATTACAATTACCAGTCCATTAAAGACAGGGATAGATGCACAGACTGACTGTAATTCAGGAGGTGGCTTAATACTTAATCCATGCAATATGCAGCTTAGGATTTGTTTGCCTACAGGGTAAAGAGTTGAAAACATAAGACAGATTCAGCAGCTGAATCTCGACCTGAAATTTTTTTTTGCCAAAGTGACATTCTTCCAGGAAGACTGGTATGTTCTTGGTTAACCATCCATTCCTAATTGGCTATATCCCACATTTGCTCCACTCTATTAAATGTGGCTCAATCAGTTGTGGGGGCTGGGGGAATAACTTCTTCCAACTTGAAAATAAATGTAATTCGAAATCACTGTGCTGGAACATACAGCTCTCAAGACATGCAATTGATAGATATTCAGCTCGACATCATTGTCCCTTTCAGATGCGAAACACGAGATCAAGCCAACACGGTATTTCTGAAAACTTAAATTTTATCTTTAAAATGGCCCAGAATATTTACTTTGAACAGTACATATGATGCAGCCCATAAATCAAATTATCTACAGTGTGTACTAAGATATTCCCTGTGCAGGCAAAATCCTCGAATACTGGCAAAGTCTGGCGACTGATTTATAGAAAGTGCGCTTATTATCGTCAGAGTGATGATGCGCAATTCCTCCCTTCAAAGAGGACTAATCCAGTCATGATTAAGTGCCCTAATTGGCAGCCAGGGAAAGTTCCAACCAAACTCAGAATGGAGGCTGATACTTTTAACTGGCAAGCAACTCTGGTATTTGTGATCTTAAGATACAAGTTAAATGCTCTTGCAGCTGCAACTCAGCAACATATTCATTTGACAGAGTTCAAAATGGCTATTCGCAGTTTTACTGATTACTTTGAAGATCAAACAATCCTATCTATTCATGTTCTTCAATTTTCTCCACATTTTCCCCCATTACAGCACCCCTTTTGCTTTCGATATACGAGGAGCATAACCTGGTCATTAATTCATTTGCTGTTCAAGAGACTTGGCTACATGCAAATTGACTTGTGTGTTCCTACGTAATAGTGACTGCACTGCAAAAGCAATCCACTGATTGATGCGCCCAGAGGATGTGATAGGGCACTATATAAATGCAAAAAAAAAAGAGCAAAATACTGCAGGTGCTGGAAAACTGAAAAAAAACCCGAAAATGCTGGTAACACTCAGCAAGGCAGGCAGCATCTGTAACGAAAGGAAAAAATGTTGACGTTTCAGGCATAGTCCTTCATCAGCTCAAAAGTTACCATGTGCTGTCTGGTTACCTCATCTTTCAATGTTTGTAAAGCAAATTAGCTTCCCATCTGTTCATATCAGAGCTCTACAGATCTAGTGTAATCATTTGACAAACAAATGACAGCCAATTCACAGACTCCGATTAAGAGTGCCTGCTGCAATACACACGTCACCTCATTACAACAGAGCTTGATGAACTTTTTATTCCATCAAACAATTTACTGCCACAAGGTTGTAGCTTTTTTTGCAAATGTTCAAACAAATATTGAGTTAAAAAATTTGAATATTTCAAAGCAAATCTCTATGTTAGAAATAAATAGCTTTCAAGTTTTGCATCTACCTGACTGAAAATAAAACAGGTCAATTCCTTTTGTGCTGCTCCCCCTCCAGCTTGTCAATCCAACATCAATGTGAAGAACTAAACGCCTTCCCCATAGCATCTCCATTAAGATGATGAAGGTTATCTTAAATGCCTTAAAATATTATTCTGCGAGTTTCTTTGTCTTCCCACCCTCTGCGTTTTGTAAATAACCTCAGTGCTCCTAATGGTGAAAAGCTGTTTGTTGCTGTCAACGGAAGTTTCTAATGCTTTCACAAGACACAGCCAAAGATGACAATTCTTAGCCCATTCTATCTCGGCTGTGCAGGGAAAAAAAACCATGAAGATGGTATAAACCCAGGACAAATATTAGCAAAGGACATAAATGGAAGTTAACGAAAAAATAAAGCTTTACACATTAATATCCAGAAGAAGCTACTCAATGAAAAGGCTTGGCATAACTGGTCAAGTAATTTAACTGATGCAGAAAATATTGGGGGTATTCAAATTAAATAAAATGAGATTTGGATTTCGAGAGGCCATTGGCTTAGATAGACTAAATGGCTTTTCATAAAGGATGAGAAAAGGCCAAGCGAAAATTTTCAGGGCCATGGGGAAAAAGCAGGGGAGTGGGACTAATTCGATAGCTCTTTCAAAGAGCCAACACAGACACGATGGGCCAAATGGAAATTCAAAATGATATCATAGAATTAATGTAGATTAAAATTTCAAAATATGTAACTACTTGAGCAAAATTCCTATCCAGATCTCAAATTCAATCAGAATGTGCAAATGTACAAACGGTGGCCTTCTGTGCTGTATCATTCTATGATCTTTCCAAATATTTACAATATGAAATGAATTAACATCCCCATTATTGATAAGCAGGGTTCAAACTTGGAACTTCAAGACGAGAGCTAGCCAGAAAGCAAACCTAAAATCCCCGGCAAGATGTAGTGGGATTGTTCAAAAACAGATCACAAAGGAGAAAGCAATACTGTCTCATCAACATAGACGAGGGGAAAAAAATATTATTTGTCAAACACACTGTACAAAGTAGCACTTCAATAACAGGGTGCAGTAGAGAGATCTCCATCCCAAACTAGGTTACTTCATGTCAACTATACAACATGAATTTGAAGCCTGTTCAATTGAAGTGGAGAGTGTGCGACAGGAGCCACGCACAAATTCCGGACAGGGAGAATTGGAACATCTGTTCACCGGTGCTTTTAAGCACTAACCACCAATAGAACAATCTTTTCCCCTTTAAACTAACACTCCACAATACTGAAGCAACACAATTAACTACCTCCACCCTAAACAAGTCAGGAATTGAGAATATTTCTCATTAATTTTTGTTGCGATGTAAACTGGTATCATTTTCTCAATGCAATTCCTGCACTTCAGTACTTGGATTGAAACACATAATCAGTAATTTGAAGTACAGTATAAATCACCACTGAAATGCCATTAGGTTAACGAGCATCGCAGCAGTTTATTCTGATTAATTAGCATGAATACCAGAATGTTATAACATGGTCCTCCCTAGATACCTTTTGAGCATTCAGGAACATGAGAGGAAGATAGAGCTGCCAGAAAAACTAAAATTCAAATATTCAGCTGCAACAGATCAAAGCAGCACACCAATTATATGCATATGTTTTATAAATACACGTAAAAAATCTAAACCTGCTTTACCTTAGCAGATGCTCCCTATGTACTATTGCCACCGACTCCTTTGATGCCTTATATTGGTCCATTCCTGTAAGTGAACCTTTGCTCCAACAAACCGAAATGTGACCTTACATGCACAATATCTTATTATAGGTTCAACAGAAATCTAATTACTGCTGACGCAAGTCCTGATGACCTCCTACACCAAAAAACAGAACAAACATCAGACTGTCATATAGGCTAGAAACTAATGGAACAGGTTTATTCAAAAGTGACAGCAGTAGCAAAAGCCAATACAGCAGGTTACAAAATTTTTCAAGCATTCTTAACTTGTTCTCCCTCCACAGGTACTATCAAAAAGGTGCAACATTTAACTAAATCAACTGAGGATACTAAACTTGGACTAGTATCTACATTACAACTCAAACATGGAGGTTTGTAATGGGCCACAGAGCTTCACGAGAACTACCTCTGCATCAGCTGCAGTACACGAATCATCATCATCATAGGCAGTCCCTCGGAATCGAGGAAGACTTGCTTCCACTCTAACAATGAGTTCTTAGGTGGCTGAACAATCCAATACGAGAATCACAGTCTGTGTCACAGGTGGGGCAGATAGTCGTTGAGGGAAGGGGTGAGTGAGACTGGTTTGCTGCATGCTCTTTCCGCTGCCTGCGCTTGATTTCTGCATGCTCTCAGTGATGAGACTCAAGGTGCTCAGTGCCCTCTCAGATACACTTCCTCCACTTAATGCTGAGTTTGGCCAGGGACTCGCAGGTGTCAGTGGGGATGTTGCACTTTATCTGGAAGGCTGAGGGTGTCCTTGCAACTTTTCCTCTGCCCACCTTTGGTTCGTTTGCCACGAATACCAGAACTGCTCAACTAGCTTCATGCTGCCAAGGATATCTCACTTGTATGCTTCCAATTTGAAAAGTGGGATTTAGGAAAACAGAAAAAGGTGCCTTTGTAGTTGGAGCTTATTGAATTAACACAATAGCTTTCTGAACACCCTTTCCAGTCCACCATCTCTGGTGCAAAACTTAGCTCATTTGCACATGGCCAAACATTCATTTCATTTGATAGATTTCAGGACAAACCAAACAGTCTGTGCTATGTGATTTTCACTTGCTTTGCAATCAGTGACACTTGGCATATCAAATAGCGAAGCACATGCGCTCTGTCCCAGTAAACAAGGGGGGGGGGGGGGGGGAAAGAGGGGGAGAACCAAATTTAAAGTTTAAAGTCACATTTCAGATAAATAAAAATATAACCTTCTGATTTGCATTGCGACAGTTCCTCTATTTCTCAGTGACAAAACTCAATATTCATCTTTCAGAATGAAATACGGAACTTTCTTGTACAGCAGGCAAAAACTCCTGAAGCTGTTACTGCCCCTCCGGAGTGCAACTAGGAGCTACACCACAGTTTGAGCTTATCCTCCCTCAGTGAGAAAGTACGGTGTATCTGCGGTAAAGCTGAAGTTAGAAATATATCACGCAAGTAGATCATGACTATGCGGCTGCAACCTACCAGAGATACAGTACTGCATTAACTAACGTACAGGCTGCAATTAGAGAAAAATTAGATGTGCATCCTACAATTAATTGATTTTCTCCCTTCTGTGGTGGGGTGAGGCTCAGGTATAGGGGGCACACATTATTCATGTCGGTATTAGTCAGGAACACACCACCCACTTTGCCCTAGAATTCTTGCCTACAGAACATTTGTGCATTTTCAAATGGGCAAATAGTGGATTCAGAAACTTAGTGGACGCCTTTACTAACTTAATACTGACCAAAAAGCAACAGGATGACTATTTGCAAAAGGCATACCTCAATTTGAGATGGCACACAAGATAGGATGCTGTAAAGTTGTACTGGAGCAATTTTATTTTAATGTTCGTAACAAATCTACACACAGTGAAGGGTCACTTCTGATCTCAAGTGAGGCTGGACGAGACCGGGGGGGGGGGGGGGGGTGGGGGTGGTTGTTAGGAGAATAAAACTGTTTGGAAAAAGACCTCACATCTGGCAAAATGACCCTACAGTGGAATTGGTACACTGAGTGAAATTTGGGGATCAGATATTCCCAGCTTCAGGGAAAAGTGGTGTACACACAAATCTTTCAAAGCATGCATGAAAAAGAAAGCAGACTTGCATTTATATAGCACCTTTCACGACTATTCGAAGTCCCAAAGCGCTTTAAAGCCAATGAAGCACTTTTTGAAGTACAGTCAGTGTTGTAATGTAGGAAACGCAGCAGCCAATTTGCGCTCAGCAAACTCCCACAAACAGCAATGTGATGATGACCAGATAATTTGTTTTTTGTTAAGTTGATTGAGGGATAAATATTGGCCAGGATACCAGTGATAACTCCCCTGTTCAGCTTGGAAATAGTGCCATATTTTACACCCACCTGAGATGGGCAGATGGGGCCTCGGTTTAATGTCTCATTCGAGAGACAGCACCTCCAACTGTGCAGTGCTCTCTCAGTACTGCTCTGGAGTGGCAGCCTAAATTTTTGTGCTAAAATCTCTGGAGTGGGACTTGAATCCATGACCTTCTGACTGGCATAATGACAATCGAAATGATCGGAGTAGCTTCCTTTATGATAATTGTACATTTAATTACATTTGTCCTTCATATGTGAAGGCCATTTGGATAGTGGCTTGCATACAAGCATAATGGACAGCAGCTTCACATCCCCATCAGTGCAGCACTGTTTATATCACGTGTGTGTGTGAAACTTATTTGCGGTGGCACAGAACAGAGAATGTTGTATTCCTGTTTGCACAGCTTTGGAGGAGAAAAATTTGCCTGCAAATGGTACAGCATGGCACGCGTGAGATTTTAGTGGAATTAGTCAACCTCCAATATTCCCGAGACTGGCAGGTTTATGACCCAGGGAAAAGACAGAAGAGGATTGACAGATCAAACAACAAAGTGGGAGGGAAAACAATAGGCAGAGTGGAGGTAAAGGTAGGCCCAAAAGAGCAGTTGGAGAAAGCAGGGATGTTGGATACAAGATGGAGGGATTTTGCGATGACTTCCAGGAGGCAGGCTGTGGTGCTGAAAGAGCGGCTGCCAGTGGTTGAGCAAAGAGGACCAGGAAAAATGAAGAGACGAGCGTAAGGGGAGCCAAGTAGTAACACATGGAACCTGAACACTCAATAGCCAGCAAAGTGCTTAACAGTTTGTCTTGGAGACTTTCAATGATGTCAGATGCTTGGCTGACAGGACAGGAAGAATACATCCATTACAGAAAGAGCAATTGAAACATTTAAAACAAAATAAGACGTGCCACAAACTACACATGACTTATTGCAGAGGAGATTGTGCTGAACAAAGTACAGAAGTTATTACAAAGAGAAATGGCTTTGGAAAATATTAACTTTTCAAAACAATAGCAATTACTCATGGTCAGGTTAGATGGATTATTTAAAATCAAATTCCTAGAATCTTACATCTCAGAAAAAAGCCATTCAGCCCAGTGTCTGTGCCAGCATTTTGAAAAAGCTATACAATAGTCTTCCCCTGCTCTTTCCCCATAACCATGTAAAAGTATTTATCCAATTCCCTTTCGAAAGTTACCATTGAATCTGCTTGAAAGGGCAGTGCATTCCAAATAATAACTGGGTGTACAAAAAAATTCTTCTTTCGCCTCTGGTTCATCTGCCAATTGTTATAAACCTATCTCCTCTTGTTATCGACCCTTCTGCCACCGGAAACAGTTTATCTTTGCTAGATCAAAACCCTTCATTATTTTGAACACCTCCATCAAATCTCCTTAATCTTCTCTGCTCTAAAGAGAACAACCCCAACTTCTCCCGTCTCTCCACATAACTGAAGTTCCTCATCCCTGGCACCAGTCTAGTAAATCTCTTCTGTACGTCTCCAAGGCTTTGACATCCTTCCGAAAGTGTGTGCCCAGAATTGAACACAATACTCCAGCTGAGGGAAACTAGTATTTTATAACGGTTTAGCATAACTTCCTTGCTTTTGTACTCAATGCCTCTATTAATAAAGCTAAGGATCCTGTCGGCATTTTTAAACAGCCTTCTCAACTTGTCCTGCCACCTTCAAAAGATGTGTGTACGTGAAACCCCCCCCCCCCCCACCCAGGTCTCTGTTCCCTCACTCCTGTTAAAATTGTACCATTTTGTTTATATTGCCTCTCTTCATTCTTCCTTTCAAAATGCATCACTGCACAGCATTAAATTTCATCTGATGTGTGCGCTCCATTGTGTGCGTCTGTCTGTGCCCTACAGTTACTGTCCACCTCACTGTTTACTACATTTCTAAGTTTTGTATCATCTGCAGACTTTGAAATGATGCCCTGTATAACCGAGTCCAGGTCATTAATATATATCAAAAAGAGCCGTGGTCCTAATAATGAAAAACCTCATGATCAGCATACATTCCATTTGCATCATGCCAACTTGGTGTAAAGTGCAATTCTAAGTTTTAAAACGACCTTCTAGAGTCTAGTATTTAAACCTACTGTTGTTACAAAAGTAGATTTTTTTTAAAATCAGACTTGTAAAAATTTATTCTGGGGATATGGGCGTCGCTGGCAAGGCCAGCATTTATTGCCCATCCCTAGTTGGCCTCGAGAAGGTGCTGATGAGCCACCTTCTTGAACCACTGCAGCCCATGTGGTGAAGGAACACCCACTGTGCCATTAGGTAGGGAGCTCCAGGATTTTGACCCAGTAACCATGAAGGAATGGTGATATATGTCCAAGTCGGGATGGTGTGCGACTTGGTGGTGATGGTATTCCAATGCACCTGCTGCTCTCGGCCTTCGAGGTGGTGTCTATAGTGCTCCTGTTAAAGACTCTTGTAAAAGTGAAAATGAAACTCACTCACAGTAAGGCAGCACTACTTCAGTCTTATAAGATTAGATAGTAAAAAGAAAGTGTTAATTTTGTTTTTATAAAGTTAAATGTACAAAACCAGAATCAGTCCCAATCAGGTGTGCACAATTGGCTTGTGACTTGACATGTCAAATTTCTTCAAATTGTGGTTACATTTTGCAGTTCACATTTCACACTTACAAAGTCAATGTACAAGTTGACAAAAAGGATGCTGCAGTGTGACGGAACATTTTGGCTTTCTTGGACCATGTTCCTTGTGTTATCAGCTCAAGAAGCTAAGTATTAGTAATAAGGAGTATTGACTTGCATCTATTGTATCCCCAAATAATAAATTGAAAATCAATTGTCCTTCCTGGTCTAATAGGAGAGCATTGGCCTTCAAGTTCCAAGGTTAATTGATGTGTCAGTTCAGATTTTAATTCATTGGGTCTATGCTTACGATTTTACTTTTAAATGATGTTCATGTGTTCTTGGTGACCGATTACAGTGCCGTGCACTTGCATGGGCTCAGTGCATCACTGTTAGGAATGTTGGAACAAAACAAAATTGTGGTTGGGGGTGGGGTGGTAAGCTGGAATTGGGTGAAAGAAATGTAAAGACATCAAAACATAATTAACTTGAGGGGAACAAAACCCACATTTAACACCATGTTGAGTTGGACAATTTGAAATAGATGGCAGAGAGAGGGTTATCATCGAGAGGAAGCCTCAATGTCTTGTTCACACTCCAAATCACCATGTAGTCAACTCTGCTAGAAGTACATGCACGTCAACATCACCTTTGGACGCGAAGATGTGCCCTGTGGTCAAAAAGGTTGCCAGCACTGCCCAGGCTCATTACTGAAAAATGCCAATCTGAGTTAGGTACGACAAACCTTTTCTCAACACGAGTTTGCATTGTGGAAAGGAGGAGTAAGAATTTTAAGGAATTGGCAGAATGCTACTCAAGCATTAACTTGAAAACCACAGAATTACACAGTAAATAATACTAATTTAGATTACATTCGAGCAGACAATTTTGTGAAGTAGAATTTCAAGCAGACTTCAGTAGAACTGGATTTTAAAAAAAAACCTAGGGCTTGATTTTCAGTTGGAGGCTTCTTAGGGCACTAATGACGACGGGCGGTAAATTTTGTGCCAGGAAATGATTTGCATCTGCATCCACAAAATTCAGCAGCTGAGCCCAGAGTGCAGTGGAGCGCTAGGCCTAGTGAGCAACTGAAAATCCCGAGCTAAAGAGCTGGCTTCGGAGCAGCAGCATAGAGTGGCATTCGTGAGTTTGGCAAGTGGATGAGTTCGGGCAAGTGGGGGTGGCAGGTGCTGTTTTGTCTTGTTTTTCCAACCAGTGCTGACACTTGAGCAGCTGATAAGGAGTGCGAGAGTAGGAGACAGAGGCCCAGAGACCAGCCCAACCAACTGCAGACAAAGATAGAGGGGTGCGAAATAGAGAGGTGACATCACAGCCAAGCTGGTAAGTGGTTGGCTGTTCGACTGGGAAGTATAACTCTCTTTTAGATTGGTTTAATTGGCAGCAAACTACAAAGTAGCTGTTTGGTGTTTCAGTAAATTTTAGTAAGTAAATTAATTTAAGGGTTAAGTCATGGCAGGAGAGCTCGGACCCGTGTCATGCTCCTCCTGTGCCATGTGGGAAATCAGGGACACTGACTACTATGTGTGCGGGAAGTGTGTCCAGCTGCAGCTCCTGACAGACCGCATGATGGCACTGGAGCTGCGGATGGACTCACTATGGAGCATGCGCGATGCTGAGAATGTTGTGGAGCGTACATTTAGTGAGTTGGTCACACCGCAGGTAAGGGTTAGGACAGAAAGTGAATGGGTGACCAAGAGACAAGGCAAGAGCAGGAAGGTAGTGCAGGAGTTCCCTGCGGTCATCTCCCTCCAAAACAGATATACCGTTTTGGTTACTGTTGGGGGAGATGACTTACCAGGGGAAGGCACCAGCAGCCAGGTTCATGGCACCATGGGTGGCTCTGCTGCACAGAAGGGCAGGAAAAAGAGTGGGGGAGCTACAGTGATAGGGGACTCTATTGTAAGGGGAATAGATAGGAGTTTCTGCGGCCGCAATCGAGACTCCAGGATGGTATGTTGCCTCCCTGGTGCAAGGGTCAAGGATGTCTTGGAGCGGCTGCAGAGCATTCTGGAGAGGGAGGGTGAACAGCCAGTTGTCGTGGTACATGTAGGTACCAACGATATAGGTAAGAAGCGGGAAGAGGTCCTACAAGCTGAATTTAGGGAGTTAGGCATTAAATTAAAAAGTAGGACCTCAAAAAGGTAGTAATCTCTGGATTGCTACCAGTGCCACGTGCTAATCAGAGCAGAGGGAGCAGGATAGTTAGAATAAATACATGGCTTGAGCAGTGGTGCAAGGAGGGATTCAATTTCCTGGGACATTGGAACCAGTTCTGGGGGAAGTGGGATTTGTACAAAAGGGACGGTTTGCACTTGGGCAGGACTGGAACTGATGTCCTAGGGGTAACATTTGCTAATGCAGTTTGGGAGTGTTTAAACTAATAGGGCAGGGGGACGGGAACCTATGCAGCGAGACAGGGCGAAGTAATATGGAGTCAGAAACAGATGGTAGAAATGTAAAAAGCAATAGTGGAAGGCCGAGTAAACAAAGGCAAGAAACAAAAAGGGCCATGCTACATCATAATTCTAAAAGGACAAAGGGTGTTAAAAAAACAAGCCTGAAGGCTTTGTGTCTTAATGCAAGGAGTATCCGCAATAAGGTGGATGAATTAACTGTGCAAATAGATGTTAACAGATATGATGTGATTGGGATTACAGAGACGTGGCTCCAGGATGATCAGGGCTGGGAACTCAACATCCAAGGGTATTCAACATTCAAGAAGGATAGAATAAAAGGAAAAGGAGGTGGGGAGCATTGCTGGTTAAAGAGGAGATTAATGCAATAGTTAGGAAGGACATTAGTTTGGATGATGTGGAATCTATATGGGTAGAGCTGCAGAACACCAAAGGGCAAAAAACGTTAGTGGGAGTTGTGTACAGACCTCCAAACAGTAGTAGTGATATTGGGGAGGGCATCAAACAGGAAATTAGGGGTGCATGCAATAAAGGTGCAGCAGTTATCATGGGTGGCTTTAATATGCATATGGATTGGGCTAACCAAACCGGAAGCAATACGGTGGAGGAGGATTTCCTGGAGTGCATAAGGGATGGTTTTCTAGACCAATATGTCGAGGAACCAACTAGGGGGGAGGCCATCTTAGACTGGGTGTTGTGTAATGAGCGAGGATTAATTAGCAATCTCATTTCCCCAAGGGGCCTCGCACAGAGTGACCATAATATGGTGGAATTCTACATTCGGATGGAGAATGAAACAGTTAATTCAGAGACCATGGTCCAGAACTTAAAGAAGGGTAACTTTGAAGGTATGAGGTGTGAATTGGCTAGGATAAATTGGCGAATGATACTTAAGGGGTTAACAGTGGATGGGCAATGGCAGACATTGAGAGACCGCATGGATGAACTACAACAATTGTACATCCCTGTCTGGCGTAAAAATAAAAAGGGAAGGTGGCTCAACCGTGGCTATCAAGGGAAATCAGGGATAGTATTAAAGCCAAGGAAGTGGCATACAAATTGGCCAGAAAAAAGCAGCGAACCCAGGGACTGAGAGAAATTTAGCAGAGGAGGACAAAGGGTTTGATTAGGGCAGGGAAAATATAGAATACGAGAGGAAGCTTGCAGGGAACATTAAAACAGACTGCAAAAGCTTTGATAGATATGTAAAGAGAAAAAGGTTAGTAAAGACAAACGTAGGTCACCTGCAGTCAGAATCAGGGGAAGTCATAACGGGGAACAAAGAAATGGCAGACCAACTGAACAAGTACTTTGGTTCTGTATTCACTAAGGAGGACACAAACAACCTTCCGGATATAAAAGGAGTCAGAGGGTCTAGTAAGGAGGAGGAACTGAGGGAAATTCTTATTGGTCGGGAAATTGTGTTGGGGAAATTGATGGGATTGAAGGCTGATAAATCCCCAGGGCCTGATGGACTGCATCCCAGAGTACTGAAGGAGGTGGCCTTGGAAATAGCGGATGCATTGACAGTCATTTTCCAACATTCCATAGATTCTGGATCAGTTCCTATGGAGTGGAGGGTAGCCAATGTAACCCCACTTTTTAAAAAAGGGAGAGAAAACAGGGAATTATCGACCGGTCAGCCTGACATCGGTAGTGGCTAAAATGATGGAATCAATTATTAAGGATGTCATAGCAGCGCATTTGGAAAGAGGTGACATGATAGGGGCAAGTCAGCATGGATTTGTGAAAGGGAAATCATGCTTGACAAATCTTCTGGAATTTCTTTGAGGATGTTTCCAGTAGAGTGGACAAGGGAGAACCAGATGATGTGGTTGGATTTGGACTTTCAGAAGGCTTTCGACAAGATCCCACACAAGAGATTAATGTGCAAAGTTAAAGCACATGGGATTGGGGGTAGTGTGCTGATGTGGATTGAGAACTGGTTGGCAGACAGGAAGCAAAGAGTAGGAGTAAATGGGTACTTTTCAGAATGGCAGGCAGTGACTAGTGGGGTACCGCAAGGTTCTGTGCTGGGGCCCCAGCTGTTTACATTGTACATTAATGATTTAGATGAGGGGATTAAATGTAGTATCTCCAAATTTGCGGATGACACTAAGTAGGGTGGCAGTGTGAGCTGCGAGGAGGATGCTATGAGGCTGCAGAGTGACTTGGATAGATTAGGTGAGTGGGCAAATGCATGGCAGATGAAGTACAATGTGGATAAATATGAGGTTGGTAAAAACAGAGAGACAGACTATTATCTGAATGGTGACAGATTAGGAAAAGGGGAGGTGCAACGAGACCTGGGTGTCATGGTACATCAGTCATTGAAGGTTGGCATGCAGGTACAGCAGGCAGTTAAGAAAGTAAATGGCATGTTGGCCTTCATAGTGAGGGGATTTGAGTACAGGGGCAGGGAGGTGTTACGACAGTTGGACAGGGCCTTGGTGAGGCCACACCTGGAGTATTGTGTAGTTTTGGTCTCCTAACTTGAGGAAGGACATTCTTGCTATTGAGGGAGTGCAACGAAGGTTCACCAGACTGATTCCCGGGATGGCGGGACTGACATATCAAGAAAGACTGGATCAACTGGGCTTGTATTCACTGGAGTTCAGAAGAATGAGAGGGGATCTCAAAGAAACATTTAAAATTCTGACGGGTTTAGACAGGTTAGATGCAGGAAGAATGTTGCCAATGTTGGGGTCACAGTCTAAGGATCAGGGGTAAGCCATTTAGGACCAAGATGAGGAGAAACTTCTTCACCCAGAGAGTGGTGAACTTGTGGAATTGTCTACCACAGAAAGTTGTTGAGGCCAATTCACTAAACATATTCAAAAAGGAGTTAGATATAGTCCTTACTACTAGGGGGATCAAGGGGTATGGCGAGAAAGCAGGAATGGGGTACTGAAGTTGCATGTTCAGCCACAAACTCATTGAATGGCGGTGCAGACTTGAAAGGCCGAATGGCCTACTCCTGCACCTATTTTCTATGTTTCTATGTCTATGTTTCTAACAGAGGACTCCCTGCTCAAAAGAGATACAAACCACAGAAAACATATTACTGTCTCCAAATAAAGATAAATCGCAAAAACAAAACAAAAAAAATGTGGTGATTCCTTCCCTCATCACTGCCGGAACAGATCTGACCGTCCGCTTTCCTTGGCAATGCTCCCGGGCGGTACTGTTCCGGTGAGGTGCTGGAAGCTGGCCGTCCAGTCGGTAACCATTTCCAGAGCCATTACCGCTCCTCTGGGGTGCTAACAGAGGTGGAATCAAAACAAAAATCCAGCCCCTAGTACTCTGCTACAACTATGAGAGGAGTAAAACAAATAGAACAATCGAGACTTACTTGGCTTCCCTTTCTCACACGTGTGACTGATGTGTTAAGGCCTTTGGAAAGCCTTGTGTCACACATGAAACAAAAAGCTGCAGTTTGAGAGCGAGTGGGGGCAGTTTCAGTTGCACCACTGACCACAGAAACTGACAAGCAGGTCACCAAAGTATCAGCAAGGAGACAGCAATAACCTGTAACTCCAAAAGGAGAAGTTCTTTCTGTTCAGAAGCAAGCGCTGGGTCAGGACTGCAAGCTTTCACACTTGTGGGTAGCACAGGTGCTTATCCTGGAACCTCAGAAGCCGGGAATAAAAGCCTAAACTGAAATTAACTGCCGATTTTTGTGGGCTGGATTGGCAATGAGCAGGAGTCACATGTGGCCCTAGGCCCAAATGTTATATACTCTGCACTGGGTCTTTCAAGTGTGAATTTTCTGTAGCCACATTCAGTTATTGGCCACTGTGATTCCAATGTATTTGTGTCAGACTGGTATATTTGAAAATGTTGCATTCTGTTAAGCACACAATCCAGTTGGTGAAGGTGGTCAGTCAAGGTAAAAGAATCAAATGTTGCATATAACCCGTTGAAATCTCAACAATGAGTTGGACATTTAGCAACTGGTGTAGAAATGCTGCAGTATACTCTACCCTGGCTTTAATATCCATCTGTATGCAAAACTGTGGACTATCATTTGTATTGTTTTTGAAATTGCTTTTTAAAAAGGCTCATCTCAGGCTAGTATGTGTGCGTGTTGCTGAACTAGACTCAAATGCTAAGTATAGTCTCAATGGATGATCAAATTCTCAAATGGCCAGTTTGGCTGGTGCTTGCTTGGGCCAGAGTAGATTATATTTCTAGGATGATAGGAGAAGGAGAATAGCAAACAAGCTCTGATTTATCCAACCCTCAAGTGCAACTCCTGCTGGTCAATACCTGTATCATGTACAAGCAATATGAAGGTGAGCATGTAGAACAAGTCTAACTGGGTCATCCCATCCGTCACTAATAGTAACAGACACACAATTTACACTTACTTAGGTTTAAGGGCACAGCTGAAATACAAACAAAACGTTCTGGGGAGAAATGTTCCTCCAAATAAGCATTTAAAAACTAGCATTTTGTTTTGACCAAATTCAGTGGTGGTGGTGGCGGCGGCGGTGGTGGGGTTGGGGGGGAAAAGAGAGGCAGGGAAGGGAAATGACTTGCCGCCTGAAAACTATCAAGGGTATTTTTCCCAATTGTATTACTGGGGCCAACATCAGCATTGGGGGAAGCCCCGAGACCACTGGCAAGGGAGCCAAAAGGGCCTCAAAGTACTGAGCTGGGATCTCAATGTCATGTAATATTTTGAGGATTCCTGAAAATCCAGGTCAGGTCCTAGGATCTGGAGCATTGGGAAGGGGGGTCTCACAGCATTGAGCAATGGGTGGTTCTGGGGACAGGGAGCATTGGGAATGCAGTCCGGGAATTTATAAATATCGAGAAAGGGGTCACTGAATCTGGGAGTAGGGGAGATGACTATTGAATAAGGAGGCTTTGAGGTCGAAATTTGATGATTTGACACATCTCTGCGTCAATTCCCCAGGACCAACTACTGACTCATACCAAGATTTCCAGAAGGCATTCGATAAGGTGCCACATAAAAGGTTACTGAACAAGATAAAAGTTCACTGGGTTGTGGGTAATATATTAGCATGGATAGAGGATTGGCTAACAGAAAACAGAGTCGGGATAAATGGATCATTTTCCGGTTGGCAAACAGTAACTGGTGGGGTACTGCAGGGATCGGTGCTGGGGCCTCAACTATTTACAATCTATATTAATGACTTGGATGAAGGGACCGTGTGTAATGTAGCCAAGTTTGCTGATGATACAAAGATGGGTGGGAGAGCAAATTGTGAGGAGGACACAAAAAATCTGCAAAGGGATATAGACAGGCTCGGTGAGTGGGCAAAAATTTGGCAGATGGAGTATAATGTGGGAATGTGTGAGGTTATTCACTTGGCAGAAAAAATAGAAAAGCAAATTATAATTTAAATGGAGAAAAATTCAACGTTGCTCTTCCATTATAACATTACCGTATTTTGGCGGTATTCGCGATTAATGCCGTTTTTTTGTCACCAAAATAATGCAAAAAAATAAACGCTTAAATTTCCCCAAAGGGTTTCGAACTTTTGGCAAAGCATTAAAAATTGCCATTTAAGAACAAAAAATAAATTTTTTGCGATTAAAAAAAATGGCCGTTCTGTGCATGAACAGAAAAAAAAATTCGCCCGTTTTTCATGTGACGCGCATGCGCAGTACACTTCCTGGTCTGGACCAGCCATTTTTACAGGGAATTGAAAGTTGCAGGAGAGTTCTTAATACTTACACATAGGTGCTGCAGGATAAAAAATGGGGCTTGATTCGGGAAGGAAGAGGGCTAGAAAGTTTAGACAGGACGCAAAGGAAGCCCTGGTAGGCATGGTAGAAAGAAGATGGGGCCAGAATGGGAAGAAGGGTCCTGGTAAACTGCACCCATCTGCAATGGCTGAAACTTGGCGATGTATTGCGGAGCAGGTTTCCTCGGTGGACTCCATCAGGAGGACCTATCCGCAGTGCAGGAAGAGATGCGTAACCTTTGCGGGACAGTTAGGTTAAGTAATATTTTTACTTTTGCATTACAATTACTTGAATTGTAAATGTGACCCATCTTGGTATCGCTCGGCTTCCGATTGTCACACATTATAAAGATCGCTTTTTTTTATGCACTGCACTTTGATGTTTTCGTGATGAACAACATGCAAGCAAAGGGAACTATACAGATCACTTAATTAAATGCACACAGTATGGTATAAGTGCTTTGCTGACACTCTGTGTGCCACGACAGCAGAAGGTCCCTCTCTTAAAAATGTCTATTGCTATCTTTGCAGAGAAAGCTGTCTGAAAACCAGCGACAGCAACGGAAAACTGGTGCTCCCAATCACAGCCCTGGAAAGTCCCATTGCAGTTCTGATTGGTGCGTCGCCCAGATCGACCACCTGTGCGGATGCGGAACCCAGGTTCTGGAGAGAGAGCAAGTCCTGCAAAATCCACAGTCTGGGTTGGTTCAATGTTAAGTATAGTGTGGGCTCGGCTTCGGTTTATGCGATGTACTATCATTTGTCGTGGTCCTTCAAATGAGCTGCGCTGTGAGCCTACTCATGTCCCCCTGCCGCTAATCAGTCATCTGTTCTTTTATATTTTACAGATGTTTCAATTGCATCCAATAATGGAGACGACCCTGCCAGCTCACCACCAGCGGAAGTGGATGACATCGAACTCAGCCATCCTGCAGAACCTCCACAGGGGGAGAAGGACAATGCTTCAATTGATGTTTTTGGGGAGGGGGGGGGGAAAATGATCAGACGGTGGTATTGAATTTGGAGGAGGTTGATGCCACGGAAGTAGATTGGATTTTAGCCTGCCCTATGCTGGAGGAGACATATGTCGGTTGTGCACCATCCGAGGTCTTGGGTCCCAATGGGGTGCAGGAACCCACACCCAGGGCGGCTGCAGCAGGCCCGTTTGTACAGAGGCGGCGACATGAAGAGCGCTCTCCCGAGGTGCAGGCTCCACGGGAGGTGGTAGAGCGGATAGGAATGACTGGGGAGAGCGTCCAATTCACCAAATTTCAGCAAGCACAACAGCACTATCTGGTGAAAATAGGGAGGGCATGTCAGGAGCCAAAATAGTACTATCTGCTGACGTTAGGGAGGGCATGTCTGAGATAATTGCTGCAACTCAGGAAACACAGAGGCTGTCATGGCCCAGCGGCAATTGACGGTCTCAGGTGATGCCACTCCAATCCCCAGGCCAACCTCACTAGTCAGTGTGCAGGTTGATCCACAGGCCGAAGAGTACGAAGCCGGGCCTTCCACAACCAGAGGTTTTTAAGGGCTTCCATTGGCATCTCCTTCGTCTGTCCTCCAAACAAGCGGAGCGCGTACCCGACAAACTAATAAGAACCTTGGGCTCACCGAGAGTAGGGCTAAGCCTGCGGTAACAGGCAAGGGCAAGGGCAGGCAGGCAGCGCGGCGGTGTTTAAATAAGGGGTGGGGGAAGAGAGATGGCTGCAGATAAAGTTTGTTTGCTGCTGTTGTTGAGGTTGGTTGTTTGCACTGTTATTTAAGTGATGGTAATTTAAAAGTTTAATATAATACCAAAAGTTTTTATTAACGTTAAGTACCAGTGTACAAATGTTTAATAAATTTCAAATTATTGTTTCAACGAAACCAAAAGTATGCAGTGTCTCACTCACAGAAAAACGAGGAAATATTCAACCTGGTGGGATACAGTGGCTGTATGATGAAACGGCTGTTCAGCCTTCATGCAAAGCGGCGAAGTAACAGCTACTGAAGCAAGGCTCTTGCAATGGCGCAAGGTCCACGAGACCTCCTCCCATGTCCTCCTGGGGGTGGTAGTGGTGGCATGTCACCCTTCCTTTTGGAAATCCAAATATACTAATCAGCCATGATCTTATTGACTGGCGGAGGAGGTTCAAGGGGCCAAATGGCCTACTCCTGCATTCACTGGTTTCCCTTTATCTACCCTGCTGGTCACAGTCTCAAAAAACTCTATACATTTGTTAAACACTATTGACTCTGCTTAAATCATATTATGATTTTCCAAGTACCCCGTTACCACTTCCTTAATAATGTAGTTCCCAGGTTCCTCTCCTTCCTTTCAGTAGTGGGGTTACATTTGCTCCCTTCCAATCCCAAGCTGGGACTGTTCCTGAGTGTAGGAAATTTTGAAAGATCACAACCAATGCATCCACTATCTCTACAGCCACCTCTTTTGGGCCCTAATTTTGCCCAGCACTGGGCACCGTTTTTTTCGGCGCCCAGTGAATTTTTTTGCCGCTGAAGCTCAGTTGAAAGATTCCCCAATGTTGGGGCACCGGCTTCTCCTACCAGCACCAGAATGTTTGGCGACATACATTCTGGCACTTGTGTACTTGTAAAAGAAGGTCGCGCGCCATTTCTGGGCACAAGGCAAACTTTCCCCACGAACGACATTTTTTAAACCGGCGCACAGACCCTAGAAGACCCGTAGGAAAGACCCGTAGGAAAAACCCTTACCTGCAGTGAGAGAAATCTGCGCTGGCCCACTCCTATCCCCAGCCGAAGGGACTCCCTGTCTCTTAAATAAACTTGAAGGGAATTTAAAAAGCGAACGAGCTGTATACAAGTATAAAAATAAAAATGCAAACTTACCAATAATGCTGCTCCTGCAATGATAACTAAGCAGCAGATTTTTTTTTTGTTCTGTTTTTTTTCTGCGCATGCGCAGTGAGTTTGAAAATTTAGGGTTTTTTTTTTGCATACGCGTAATTCTTTTGGAACGCTGTGCATTTCAGGCGCACACTGGAAGCCCTGCCCTGCGCCGGCGCCAGAAGGTGCGTATGCTGGAAGAAAACTTTGGATTTTTATTTTCAGCACCAAGGAGCCAAAAAAAAGGCGTCCTGGTGAGTGAGCGCGCGCCATTATTTTTAATTCGGGACCCTAAAATCCTAGGATGTAGGCCGTCTGGTTCAGGGGATTTGTCGGCTTTTAAGGAGACAAGCGAATGGGGATTTAAAAAAAATGTCTGAAGCATCAGAGATCAACTCTCATCAAGTCCAATCCTACAAATGAACTTAAAATGATTTGCTGAGCACACAACCAGGTTTCTGCTGCAAGGACTTTGCCCTCAGGCTTATTGGGGTTCGATACAGAAATCATTTCCCCTGCAAGGCAGCCCAACCAACTTTCTATGCTTGTAGCTATTTTAAAAGTCCTAAGTGCCACATTTTCATTGGTAATTGTACATCTGACAACACCTGAAACAATCTACACAGGACAGCAAATACAAAGTGTGACCACTGGCCTTCAGAGGTAGTATGGAATTCTTCAACTGCCCAGTCTGCCAGTAGCTATGTTTTCTGATCACCTCGGATACAAAGCTGCTTGGCATTTGTGGAGCCAAGAGTCCAAATTGTCCATTTTGGGGCTGGCTGTTGCCTCAAACTGCTGGAGGAACACTTTGTTTGGCAATATCAAACTATGAATATTAAATGGACTGGGGGAAGGGGAGGGTGTGGAACTGAACATCAGCCTTCCAGAGAAGGACTGCCTTTGAACAATTCACCTTTGTGTTTCGGTGATCAGTTTTTATTGGAAAAAGAAAAGCAGAAAGGAACAAACACAGTAAACTGCAGTCCTATTATACATACAAACATTACATTAATTTTTTTTCTGCAAATAAATTACAATATATAATTTCATCAACTTGTAGTTATTACACCACAATCATTAATGCTGCAGTGAGGACATTACGCCCAACAGCATGAAACAGTCTTTAACACCCGACAACACCAACCAGCCTTACAGAAATCTATCCAGAACTCCACTGCACACATTCTTAAAATAAAAACTGATGTATAAGCAATTTCCAGTCAGTCATTTCATATTGGTGCCAGATTAAGCTTATAAATCAGTGTGATTTTTCCTCCGAATTTCTTGATCCAGTTACTGCCTGGTATTCACCATTGCTCTCTTGCATGGTTCCTTTCCAAGCAAGAACTTCTTCAGTTCCAACACAGACCATGATGCCAAGTAACAGTGCTGGTTGTAACAACATGCATTTATATAGCTTCTTTAAAGCAGAAAAAATATCCCCAAGAGCTTCACAGAGGTAAAGTGAACACGGAGCCATATAATTCTGCCCCCCTAACCCCCGCAATAACTTTTAGAAACCTCCAATTAAAAGCACAGTTCAGCTCAATGATCAAATCAGTAACAGTGGCTGTTGGAGGTGGGGGGCGCGTACATAATGATTGGTGATGTCCATAACATTTTATTCGAAGTGACATTATTAAAAACTTTAAATGGTTTGAAATTAATCTTATAAATTCAAAATTCTTCCTATGATGTTGTAATCACTGAATCCTCAAACCGGGATGAAAATTCAGAGACACCAAAAAAAATAAGTTAACACCTTCTGCAATTAATTTCTCCAGCTTCTTTTCAAGTAACACCCAGTTACCAGGAAATACAAGCTAAATATTGCAGCAGACAATTTGGGAAGGATAGGGGGTGGCAAGAGGGAGATGCAATTATCCCTTTACCTGCTTACACAATCAACTGTAACAGTCACAGTGTACTAATTGCGTGGTTTACCCAAGGGATCATAAAATGAACACTCTCCTTTGTAGCATTGCTGTACCACAGCAACATTACTGCACAAAAACAGCTTACAATTCCAGCTGCTTTGAAATTACTGTTAGGACGTCTTGACTGGGAAAAATAATGAGGAACTTTCGCCTATTTTTTGGTGCTAAAAGTACTCAAAACTCGTAAAAGCACCTTTCAACCGATAAGGTATCCTACACACGTAAGCAATTCTTCCGCCCATAGCAACTCGAAGTACTCATTTTAAAAAAAGAAAATATATCTGGGCTTTTATTTCATACTTTTTTTAACCAGTAAAATTGAAATGAAACTTTACTTCTGAGCTGTGCGCTTTTAATTTGTTGGCCCTCTTTAAATGCAAATAAACGAGAACAAATGTGTCAGAAGCTTGAGAGAAGGCAGCTCTCGGTGTCCCCACAAGTGTCGGTTTTAGTTATATTTTTACTTCTTTCTTCCCCCACCATTACACAACTGCTCTTTTAGATCCAGTGTCAGCAGAAATGGCAACTACAAGTAAAAGTAGCAATAAAATTACAAGTGAACCAGTTGCGTTGAAATAGTGCTGAGGGAGGGTAGAATTTTGTTTTGCGTTAAATAGATGTGGACCAGTGGTTCAGACAGCGTATCTTTTCTTTGGCTTCAAACACATATGCTCCAAGTACTTCAAGCAGATGGTAAATGCAATCAATTCCGTTTGGCAGAGGCTCGAGAATGTAATCTCATCCGAATAAAAGAGCAAAGCACAACAGAGCATGACCAACGTAAACTGCTGGCTCAAAGCTCCAAATATTTGAATGCTCAGACCGCCGGATCAATACCAAATCTGGGTCATTATCTGTCAAACTGTGGAGCGGAACTGCACCACAAAAACTACCATGGAGTTTTCAAAAGGAATAACTTAAGTGCATATTTTTAGCCTTCAAAAGCTCGGCAGACTGTATAAACAAAATGGTATGGTGTATTTACAGCAATTCCCCCCACCTTTTTGAAATCATCTGGATGTTTGACACACTTGGAAACCAGCTATCAAGTTACACAGTCTACCAGATAGGTAGGGTCGGACTGGCTCTCGAGTGCAGAATCCTTAGGGATTCTCAGAATTGGGGGAGGGGTCAATAATAGAGTGCTATGTAACTATTCATGGCAGCATTGGGAAATCTCCCATTGGGCCAGTTCACTCTTGTACAAAAGGATGACAGTTCCAAATCTTCTGGAACTATTTCAACCCACTTGCCTTCCTCTTCCCGCCATAGAGGATAGTCAAGAGTTGGCCATTACATGTAGAACAGTGCTTCAGGTGTCAGCTGGGTTCAATTGGTAGCACTCATCTGTAAATCAGAAGCTTGTGGGTTCAAGCCTCACTAGAACTTGACCACTTGAGCGTTTAAAATATTATACTGCAGTGCAGTCCTGAAAGAACGCTGAATTGTTGGAGGTGACATCTATCTGATGAAACATAAAATCAATGCCCCATCTGCTTATTCATGTTGCTGTGAAAGATCCTATGGTGCAATTCGAAAAGCAGCAAGTTCTCCCAGTGTCCTGGCCAACATTCCTCCCTAAACCAACAGCACTAAAAACAGATTCATCTTAATTTCTTTTGAGAGATTTTGCTGTGCACAAACAGATTGCTGTATTCCTCAATATAACAAGTGACTAGACTTCAAGTATTTCTTCAGCTGTGAAGCACTTGGTGATCCAGAGGACATGAGTGGATCCATTTAAATACAAAAGCAAAATAATGTGGATGTCCGTTCTCTCCATTGGAAAGGAGATGGTATGCCCAACATGTTACAGAGGGCGTAAGTACTCAATTTTTGTTTCCTAACTTGTGCCATGACCATCTCAATTTGGCCCATCACCCCTTTTGTCTCTCAAATCTCTCCTGCTTTCCACCCTCTCACAGACATTCCCTTTTGTTCTTTCCTCCCCTTTTCAGGGCCCCTTGCACTTCCTTAAGAATCTGTTACATTTTGAACTTGTGCCATGTCTGACGAAGGGTCATCGACCTGAAACGTTAACTCTTTCTCGCCACAGATGCTGCCTGACCGACTGAGATTTCCAGCATTTTCTGTTTTTATTTCAGATTCCAGCATCCGCAGTTTTTTGCTTTAGTCAACAATTCCCCATGTTGCAGCTGTGCTGTCACAGGCGCCAAGTAGAACTGTGTCACTTACCAAGACCAAATGATGGAAACAACCTAAGCTGAATGTTACATTAATGCAGATAATTATGGTTAGTCAACCGCGACCGAATGCATTCAAATTGTCAGACGGCTCAGTTTCTTTTAAAAAAATATATAAATACATTCATGTTTTGAGAGTTCTTTACAGTTGAACCACAACAGCACAGCTGCCCGTGGTCGTGTTGGCAGTTGGATTTAAATATTTTTAAAGGTGTTTCACGCTTTACCGAAACGACAGTCTGAGTTAGTTGTTGCTTCCTCCAGCACGATACTTTGAAAATTCTATTACAAGTACAGCGTTGAGAATCCGGAGTTCCGTAATTTGTACTGTCCCGTAATGATCCGTGGCGGGGTCGTCCGGAATCCGAAAAATGTTCCGGAATATGGACCCCCAACCTCGGGCCGTCGCTAACTCCCCAGGCCTTGCCCGACTCCTCGCCCCTCCCTACCCCCACTCGCTCGTTACCTCGCTCGCCCGCCGCTCCTTACCTCATCCACCCCCCCACTCCCCGCCACTCCTTACCTTGCCCGCTCCCAGGCATTTCCAGACTTGAGACGTCGGAAAGACGTTCAAGTTTGGAAATACACAGAATCTGGAGCGGTCCCAAGGCTTCCAGATTGTCGACGCTGTACCTGCAGTAAGTTAATGTTTGTGGAAGACTGGACCACTCCAACATTTAAAATACTTCAGGCTTACTGTAAAAATAGCTGATTACAAGGAAATTGTACTTTGGGCATAGAGTACAGTGGTTCCAGACACAACAGAGCACCATAATTAAAATCTCAAAGACACTGATACTGATGACACTGATAACAATGTTCCTGAGGAGCTGACGCAGAATCAGAAAATCAACATAAAGCTCATACAAAACCCCCCACAAAAATCTAATTAACACACAAGTCAGTCAGTGTCACACCTCAAGTTGTGAAAAATATTGTAATAATTTCCTACCAAAATTAAATCAGGAGGTAGAATTAGGCATCAATGGTTAAAGCCCCACTCCAAGATTTAAGTACATTATCTAGGGTGACCGTTCAGTGCCGAACTGAAGGACTGCTGCTTTGGCAGAGGTGCTGTCTTTCAGAAGAGACATTGAACGGATTTACTTCCTGCCTGTTCCAGTTGATCAGGTGAACTGTTAGAATTTAGGCTTCTCCAGGCACTTAAACCTGATGCCCAATACAAAGTCAGCTCGGAAAACCCATGCTTTCTATGAACCTAAGCAAGACCTTGTGCACAAAGTAATCTGAAATAACATGCAAACAGATCTGTTTCTTTTCATTGGATTACATCCAAGATTTAATTATGTCCATGTTAATTCAGACGATAGTAACACCAGACATTTTCATAGCAGTCTAAACTACCAGATTAATTCAGACAGATTTAATTTACTGCAGCAAGCAGTAGCTGCAATTTGAAGTTACTTCCAGTAGTACAGCAGTTTTTAAATCTGTTTGTCAGGGCTAAATAGATAAACTAGTCAATAGAGTTAA
Source organism: Pristiophorus japonicus (assembly GCF_044704955.1). Lineage (NCBI taxonomy): Eukaryota > Metazoa > Chordata > Chondrichthyes > Pristiophoridae > Pristiophorus > Pristiophorus japonicus. The sequence goes on along the minus strand of NC_091993.1, from coordinate 80,222,657 downwards.
ATGGCTTTTCTATCAATAAAGACTTCTCAAAATGGAACCATTGCCAATCCCAACCAGTGAATTGTAGGTGTTTCTTCCGAGGGGTCAGATTTTTCCTCCATCTTTGTTACAGCTATGTCAAAATCTTATGTAACTGGTAGATCAATGACCCAGTACTTGTGCCCAAAAAACCCTTTGAAATAGTCATAGCTTTCAGGTCAATCTGGGAGATCAAGAACAGCAAGCTCCATGACACACACACAAATGTATGCTGATGGCACATCCTGCTGTTTCTGACAAATGCTATCTATGCTAAGGCAATCCTGATTAGATTACGTTAATTAATAGCAATTGTTTCGAATACGTGGACATGTTCAGTAATTACGAAGAGCCGTTGTGCATATTGGGAAAACAAATCAGCAGTATTGACTTGACTGGCCGAAGATGTAGTTCAGTCAAAGCCAATTTACTAACGTTGCAGTTGTAGAAGCCATTTTGAAGGTCAGTTCTTTCAGTAAAGAATCTGTACTTAAGCCAATAAAGGCAGGAGAGAGCAAACCCAGAAGTATGGTCAAAAATGCCTAATTTTTGTCACAAAACCCATGGAATTATTCAAAGAGCTGAATTCTACCAATGCACCAGCCAGCATTCCTTCCTCAACCATCAACAAATCAATGGTCATCAGTTTCATTGCCACTTTAAAAGGACTTTGCCATCATGTTCATCACCACATCATCATCGGCAGTCCCTTGGAATCGAGGAAGACTTGCTTCCACTCAGTTCTTAGGTGGCTGTACAGTCCAATACGAGAACCACAGTTTCTGTCACAGGTGGAACAGATAGTCGTTGAGGGAAAGGGTGGGCAGGGAACCTGGTTTGCCGCTCGCACCTTCAGCTGCCTGTGCTTGATTTCTGCATGCTCTCGGCGACGAGACTCGAGGAGCTCAGCGCCCTCCCAAATGCACTTCCTCCACTTAGGGTGGTCTATGGCCAGGGACTCCCAGGTGTCAGTGGGGATGTCACACTTTATCAGGGAGGGTTAGAGGGCATCCTTGTAACGGTTCCTCTGCCCACCTTTGGCTCGTTTACCGTGGACGAGTTTCGAGTAGAGCGCTTGTTGTGGGAGTCTCGTGTCTGGCATGCGAACTACGTGGCCTGCCCAGCGGAGATGATCGAATGTGGTCAGTGCTTCAATGCTGGGGACATTGGCCTGGACGAGGACGCTGACGCTTGTGCGTCTGTCCTCCCAGGGGATTTGCAGGATCTTGCGGAGACATCGCTGGTGGTATTTCTTCAGCGACTTGAGATGTCTACTGTACATGGTCCATGTCTCTGAGCCATACAGGAGGGCGGTTATTACTACAGCCCTGTAGACCATGAGCTTAGTGACAGTTTTGAGGGACTGGTCTTCAAACACTCTTTCCCTCAGGTGGCCGAAGGCTGCACTGGCGGCAGTGTTGAATCTCGTCGTCAATGCCTGCTCTTGTTGATAGGAGGCTCCTGAGATAGGGGAAGTGGTCCACGTTTTCCAGGGCCATGCCGTGGATCTTGATGTCTGGGGGGCAGTGTTGTGCGGTGAGGACAGGCTAGTGGAGGACCTTTGTCTTACTAATGTGTTCACCTTGTGACGTCACTTCAAAACAATTTGTACGCTATGAAACACTTAGATGTTCTGAGTGATGTAATAAGGTGATATATAAACAAGCTCCAACTTTCCAAGAACATCCTAATAAAGGTCTGCTGAATATATTTTAGAATATATATATATATATATTTTAGTGTCTGTGTGCTGGGAGGGTAGGGATGGGAAGGTTGTGTTTATGGAAGGGGAATGGAAGACAGGGCGATGTTCACGGAGGTGTCGAACAGTGGATCCATCAAAGTTCAGGAGCAGGTTTTAGGTTCGGAATACTAGGTGCAAAAAATGAGTACAACACGTCACAGGGAAAAAAAATAATTGGGTACACCATTAACCCAATTAGCACTCCCATTACTTGAAACTCAGTATCTGTAGTGCTACATCATAAAATCTGCCTCAGTTAAAATAAATGATTTGTTTCAAAGGGTATGGATTATATTGGAGTTTGTTTATATGAGTGCGAGCTTTAACGTGCGATACATGGAGAAGGAAGACTGGAGAGTTTGGGTTGAATGGGGGGGGGGTGGGGTGGTGGGAAGAGAGAGAGAAAAGGGGAGGTCTTAAGCATTTGAGGAGAAAATATCAGGGAAGAATACAGGTACGGAAAAGGGAGTTTTGTTGAATGATGGGGAGCAGCAAAAGTTTAGGGGTGCAGAGAGTTTGGTAGTGAGTGTAAAAGATATTGACGAGATGAGGTGCAGGTGGGGAGGTTATTAAAAATAACCACCCCCCACCCCCAACTTGATCGAGTTTTTTGATGAGGTAAGAGAGGGTTAATGAGGGTAATGTGGTTGACATAGTAATAGGCTTGCCAGCAAAATCGAAGCCCATGGAATAAAAGGGACAATGACAGCCTAGTACGAAATTGGCTAACTGACAGGAAACTGAGTAGTGGTGAACGGTTGTTTTTCGGACTGGAGAAAGGTACACTGTGGTGTTCCCCAGGGGTCGGTACTGGGATCGCTGCTTTTCTTGATATATATTATTGACTTAGACGTGGGTGCACAGGGCACAATTTCAAAATTTGCAGATGACATAAAACTTGGAAGTATAGTGAACAGTGAGAAGGAGCGTGATAGACTTCAGGAAGACAGACAGGCTGGTGGAATGGGCGGACACTTGTCAGATGAAATTTAATGCAGAAAAGTATGAAGTGATGTATTTTGGTAGAAAAAGTGAGGAGAGATTGTATAAACTAAATGGTACAATCCCAAAGGGGGTACATGAACAGAGACCTGGGGGTATGTGTGCATAAATTATTGAAGGTGGCAAGGCAGGTTGAAAAAGCAGTTAAAAAGGCTTACGAGATCCTAGGCTTCATAAATAGACATATAGAGTACAAAAGTGTGGAACTTATGATGAACCTGTATAAAACACTGGTTCGGCCACAACTGGAGTAGTGTGTCCAATTCTGGGCACCGCACTTTAGGAAGGCCTTAGAGAGGGTGCAGAAAAGATTCACGAGAATGATTCCAGGAATGACAGACTGGAGAAGCTGGGGTTGTTCTCTTTGGAGCAAAGAAGATGGAGGGGAGATTTGATGGAGGTGTTCAAAATTATGAGGGGTCTGGACAGAATAGATATAGAGAAACTGTTCCCATTGGCAGAAGGGTCGAGAACCAGAGGCAATGTAAGAAATGTCATTGTTACGCAGCGAGTGGTTGGGTTCTGGCATGCACTGCCTCAAAGGGTAGTGGAGGAAGACTTAATTTTATCTTTCAAAAAGGGAGTTGGATAAATATTTGAAGGAAATAAATTTGCAGGGCTATGCGGAAAGGGCAGGAGTGGGATTAGCTGAGAGTCGGCACAGGCTCGACAGGTCGAATGGCCTTCTTCCGTGCTGTAACCATTCAATGATTCTATGAATGAAGGCAAGGTATAAAGGGAAATGAAAAAATTAGACAATACATAAATAAGACACACCGACTGGAGAGGGGATTTAGTGTTTGGAAATAGTCTACTTTTAATTCCAAATTGTTTAACTGAAATTCAATTTTTTAAAGAACTAAATGCCCACTTTACTGTGTTATTTACATTGCTTCATTTAAATTATTGGATAATTACTTTTTTTTTTAAAAACTACAAAAACTTTGAATTATCAGTAGACTGAAAAGCATAAATTGCAATGTGTGCGCGAGTATATCTGGGAGGAGCTGTCCATAGGCGTGAGATGAGCTATTTTTGGGTTATGAGGAGAAAGATTGGGCTTGGGGTCTGCAAATAGTAGGAGCAATGTCACAACATCTGGGAGCTGTGTTTGGGGATGTGCTGCGAGGGGTACAAAGGTATGGCAGTGGTGCAAGGATGAGGGAGAGCAGAAATACAGTTGTGGTATTTAAGTACAGTGCAGATAATGTTGTGATTTGCAGACTGAGGAATGCGACGATACTAAAAGACCCACGGGGACCTTGAAATATTGTCTGGGTGACAACAAATATTGTGGCAGCCTCAGGATGTAGGTACCAGCTGCTCCACAAGGACAAATCCCAGGACTGCCTTCTCAGTGCTGCCAGAGTCTTGGATACTGGGTTCCAGATACTGGGGCCCCTGGTGTACTGCCAGATCCTAGGCTCTCGCCCACTGCTGCTCGACTGCAGCAACCTCCAGGGAAGCAAATGCAACATCCCAAGAGTTGTGGCATCCGCCAGTAGAGGACGTATTGAAATAAAGCAGCATGGCTTGGGGTCGCAAGGTAATGTGGAGAAATTATGTCCAGGGTCTGACAGCATGAGGGATCAGTGATCCAAGGTCTGACAGCATTGAGAGGGTGGTCCTGAGGTGTGCCAGCACATAACAGGCAGATAAACACTACTATCCCATGTACCACTCACCCTAGTGTTGCCTCGCAACTCATCGTTACTTGCTCCCTCACACTTCCTGCAGTTAATCTAATGCACTACCCAACAAGCAGGTGAACAACTGGCACTGGAGAGAGACACAGGAGGATAATGATGGAGGGAGAATGAGGGAAGAGGGCAGACTGGGATGGTGTATGGAACGAGGCAAATGGCAGAGGTCTGGCAGTTTGAAAGAGGGGTGTGAAATGGGAAACATTTTTCCTCCATTTTATCAGCCTTCATCCTTCCCAAGTCCCATATCCCCCCTCACCCATCCTATTCCCTTCCATGCTCCTTTACCTTTCCAACCACATACCCCATGTCCTTTCAAATTCAAACCTTCCTTTTGCTTTGCGCTCTGCACTTCATCCCATTTCCTCCCCCCTAGCCACACCCCAAAGCCTGCTTCTCTACATTAAGTCAGGTAATTATGCTTGGAATTGCTTAGTATTTGTAGCATATTTGCTGACTGCTTTTCAACACGATGAACTGGTTTCCTGGCTAGGAAAATCATACAAGATTAGCCTGGGGGGAGTCTAGGGGCTGTGGCACATCAGGCAAAGCCTGACTGGAATGGAGGTGGATGTGCCCAAGACCGGACAATGGGAGACACAGGAATGGCATGAACCGGCAGGGTGTAGCCGAAATCGGTGGGAGGAGAGAAAGAGAGTCACAGGAACAGGCAGAAACTAGTGACTAATTTCTGCTAGCATTAGCATTATTCTGCTAAGGTGATGTGATGCCACTTTAAGGTTAAGTAAAAACCAAATGAATTCATTGAGTTGAATTGTTATTCAGGTTGTCGGCCAGAATGTGATTGATGAAGTCAATACAGACATTCTGATTCCAACATTTTCTGTTACAGATGAGTTTCTCTGTATATTCCAACTGACTGCCTTTATGAATCTTCATATTTATATATATTTTTATAAATGTGAATGAAATTCAAGCGCAGTAGACAGGAAATGCACATTAGACATACTATTTTTAAAATATTACTGACAGATCTCTCGAAGAGCAAGAGTAAATGCTGTTTTATATGCCGTGTACCACACAATGAATTATTAGGATCACTATTAGTGTGTCAATACATCAAATTTCTTGCTTATATGATATGCTGGGATTTAGTGCTTTGGAGATCAAATTCAATACTCTGATATGACCACCTTGACCGAGATGTTACTCACATCGGTTTTGGAAAAGGTCATGTCTTAGCAACTTGGTTGAATTCTTCAAAGAGGTTACTAGGTTGGTGGATGAATGCTAACCTACAGACATTGTATATTTGGATTTTCAAAAAGCTTTTGATAAGGTGCCACACAATAGGTTACTATGCAAGATAAAGTTCTGTGGCTTTGGAAGACACATTCCGGGTTGGACAGGGAACTGGTTGCATTCTTAGAGGGTTGTCATTAAGGGTTATGATTCTGCGTGGAGACCAATTATTGCTGGAGTCCCACAAAAAACAGTATTAGGTCATTAACTCTTCACGATCTACATGAACAATCTGGATGAAGGCACTGAGGATACAGTCCGCAAGTTTGAAGATGATTTGTACCACTTTCAGAACCTCTTTTAAAAAAAAAATCAGATCCAAATGCAATAGGGGAAAATGGGCCCGCATCTAGCAGATGATATTTAAAGCAGATAAATATAGCATCATGTATCTTCTTCTTAGGCAGTCCCTCGGAGTCGAGGATGACTTGCTTCCACACTAAAAAATAGTTCTCAGGTGACTGATGAGACCTATGGGGGACCCACAGTCTCTGTCACAGGTGGCGCAGACGGTGGTTGAAGGAATGGGTGGGTGAGGGGCCTGGTTGCCGTGCGCTCCTTCAGCTGTTTACACTTGGCTTCAGCTTGCTCCCGGCGTAGAGACTCGAGGTGTTCAGTGCCTTCCCGGGTGCTTTTCCTCCACTTTGTGCGGTCTTGGGCCAGGGATTCCCAGGTGTTGATGGGGATGTTGCACTTTTTCCAAAAGGAGGCTTTGAGGGTGTCCTTGAAGCATTTCCTCTGCCCACTTGGGGCTCGCTTGCCGTGTCGGAGCCGAGTAGAGTACTTGTTTTGCGAGTCTCGTATCGGGCGTGAGGACGACGTGGCCTGTTCAGAGGAGTTATCGAGCGTGATCAGTGCTTAGATGCTGGGAATGTTGGCCTGCGCGAGAATGGCGACGTTGGTGCGCCTATCCTGCCAATGAATTTGCAGGACCTTGCGCAGGCAGCGTTGGTGGTACTTCTCCAGTGCTCTGAGGTGCCTGCTGTACATAGTCCATCTCTCGGAGGCATATAGGAGGGTGGGTATCACTACTGCTCTGCAGATCATGAGCTTGGTGTCGGGTTTGAGGTCCTGGTCTTCAAACATTCTCTTCCTCAGGTGACCGAGGGCTGCACTGGTGTTGGACTTAGTCATCGACGTCTGCCCTCGTTGACAGTAGGCTCACGAGGTATGGAAAATGGTCCACGTTGTCCAAGGCCTCGTTGTGGATTTTGATAATCGGGGAGTAGTGGCTGCATGGCAGGGGTAGGTCAGTAGAGGACCTCTGTCTTACGGATATTTATTGTAAGGCCCATGCTCTCGTACGCTTCGGTGAAGGTGCTGACGATGGCTTGGAGTTCGGTCTCCGAGTGTGCGCAGACACAGGCGTCGTCTGCATACTGTAGTTCAATGACAGAGAATGGGACGACCTTGGATCTGGCCTGGAGGTGGGTAGGACACTATCCAGTCCCTTCATCATTTTAAATACTTCAAATCACTCAAAGTCTTCGCTTTTATAAAGTAGGGAACTAAAGTAGGGCTAATGCCAAGCATATGTATACTGTGCTTGGTTCTGAATTAATGTGCGTTAAATGGGAAAGAGACCGAGGTGTTATAGTGCATGAGTTTTAATGGTTCACGAAGAATGCCGAGCAGCTATAGTGAAAGAAACCACGTGTAATTAGGACAATCAAATATAAAACAAAATGTGCAGTGTGCTTGTCCAAGACCTTGGTTAGGGCCCATCTCGAATACTGTCCATTTTAGATCCCCTCACATGGAGGGAGATGGAGGCCATGGAAAAGGTGTAGAGGACGGCCACTAGATTAATGCCTAGTTTAAAAACCCACAGTTATCACAATAGGCTCAGAATTTAATTCTCTACTTTACAAAAGCGTAGACTTCGAGTGATTTGAAGTGTTTTAAATGACGAAGGGACTGGATAGTGTTCGGGTCGACAGATCATTTCAATTAAATTAGTTAGGGAGAATGAGGGGTTCATGTGTACATGTTACGCAAGCATAGAACTCTGCTAGATGTCAGAAGGTTTTTCATTTTGCAGAGGGTCACAGACCTCTGGAACTAGTTGCCATATCGTAGAGTGTGCAGATTCACTGCTAATGTTGAAAATGGAGCTGGAAGATTTCTTGGAGGAGACCGCTATTACTGCGTACAAGGTTGGTTGGGTAGTATTATCTCCTGAAACTAGTTTCTGATCAGCTTCAGTGGGTCAAAGGGGAATTTCCCTGAGTCAGCCTAAGGATTACATGATTGCTAATGAATGGGGAGTATTGAACGTCATTTGCTTATTTATAACATGACAATGGGACAGGCTTGATGGACGAGCGGTTCTTTTTCTGTCCATATTAATCCATCCATTTTAGCTTTTAGTCCTTATTTTTTTTTAAAATCAGAATACACATCAATAGAATGAGCAACATGCACTAGGCTGCACTAGTGGGTAACTAACGTTTAGCAGCACTGGAAAGGTGGTAGGTCATGGGTGTAGTCGCACTGCAGTGGCTGTCTTGAGATTGTGTCATATGGCGGGGGGGTTGGTGGGCTGAGGTTTCGCAGTAAAGGAGGGCAGGTCTTCAATTTGGAACACAATGTGGCGGGGTGGTGGTGGTGGGTGGGAAGGATGGACAAAGAATTTGAAAAGTAGTTCACATCTAGTCTGTATATTAAACAACCCTGGGACTTGCATTGTTTTCAGAGTTGAATATTTTTCATCGAAAAAAGTTACCAGTTCATGTTCCACACCGTTTCCATGTGGATATTATATAACTTAAAATATGGAAAAACAGTCGTATTGAAAATGTTGTGAATGATCTTAATCTAAAGCTAGATCGGAGTGTCTATCTGATGGTTCTTCAATTAAAGTTGCACTGGCAACAGTAAGGAAGTAGGAAGCACACCCTCAGCTGTAATTCCCACAGGACAAGTTCTTGATCTCAGCTGTACCAGTGAGCAAGTAATGATTACACACTTTCCAAAGTGAGTAAGGAGAAAATCAGTTACACTGGCCACCCTTGCATGCCTATTTATACACAGTTGCAGAGCAGTATCACTATAGCCTGGAATCTGTTCTCAAGACCATAATTTCAGCTACGGCTTGAGGGGAGAAGGGGGGGAAATAGGAGGAAAGCTACAAGAGCAGATTGAAAAAAAATAAATATGGAGTTCCACAATATCATTAGAATATAAACACGCACACTACACCATAAAAAGTATCTATCCACACCAGAGTTACATTCATTACTGTTGGAGAAAACAATGCTTCAAGGACATGGAAGGGTGTAATGCTGGAAGAAAAAGCCAATCAAATGAAGAATGAAATAAAATTTAACGGAATCATGAATAAGAGACACTAGGGAGCACCTGCAATCTAATCTCACTATTTCCAGCTATAAACCACTCAACTCTTGCTGTCATGGTTTGAGACATCCTCTGAACTCTCAATTTTATTGCAGCCTTGAAATCAGTCCCTTGTAACCGTCATCCGACAGGGAAGAGAGAGACAGGCACTGCAGGAATCCTCCTGGAGTACGACATTCATGAACCAATTTACCTCGGAGTACATAGAAACATAGAAAACAGGTGCAGGAGCAGGCCATTCGGCCCTCTGAGCTGCACCACCATTCAATATGATCATGGCTGATCATGCAACTTCAGTATCCACTCCCGCCTTCTCTCCATACCCCCGATCCCTTTAACCGTAAGGGCCACATCGAACTCCCTTTTGAATATATCCAATGAACTGAACTCAACAATTTTCTGTGGTAGAGTATTCCATTCGCAGGCCAAAGGACTGCACGTGGGGGGTGGGGGCAGGGGCGTATAGCGAAAGTGTAGGAATGCAGTGGTTATCGGGAATTCAATTGGTCGTGGACAGACGGGAGTTTCTACAACCGCCGATGTGAGACCTGCATGGTGTGTTGTCTCCATGGTACCAGGGCAAAGAACATCACATAGGTGCAAAACATTTGGACGGGGGGGGGGGGGGGGAGGAAAAAGGGAAACAGCCAGAAGTCGTGGTCCATGTGGGAACCAATGACATTGGAAGGAAAAGGGTTGTGATCCAGCAATCAGAGTTTCAGGAGCTAGGGATGGAAGTTATAAAGCAGGTAGTAATCTAATGGCACCAGTACTAGGGCAAAAAGGACCTTGTGAAGATGGATGGGTTACATCTCAACAGAGCTGAGACCGATGTCTTCGCGGGCAGGTTAACTAATGCCGTGGGGGAGGGTTTAAACCAATTTGACAGGGCGATGGGCACCAGTATGAAACAGTGGAGAGGAGAAACAAGGTCCACAGAGAACTGGGAGACACGGATAACAAGAGTAAAGAATAGCTCAGAAATAGGAGGGATCAGACAGTGGGCAAATGGGAGGCAGTCCAGATGGGTTAGGAGTGCATGCGCGTAAATGCACGTAGTGTGGTAACCAAGGTTAATGAACTGCAGGCACACATCGCCACATGGAACGTTGATATAGTGGCAATAATAGACCTGGCTCAAAGAAAGGGAGGATTGGGAACTTAATATTCCTAACTACAAGGTATTCAGGAAAGATAGGGAAGGAAAAAGAGGGATGGCAGTATTGATCAAAGATACTATTATAGCACAGGAAAGGAATGATGTCGTTGAGGGAGCAAAGACAGAATCTATTTAGTTAGAATTAAGGAATAATTACACTAGTGGGTATATATTAAAGGTCACCAAATAGTAGAATGGAGACAGATGAGCAAATTACAGAAAGATGCAAGAACTGTAGAGTAGTGATAATGGGAGACTTCAATTATCCGAATATAGACTGCGATAGTAATAGTGTGAAGGGCAAAGAGGGGGAGGAATACTTGAAACGTGTGGAAGAGAACTTTCTTGATCAGTGAGTTTCCAGACCAACAAGGAAGGAAGCAGTGTTGGATGTAGTTCTGGGGAATGAAGTGGGGCAGGTGGAGCACGTTTCAGTCAGAGTATTTACAGCACGGAAACAGGCCATTCAGCCCAACAGCTCCATGCCAATGTTTGTGTTCCACATGAGCCTCCTCCAACCCTACTTCATCTAACCCCAACAACATATCCTTCTATTCAGTTCTCCCTTGTATTTATCAAGCTTGCCCTTAAATGCATCTATGCTAGTCATCTTAACTACTCCTTGTTGTAGCGAGTTCCACAATTCTCACCACTCTCTGGGTAAAAATGTTTCTCCTGAATTCTCTATTGAAGTTATTAATGACCATTATATCTATTGCCCCTGGTTCTGGTCTCTCCCTGCACACCGTATAGAAATTAACTCCAGTGCTTGGTTTGCTTTTTTTATAACAAAAAATTGGCCTCATCGACGTTGTAACTTTTAGCAATTTGTGCATCTGTACCGCCAGATCCCTGTTCCTCCACCTCCATTTAGACACTTATTTTCTAAGGTGTATGTGGCCTCCTGATTCTTCCTACCAAAGTGTACCACCTCACACTTGTTTATATTGAAGTTTATTTACCATTTACACACCCGTTCTACAAGTGTTCTCCTTAGAGCAGAGAAGGTTATAAGATTTAATGGGTGTTCAAAATCATGAACGATTTTTCTTAAGAGTAAATAAGGAGAAACTGTTTCCAGTGGCAGAAGGCTTGGTAACCAGAGGACACAGATTTAAGGCAAAAGAACTCGAGGTGATATGAGTAAAAAAACAATTTAACAGCGACTTGTGATCTGGAATGCATTACCTGAAAGGGTGGCGGAGGCAGATTCAATAATAACTTTCAAAAGGGAATTGGATGAATACTTGAAGGGAAAAGATTTACAGGGCTATGGAGAACGAGCAGGGGATTGGGACTAATTAGATAGCTCTTCCAAAGAGCCGGCACAGGCACAATGGGCCGAATGGCCTCCTTCTATACTGTATCATTCAAAGATACCAATGTCCTTATCAAGAAAGGCTTCAATTTATAAAAAGACAAAATAAATATGTAAATGATGAGTTGATTACAAACTTAGGTAAAAAAACATTGAAGGGGCGATAAGTTGCACAGGTTTAGGATAGTAGGCACGAGTTCGTAAAGTTAGTAAAGTAAAGTCTGAACCTGCGGTTGCTCTCGTACGGAGCAGGATTACTATTGCAACAACACATCATCAGTAGGGTAAAACAAACCTGTCTCACGACATTCTAATCCCAGCTCACTTTCCCTATTGTTGGGTGAACTATCCAACGCTTGTGGCACAATCCAAGTGCAATTTATGCAGTTACATTTTTAACTAACTACTAATTTGAATGTAACTAACGACTAATTTGAATGAAAATTCAGAGTAGGTTACCCTTCACTCCTGAAGACACACTCCTGACCCCAGTAACTGACACCAGCTCACTTTATTGCCTTCAGTACTCCTCGTGCTTCAGTTAGTCAGCTGCACCATTGCACCAGAGTTGGAGGAAATTTCTACATGAAACATGGCAAAGTGGAAGAAAAGCTGCAGAAGACACAGAGACTCCTCAAATGTAACAAAACAGAAACCAAATTAAGGAAACTGCTGCAAAATGAGAGTGCCCAGAAACAAGTGTCACATGCCAGAAGGAATCAGAATTAAACATACCGCTCAAGGGAAAACAGATGGTACACTTCTACAGCAGTTACCATCATCATGAGTGACATAATTCTATTACAGCCTTGTCTGTATCCATTACTCTCTAACGGAGCAGGAGTGACGTGACAAAAACAACAATGGCATTGTGTAGGCTGGTTACCCTGCACTCATCAATAATGTTCCCAAATGTTCTCTCCTTTTCTCATTAAAGGTGCAAACGTTGCGGAAGTTCCCAAGGTGCCAATCACACCCCTGTACCTCATCCAACTAACCATCCTTCATTCATGATTCTGGACAGAGAGTGATGGAAGGCAACTCAACCAAGGAGGGCACTGCAGTCAAGCTTGATGCTGTGCTCACCAGACCCCGCACAGTCGTCAAGTCATTACTGCACATGGTTTGAACCCAACACTAGCTCGAATGATGAAAAACTTTAAGCTCGCCATCAAAAAGAAATCTGCCTTGAACTTCAAAGAGCAAGAGCAAGCCACCTCCACTTACCGGTTTGGCTATTGCTCCGGAATCTCTGCCTGGACCATTTTGAACTGACCTGGGAATACCTAGACCATAGTAATGCAGTTGAAATCAAGAACTCAACGTACATCCCACCATACTGTAGCACCATGTGGTGAAATTCCAACACATCAATGACTTCTAGTAACCAACAAGTGGCAGGACAGCATCAAAAAGGTAAAACAAAATCAATGTTCCAGTAGAAAAACAAGTAACTGTTGTACAGTTATATGACTCAATGCTCGCCGAGCCAGCCTCCCACCCTCCGTACACTCGATCTTCTCTGCTGCCCATAACTTAACTCACACCAAGTCCTGGACAGCGACCATCCCCGTGCTCGCTGCCCTACATTGGCTCCCAGTTCTGCAATGTCTCAATTTTAAAATTCTCATCCTGGTTTTCAAATCCCTCCATATCTCTAACCTCCTCCAGCCCTACAACCCTCCGAGATCCCTGTGCTCCTCCAATTCTGGCCTCTTGCGCATCCCTGATTTTAATTGCTCTACCATTGGTGGTCGGGACTTTAGATGCCTTGGCTAAACCTCTCCGCCTCTTTCTCCTTCAAGACGTTCCTTAAAACCTACATCTTTGACCAAACTTTTTGGTCTCCTAATGTAGCTCTGTCAAATTTTATTTTGATAACACTCCTGCGAAGTGCCATGGGATGTTTTACTACATTAAAGATGCTATACAAGTGCAAGTTATTATACCATACTCCTGAAAGAGATGCCACACAGCAACTTAGAAGTCTGACTGAACAGGAGCAACAGAGCATGGCAGCATGTCATGCCATGGAGCTGTCGGATTGGTGTGTGCACGCTCTCAATCACCCAAGTAAGCACAGCCCGAAACATTCATTCCAAGACAAAGGTTAAGAATATTAAAATATATATAGGAGTATTGCAAAACAGGTTTGGTTCCATTTCCCTATAAGCCTCACTTAAGCACACAGCTATGTTTCTAATTCATATCCTTTACTGTACAGCAACTATTTTCATACAGGCAAGTCAGGATAAACTGAAATAATTTCTCTGAACACCCAAAGTGCACATTAAAAATCACAGCAGCAGCGATACAGCGAACATTATGAAGCACCATTGATTTCAATCCAGTCCCTCGTTGCAGTCAATGGCTTCAAGGCACAAAAAAGATTAAGTAGCAACACAGAATTTTTCCATAATGCATTGACAACAACATATTGAATCACACTCCAGCATCAAATACTGTTTCTGCATTAGGTTATTATGGAAAAGAAAAAGAATCAATATTTGAATAAAACAAAAATAGCAACTGCTGTCCCTCCTTCCAATTTCCACTATCGAATATTCTCACCTTTTCTTCTGAAGGCACCAACACATATTCCTAGAATTACCTCAGTAGGTTATTTGGCCAAATAGGGTATCACAGCCAACCCAAATCCACACATACATTCTTTCCAGGTGTCACTGGATGCTGATCAGGGGAAAACTGTGGCTATTATTCTCCTCCATGGACCAAATTCACTCCCCTGGCTGAGATCAGTCAGCTCAGCTGAGACTGGGGATCAAACGCAAGATCTTTCTGGTCTGTATGCCTCATCCATTTACTGACTAAGGTATTGGGAAAGCTCAATTTGTTGATACCAAGGTATTCACTTTGATAAATTCCTGATCCATAATCAGTTATTTTAATAACGAGCTCAACAAAGATTCACTGAAAACACCATGAATCAAACACAGCGAAAGTTAGTAACAGGGAAACCTGTAATATGTGAATTCAGCAGCTTCGAATACGATGCACAAATAATGAAAATAAAAATCTGGACGTGAACACAGAATCTTTGTAAACTGTACAAAATATTATTGATGAGCTTAAAACATGTTTTTGTGATTAGAAATATTTTGCAGTAGATTCAATTAAAATGTTCTTCTTTAAAAAAAAAGGTCTCAAGCACCTACCCGCGCGATTGTAAATTGTGCTGCTCACAAACACTAATTGCAGCGTTTCTGCTCAGCAAAGCAAGGGAAGTAGTTAAAGAGTATGTCTGGGTTTACTTTACATTATTCTTAAAATGCCTGTGCAGCTATTAATCTCAATTCATCACACTAAAAACTTGGATTAAAGTTGAAGAATTAAGAGCACCAGTGTGAAAAAACAGACTGTTCACAGCTGTACCTCTCCTTTATTAGTATCTCCGAGTCCGTCCGGCTTTTGGACAGGATACTGCACACGAATAGTGAATTAATTTGGCTAAGAAGAGTAATGCGGGGAGTTAGAAAGCTCCAATTTAAGTGGAGCGATCTGGATGACCAAAGCAGAGAGCTTGCCTATCCTATTGGCCAAAAGAGATGGTACATCCTTCAGGTTGACCTGAATGCAGCTATAAAACTGCTACAACAAGCAGAGTGTGGGACAGCTTCCGTGAGCCATGTAAAGGTGATATGTGGCTGGCTCCATGTCCCTCACTTTCTCTCTACACCCCCGCCCTTCCATATGTTGAATTCCTAAACTCAGCTATGTCACTGCAATACTAAGCAGAAGATAGCGTTTTCACCACAAGGACATGGGGGAGGGAGAAGTGGGTTGGAACAAGAGACCACCAAAAATTAGCTATTCCCCTGCAATCTCACTGGCCACTGACCAGCACTACCAAGGGCCTGGGAGAAAATCCCACACCTCACCTTTCGTCCAGAGCACTTCAACAGGGAAAGAGGGAAAAACATACCATAAAAATAAAACAGAACAAATAAAATGTCGTGACTGCAGAATATTCCAGATACTGTTCGAATGCGCTTGGAAATGTTCCAGCCCCACCACCTCACCTTACAATCTCTCTCCCTTCTTCAAAAGGCTTCTAAAAACTTCTCACTCTCTGACCGTGCTTCCATTGGCCTTTACTTGGCATCCTCCTTTCTCCCTTGAAGTGTCCCCGAGCCACTTTTCCATTCAAGGGCACTAAATGTGATTCATAGTTGAATAGTAAATCTACATATTGTTCTAAGTCAGGGTTTCTGCACCCATTCAGTGCCACCCCACAGATTCCAGGTCCACTTGCACACTGAACCACTGCTTTGAAACACTTGCCTGGATCTTCACGCTTTGTGCCCTGTGACAAGAGGTGTACACAAGCAGTATAAAGATGATGCACAATTTCTTCTTTTATCACTCAACAACCTGCATTTATAGAGCACCTCTATGGCAGTAAAACGTCCCAAGGCATGACACAGGAGCATAATCAGACAAAAATTGACAGAGCCAAAGACACAGATGACCAAAAGCTTGATCAAAAGATGTATATTTTAAGGAGCATCTTGGTGAGAGAGAAAGACAGAAATAAATTCCAGAGCTTAGGGCTTAGATGGCTGAAGTCACGACAGCCAATGGTGGGCGAATGCACACGACGCCAGAGATGGAGGGACGCAGAGTTATCAGAGGATTGTAGTGGAGGAGGAGAGGTTGGGGGACGTGAGGGACAAGGTGAGTTCCCTCTTGCCCACCCCCCTGCCCAGATGGTTCTACAGAGATGAAAAACTCAACTGTTTGGCAAACTTGCCTACCATTCCAACGGCACAGTGTCTGGGTAAAACAACCACCTACATCACAGGCAGGCCACAGCCTTAAATTCCATGTACAACGACCATTTAACAGATTAACAACTGGTCTGTGTTACCGAGGCAGCAAAATGAAAACGTTTGCAACAATTAACACTGCCACAATGACCATTAACAAAAAAACAATAACCATACGTGGCTTCCAAGCCTTGGCTCAGTGGGTAGCACTCAAAAGAACATAAGAAATAGGAGCAGGAGGAGGCCACCTGACCCCTCGAGCCTGTTCCGCCATTCAATAAGATCATGGCTGATCTGATCATGGGCTCAGCTCCACTTCCCTGCCCACTTCATAACCCTTTACTCCCTTATTGCTCAAAAATTTGTCTATCTCCAACTTAAATATATTCAATGACCCAGCCTCCACAGCTCTCTGGGGCAGAGAATTCCATAGATTTACAACCCTCTAAGAGAAGAAATTCCTCCTCATCTCAGTTTTATTCTGAGATTATGTCCCCTAGTTTTAGTTTCCCGTGAGTGGAAATATCCTCAACAAAATCCACCTTCGAGCCTCCTCATTATCTTGTATGTATCGATAAGATCACCTCTCATTCTTCTGAACTCCAATGTGTATAGGCCCAACCTATCTTCATAAGTCAACTCCCTCATCTCCAGAATCAACCAAGTGAACCTTCTCTGAACAGCCTCCAATGCAAGTATATTCTTCCTTAAATAGAGAACAAGACTGTAGGCAGTACACTCTCGCCTCAGAGTTAGAACATTGTGGGTTCAAGCTTCACTCCAGAGACTTGAGCACAAAATCTAGACTAATACTTCAGTTCAGAACTGAGGGAGTGCTGCACTTTGAGGCGCTGTCTTTAGCATGAGTTTTGTTCAACCAAGTCTGCCCTCAGTTGAACGCATGGCATTATTTCGAATAAGAATAGAGGAGTTATCCCCAATGCCCTGGCCAATATTTATCCCTTAACCAACACCCACTAAAAACAGATTATTTGGTCATTATGGAAATCTTGCTGTACAAAAATTGGCTGCAGGGTTTTCTACACGAGAACAGTGAGTACACTTCAAAAGTACTTCGGCTCTGAAGCGCTTTGGGACGTCGTGAATGGAGCTATATAAATGCTTTCTTTCTCCCTCTTACCATCTCAATGCATCTCAATGCAGACCAGAGTGGAGTAACAGAGACGCGTTTATCTCAGTGACATTGCTTGTAAAACCAACAGAATGGGCCCGCGCTGCCCCCCCCCCCCCCCAACACACTGACCCCTCGCTCCCTTCCCCCCCCCCACACACACACACTAACCCCTCGCTCCCCCCCCGCCCTACACACACTAATCCCTCGCTCCCCCCCCCCAACACACACACTAACCCCTCGCTGCCCCCCCCCCACACACACACTAACCTCTCGCTCCCTTGCCCCCCCCACACACACTAACCCCTCGCTCCCCCCCCGCCCTACACACACTAACCCCTCGCTCCCCCCCACCAACACACACACTAACCCCTCGCTGCCCCCCCACACACACACACACACACACACACACACACTAACCTCTCGCTCCCTTGCCCCCCCCCACACACACTAACCCCTCGCTCCCCCCCGCCCTACACACACGAACCCCTCGCTCCCCCCGCCCTACACACACTAACCCCTCGCTCCCCCCCCCACACACATACTAACCCCTCGCTGCCCCCCACACACACTGACCCCTCGCTCCCCCCCCCACCCCACACACACTAACCCCTCGCTCGCTCCCCCCCCCACACACACACACACACTAACCCCTCGCTCCCTTCCCCCCCCCACACACTAACCCCTCGCTCCCCTCCGCCCTACACACACTAACCCCTCGCTCCCCACCCCCACACGCACACTAACCCCTCGCTGCCCCCCCACACACACTGACCCCTCGCTCCCCCCCCACCCCACACACACTAACCCCTCGCTCGCTCCCCCCCACCACACACACTAACCCCTCACTCCCCCCCCCACACACACACGAACCCCTCGCTCCCTTCCCTCCCCACACTAACCCCTCGCTCCCCCCCGCCCGACACACACTAACCCCTCGCTGCCCCCCCAAACACACACACTAACCCCTCACTGCCCCCCCCACACACTAACCCCTCGCGCCTTCCCCCCCCCCCACACACACACAGTAACCCCTCGCTCCCCCCCCACACACAGTAACCCCTCGCTCCCCCCCCCAACACACACACTAACCCCTCGCTCCCCCCCCCCAACACACACACTAACCCCTCGCTCCCCCCACCCCCACACACACACTAACCCCTCGCTCCCCCCCCCCCACACACACACTAACCCCTCACTCCCCCCCCACACACACACACTAACCCCTCGCTCCCCCCCACACACACACACTCACTAACCACTCGCTCCCCCCCACACACACACACTAACCCCTCGCTCCCCCCCCCCCAACACACACACTAACCCCTCGCTCCCCCCCCCACACACACACTAACCCCTCACTCCCCCCCCCCCCCACACACACACACTAACCCCTCGCTCCCCCCCACACACACACACACACTAACCCCTCGCTCCCCCCGCCCTACACACACTAACCCCTCGCTCTCCCCCCCCCACACACATACTAACCCCTCGCTGCCCCCCACACACACTGACCCCTCGCTCCCCCCCCCACCCTACACACACTAACCCCTCGCTCGCTCCCCCCCCCACACACACACACACTAACCCCTCGCTCCCTTCCCCCCCCCACACACTAACCCCTCGCTCCCCCCCGCCCTACACACACTAACCCCTCGCTCCCCACCCCCACACGCACACTAACCCCTCGCTGCCCCCCCACACACACTGACCCCTCGCTCCCCCCCCACCCCACACACACTAACCCCTCGCTCGCTCCCCCCCACCACACACACTAACCCCTCACTCCCCCCCCCACACACACACGAACCCCTCGCTCCCTTCCCTCCCCACACTAACCCCTCGCTCCCCCCCGCCCGACACACACTAACCCCTCGCTGCCCCCCCAAACACACACACTAACCCCTCGCTGCCCCCCCCACACACTAACCCCTCGCGCCTTCCCCCCCCCCCACACACACACAGTAACCCCTCGCTCCCCCCCCCCACACACAGTAACCCCTCGCTCCCCCCCCCAACACACACACTAACCCCTCGCTCCCCCCCCCAACACACACACTAACCCCTCGCTCCCCCCCCCCACACACACACTAACCCCTCGCTCCCCCCCCCCCACACACACACTAACCCCTCACTCCCCCCCCACACACACACACTAACCCCTCGCTCCCCCCCACACACACACACACACTAACCACTCGCTCCCCCCCCACACACACACTAACCCCTCGCTCCCCCCCCCAACACACACACTAACCCCTCGCTCCCCCCCCCACACACACACTAACCCCTCACTCCCCCCCCCCCCCACACACACACACTAACCCCTCGCTCCCCCCCACACACACACACACACTAACCCCTCGCTCCCCCCCCCCCACACACACACACTAACCCCTCGCTCCCCCCCACACACACACACTAACCCCTCGCTCCCTCCTGCACACACACAGACCCCTCGCTCCCCCCCCCACACACACAAACTAACCCCTCGCTCCCTCCCGCACACACACAGACCCCTCGCTTCCCCCCCCCCCACACACACACCCCTCGCTCCCCCCTCCCCCACACACCCCTTGCTCCCCCCCCCCACACACATCCCTCGCTCCCCCCCCCCACACACACCCCTCTCGCCCCCCCCCACACACACACCCACCCCTCGCTCCCCCCCAACACACACACTAACCCCTCGCTCCCCCCCAACACACACACTAACCCCTCGTTCCCCCCCCCCACACACACTAACCCCTCGTTCCCCCCCCCCACACACACACACACACCCACCCCTCGCTCCCCCCCACACACACATTAACCCCTCGCTCCCCCCCCACACACACACGGTAACCCCTCGCTCCCCCCCCACACAGTAACCCTTCGCTCCCCCCACACACAGTAACCCCTCGCTCCCCCCACACACACAGTAACCCCTCGCTTCCCCCCCCCACACACAGTAACCCCTCGCTCCCCCCCCCACACAGTAACCCCTCGCTCCCCCCCCCACACACACAGTAACCCCTCGCTCCCCCCCACACACACAGTAACCCCGCGCTCCACCCCCACACACAGTAACCCCTCGCTCCTCCCCCACACACAGTAACCCCTCGCTTCCCCCCCCCACACACAGTAACCCCTCGCTCCCCCCCCCACACAGTAACCCCTCGCTCCCCCCCCCACACACACAGTAACCCCTCGCTCCCCCCCACACACACAGTAACCCCGCGCTCCACCCCCACACACAGTAACCCCTCGCTCCTCCCCCACACACAGTAACCCCTCGCTCCCCCCCCACATACACACTAACCCCTCGCTCCCCCCCCCACACACACACACACAAACCCCTCGCTCCCTCCCGCACACACACACTGACCCCTCGCTCCCCCCCCCAACACACACACAGACCCCTCGCTCCCCCCCACACACAAACAGACCCCTCGCTCCCCACCCCCCCACACACACACAGACCCATCGCTCCCCACCCCCCCCACACACACACAGTCCCCTCGCTCCTCCCCACACACACACACACACACACACTAACCCCTCGCTCCCTCCCCACACACAGACCCCTCGCTCCCCCCCACACACACACACACCCCTCGCTCCCCCCACACACACACCCCTCGCTCCCCCCCCACACAGACCCCTTGCTCCCCCCCCACACAGACTCCTCGCTCCCCCCCAACACACACACCCACCCCTCGCTCCCCCCCAACACACACACCCACCCCTCGCTCCCCCCCAACACACACACCCACCCCTCGCTCCCCCCCAACACACACACCCACCCCTCGCTCCCCCCCAACACACACACCCACCCCTCGCTCCCCCCCAACACACACACCCACCCCTCGTTCCCCCCCAACACACACACCCACCCCTCGCTCCCCCCCAACACACACCCACCCCTCGCTACCCCCCAGCACATACACCCCTCGCTCCCCCCATCACACACACCCACCCCTCGCTCCCCCCCAACACACACCCACCCCTCGCTCCCCCCCAACACACACCCACCCCTCGCTCCCCCCAAACACACACCCACCCCTCGCTCCCCCCAAACACACACACTAATCCCTCGCTCCCCCCCAACACACACACTAACCCCTCGCTCCCCCCCCCCACACACACACTAACCCCTCGCTCCCCCCCAACACACACACTAACCCCTCGCTCCCCCCCCCACACACACTAACCCCTCGCTCCCCCCCCCACACACACTAACCCCTCGCTCCCCCCCCCACACACACTAACCCCTCGCTCCCCCCCCACACACACTAACCCCTCGCTCCCCCCCCACACACACTAACCCCTCGCTCCCCCCCCACACACACACTGACCCCTCGCTCCCCCCCCCACACACACACACTAACCCCTCGCTCCCCCCCCCACACACACACTAACCCCTCGCTCCCCCCCACACACACTGACCCCTCGCTCCCCCCCCACACACACTGACCCCTCGCTCCCCCCCCACACACACTGACCCCTCGCTCCCCCCCCACACACACTAACCCCTCGCTCCCCCCCCACACACACTAACCCCTCGCTCCCCTCCCACACACACACTAACCCCTCGCTCCCCCCCCACACACACACACATACACTGACTCCTCGCTCCCCCCCCACACACACACTAACCCCTCGCTCCCCCCCCACACACACACTAACCCCTCGCTCCCCCCCCACACACACACTAACCCCTCGCTCCCCCCCCACACACACACTAACCCCTCGCTCCCCCCCCCCACAGACCCCTCGCTCCCCCCCCCACACACTGACCCCTCGCTCCCCCCCCACACACACACTGACCCCTCGCTCCCCCCCACACACACACTGACCCCTCACTCCCCCCCACACACACTAACCCCTCGCTCCCCCCCACACACACTGACCCCTCGCTCTCCCCCCACACACACACTAACCCCTCGCTCCCCCCCCACACACACACACTACACTGACCCCTCGCTCCCCCCCCACACACACACTGACCCCTCGCTCCCCCCCCACACACACTGACCCCTCGCTCCCCCCCCACACACACTGACCCCTCGCTCCCCCCCACACACACTAACCCCT
Organism: Pristiophorus japonicus; assembly: GCF_044704955.1. Taxonomy (NCBI): domain Eukaryota; kingdom Metazoa; phylum Chordata; class Chondrichthyes; family Pristiophoridae; genus Pristiophorus; species Pristiophorus japonicus. The sequence goes on along the minus strand of NC_091993.1, from coordinate 80,200,095 downwards.
CGCTCCCCCCCACACACACACTAACCCCTCGCTCCCCCCCCCACACACACACTAACCCCTCGCTCCCCCCCCACACACACACACACACACATACACTGACCCCTCGCTCCCCCCCCACACACACACTAACACCTCGCTCCCCCCCACACACACACTAACCCCTCGCTCCCCCCCCACACACACACACTAACCCCTCGCTCCCCCCCACACACACACACATACACTGACCCCTCGCTCCCCCCCCACACACACACTAACCCCTCGCTCCCCCCCCACACACACACTAACCCCTCGCTCCCCCCCCACACACACACTAACCCCTCGCTCCCCCCCACACACACACACTAACCCCTCGCTCCCCCCCCACACACACACTGACCCCTCGCTCCCCCCCACACACACTGACCCCTCGCTCCCCCCCACACACACACTAACCCCTCGTTCCCCCCCCACACACACACTAACCCCTCGTTCCCCCCCCACACACACACTAACCCCTCGCTCCCCCCCCACACACACACTAACCCCTCGCTCCCCCCCCCACACACACACTAACCCCTCGCTCCCCCCCACACACACACTAACCCCTCGCTCCCCCCCCACACACACACTAACCCCCCTCCTCCCCCCCCACACCACACTGACCCCCTCGCTCCCCCCCCCCACACACACACTAACTCCTCGCTCCCCCCCCACACACACACTAACTCCTCGCTCCCCCCCCACACACACACTGACCCCTCGCTCCCCCCCCCACACACACACTGACCCCTCGCTCCCCCCCCACACACACTAACTCCTCGCTCCCCCCC